>NC_135649.1:35757575-36060606 GCF_053574225.1 Canis aureus | reverse complement strand
TTGCTCTATCTCTAAAAAGTAAATAAATAAAATCTTTAAAATGTCCATTGTTAACCTATTACTTCTCCTGAGAGATTCAAAAAAGCAGAGAGTCCTGCTAGAAAATAACCCTTATGAAAGAACTTTCTATTTTTCTGGTTTAACAAATTTCATCATAGAACATTGAAAAATTTTTTAACTCCAATTCAGTTTCTTCATTAGCTCTAAAAATATGCTTTAGCTTTATAAATAACACCCATATAAAAATTAAGAAAAAATGCAAAAAAAAAAAAGTGTGCAAAGCATTAAATAAGCAATTGTTTTAGTATGAGGATAGAGCTGTCCTTACAAATTTCTGAATTACCCACCAGTATGCCACCCAGGTTGCAAAATATTTTTCACTTTAATTTCCAAATTTACATATATGCAAATTTGCATTGCTCTATACAGACCATTTTTTATGTGCCAGGAATTATGCTAAGTGCTTTAAAAATGATACCTCAAACATGCCTTATGAAAATTCTAGCAGGTTGGTGGTGTTTTCTGATTTTGCAGATGAGGAAACAGGCCAGGACAGATTGAACAAGTTACCCAATGACATGCAACTTGCAAATGGCAGTTTAAATTTGATCCCAAATTATCTAATACTAAAGTCTCTGATCTTAATCACCATGCTATATTTCTTCCTTAAATACTTATTTGTATGCTTTTCATGAGTGTATCAATAAACTTAGCTAAGCAATTACAAGTAAGTGGCAGACACTATGTTGAATGATTGAAATGAAATGAGATGAATTAAAAAATGTTTGGCCTCAAAACCTTCCAGCCAGAGGGAAAATATGTTTATATATTTTGAAAACTATGAGAAAGGTAAATACAAAGTACTATGAGAAAAAAGAAATCAATTAGTTCTTGGTAAGGTTAGGAAAGGCCTCAGCCAAAAAAGTGGCATTTGAGCTTAGTCATGAAGGATGAAGAGAGGCAATACTTGCTAGCATTTATTGGGTGTCTACACTGTATTAGCTATTGTGCCAGGTACTCATCATATTTTATTTATAATCCTTACATTCTGCAATTTACACATTATTTCTTTCTAAAAATGAGGATAATAAAGCTTAGAAAAGTTAACTTCCTGGGGGGAAAATGTAAATTTACTAATTATCATTTCTTGAACTAGTTGCCAAGCACTTATTTAATTCTCACAACAAGCTTATGAAATGGGTATTACTAACATTTTAAATAAACAAACAGGCTCAGAGAGATTAAATAACTTACACAGGCTACAGAGGAATTAAGAGGTTAAACCATGATTTGAAGCAAAATCCACCTGACACCACTGCACAATATTATACACATGGACTATACTAAAATATATGTGTATTTGTAATAGTTGACAATGATAGTAATAAGCTAATTGTTGAGGAATTGTTTGAGTAAGGCACTATGTTAACTACTCTCCGTACTTTATTTAATCTAATCCTGACAGCATCCGTATAATTATTTTCCTTTTATATATAAGAAAACTAAGGACTAGAGATGTTACGACACAAGGACATAAAGTTATCAAGAGTTGGAGAAGGGCTTCATGAGCATATATGTCTGACTCCAAAAGCTGATATACTTAACTACAATAATGCTTATCTATGTAGAATTAAGAGTTTACAAAATAGTCAAGGCATGGAAAGTTATTATTCTAGGTAGTAAGAACCACAGAGTCAAAGGCATGAGTGTAAAATTAGAAAGTGCATACAAGAATTTTCTACATAGGGGGATCCCTGGGTGGCGCAGCGGTTTGGCGCCTGCCTTTGGCCCAGGGCGCGATCCTGGAGACCCGGGATCGAGTCCCACGTCGGGCTCCCGGTGCATGGAGCCTGCTTCTCCCTCTGCCTGTGTCTCTGCCTCTCTCTCTCTCTCTCTCTCTCTGTGTGTGACTATCATAAATAAATTAAAAAAAATTAAAAAATAAAAGAATTTTCTACATAGTTCAATACAGGCTGTGAGTAAGAAATTGCACACCTCAGAGTCACCTCATTAAGTAAACTCTATTAACCTGCACTATCCTGTATAGTAGCCACTAGCCATTATATGGCTATTGAGCACTTGAAATATGGGTAGTCTAAATTGAAATGTGCTATAAATGAAAAATGCACAAGAGATTTAAATGAGGGATCCCTGGGTGGCGCAGCGGTTTGGCGCCTGCCTTTGGCCCGGGGCTGATCCTGGAGACCCGGGATCGAATCCCACATCGGGCTCCCGGTGCATGGAGCCTGCTTCTCCCTCTGCCTGTGTCTCTGCCTCTCTGTCTCTCTCTGTGTGACTATCATAAATAAATAAAAAAATTAAAAAATTAAAAAAAAAAAAGAGATTTAAATGATGTAATATAAAAAAAAAGAACATGAAATATCTTACTAATATTTTCACATGAAATACATGTTGAAATTATATTTTAGATATACTGGGTTAAGTAACATATTATTAAAATTAATTTCACCTGTTTGATTTTTAATTTTTTTAATGGATTACAAGAAAATGCAAAACTATGTATGTAGCTCATATTACATTTCTATTGGACATCATTGCTAGAGACCATCTCCAAATATATCTCAATTCTGTCCACTCCTTTTTTTTTAAATTATTTATTTATTTATTTATTCATGAGAGAGAGAGAGAGACGCAGAGACACTGGCAGAAGGAGAAGCAGGCTCCATGCAGGGAGCCCGATGTGGGACTCGATCCTGGGACTCCAGGATCACACCCTGGGCTGAAGGCAGGCGCTCAACCACTGAGCTACCCAGGGATCCCACACTCCTTTTCAATTCTACTGCAATCACCTATTCAAGACCTTTTGATCTCTTGGAAGTACTTCAACAACCTAACTAGTCCCTGTGATTCTGCTTTTATTTGCAATCTATTCTCCTTAGAAGAGCAAAAATAGCTTTTCTTTTTTTTTTAACATAAATCAGATCATGCTATTCCCCTGCTTGTAACTGTCCACTGACTTCCCACTGAACTGTAAGTAAAATTCAAACTCCTTATCACAGCCTTCAAAGCACCCACATGACTTGAGCCCTGGCTACTTCTCCAAAATCAACTTGTATATCTGTACCCTTCAGCCTCTCTGTTCCAATCATGCTAGCCTTTCAGTTTCGTTAACACACCAAGTTTCTTCCTAACTTAAGGCCTTATCACATGTCATTCTTTTTGTCTGAAATGCTCTTCCTCCTGGTCTTTACACAGGTAGCTTTTCTCCTTTCAGGTCTTGACTTAAAACCTCACCTTCTCAAAGTGACATTTCCTGACCACACTCCTGAAACATGTTCCTTTCCTTCATAGTACTTGCCACAATTTGAAATGGTATGCATGTATGTGTATTCCATTTCTTTCCTTTGTTTGCTATCTCCTCCACTATACTGTAGAATCCATGAGGGCCAACACCAAGGTGTGTATCATTCAACAAAACATACCCTGAATCTGACAACATGCATTCAACTGATACTTGGGGTTTTTTTTCAACTGATATTTGTAAAATAAATAAATGACTAGTATAATGTATGCCATTACTAAAGTAAATTCATTTTTAAATAAGTATAAAGCAAACTGATAGGGATTAAAGTATGAATAAGGTGTAATTTTTATAGAATTGTTTGGTCTATTATCATCCATAATATGAAACAAAATAATCCTTAGGAATTGAATATAATGTTTAGATACTTAATTCTACTTAGGCAACCGAAATATTCAAGAAAATGCCCCATTTGGGCATTCAAGAACGATACTTAAAATACTGCCATTTCAATCAGTCTAAACTTCACAAATAAAATGACAAACGTTTAACATTTCAGGCAAGAATATAGTCTCCCAGGGTGGCTCAATGGTTTAGTGCCACCTTCAGCCCAGGGCCTGATCCTGGAGACCTGGGATCGAGTCCTATGTCAGGCTCCCTGCATGGAGCCTACTTCTCCCTCTGCCTGTGTCTCTGCCTCTCTCTGTGTCTCTCATGAATAAATAAATAAAATCTTTAAAAAGAAAAAGAATATAGTCTCCCTTTCTGTAGTCTTACCCCATTCCAAATGATTTCCATACTACTGGATGGAATTGTTTTCATAAAATCTTTCAGACCAACCTACATCCCAAAAAGATGAATTAAAAACAGATAATCAAATCTACCATTTCAAAATCTCATGAGGAGAAAAAGACCAATATCATACAGAATATCAATGATAAATCATCTCTGATGCAGACATAAATAATAAAGAATATGAAGAAAAGAAGAAAGGTACCTCAAAATGTCTTGTTCTTCCACTAACCAGTTCAAAGTCAAATTCTACTACTTATTACAATGCTGGTTAGTACAATAGAGTGATTATAATAGTAAGTTAACAGTTGTCAAGTGCTGAGAAATTAGTGTTTCTGTTCTATAATATCAAACATTTACATTTTACTACTAAAATATTAGTAATAGCATTCTGAGAAAATCCCAAATTTATTCTAGTATCACAGAGGTTCCTTCTATGATGGTGATATTCACTTCAGTCAATTATTGATTTTAACACTGGGCCAATCAACCTAAGTATATTCAGTACTCTCAAGATGAATAAATATCTTTTACATATGGAAAAGACACCAATCATGAAATGAGTCTATAAGAATATTACATTACCTGTCTGTGAGAGGCTGGGAGGGCATTCTTTTACTCAGTGATGGAAGATCCAGAGAATCTGGCTTCTTATCCATTCTGCAACATGCTTGGATATTTAAGTATTTAAATATGTGTACTTTACCCTTTAAACATATCTGTCAATAAATAATTGAGAAAGTAGATTTAATTATGTACGTCCAAATATAGAGGCACCTGGGTGGCTCAGTGGTTGAGCATCTGCCTTTGGCTCAGGTCAGGATCCCAGGGTCCTGGGATCAAGTCCGACATCAGGCTCCCTGCAGGGAGCCTGCTTCTCCCTCTGCCTATGTCTCTGCCTCTCTCTCTGTGTCTCTCACAAATAAATAAATAAAACCTTTAAAAAAAAAAAAAAAAACAGGGCAGACTGGGTGGCTCAGCGGTTTAGCGCCGCCATCAGCCCAGGGCATGATCCTGGAGACCTGGGATGGAGTCCCACATCAGGTTCTGTGCATGGAGCCTGCTTCTCCCTCTGCCTGTGTCTCTGCCTCTCTCTCTCTCTCTCATGAAAAAATAAATAAGATCTTTAAAAAAAATTTTTTTAATAAAAAAACACAAAAATAAATGTCACCTAGCTATTTATATATTTTAATAATCTTAAATTATGCTAAGACATCACAATCATAATAGGTACTTTACGTATTTTAATAATTTCTGCTTACATTTTATGAAAACATCTGACAATGATACCCACTAAAATTCTATCGCTTTCTATTCTTACTAGAAAAAAGTTATTTTTTCTGTATATCACTAAAATTTTCTCGTTAAAAGTACAAAATACAAACAACTAAATATATAAAATCAACAATTCATGAAAGTTGCTTTTATTAGGAAAAAATGAAAAGAAATATATTCATTGCAGTGATGAGAACAGAAAAAAAATAACCATGTAATTCTTTAAAGTAATCTTATCAGAACCACTAAATTGTTTGGCCTAAACACTGGAAGAAAGGTAAAATCTAAAGAATGTAAATATAGGAAAAATGAATTTGTTGAAAGGTGCATTAGTAGGCCAATTAGAATAAACTAAATTTTTAAATGGCCAATTCAACTAAGATAATATTGTGAAAAGTTATTTTCATTGGAGATGAAGAAAAGGAATAATAAGGGATAAAATACTATGTGAAAGAAAGTATTCTATATAAAAAAGACAATGAACAGTAAGAAAACACTACGTCAGTTTTACAAATGTTAACTTCAGTCACCGTAAGTAATATCAAATAAGTATTTCTGAAAAACTATAATTAAGGGGCACCTGGCTGGCTCGGTTGGAAGAACATACAACTCTTGATTTTGTGCGGTGATGAGTTCAAGCCCCACACTGGGTGTAGTACTTTAAAGAAAAAAGTTAAGAAAACTATAATCAAAAATGTTTTGTTTTATGGGCTCACATAACCTATAAATATATGCAAAAATAATCAACAAAGAAAACAGTAAGAAACAAAAGAGTAAGAAAAGTACATTTAAAGTAATTATCATCCCTGGGATAAAGGAAGAATGTTTCTTAGATAACAAATACCAAATCTGAACTGACCACTGAAAAATTTCATTTAAAAGGAAAAACTGGGCAGCCCGGGTGGCTCAGTGGTTTGGCACTACCTTCAGCCCAGGGTGTGATCCTGGAGACCCAGGATCAAGTCCCATGTCGGGCTTCCTGCTTGGAGCCTGCTTCTCCAACTCTGTCTGTGTCTCTGCCTCTCTCTCTCTGTTTCTCTCATGAATAAATAAATAAAATCTTTAAAAAAAAAAAAAAGGGAAAACTGCTGAGCTATTAGAATACAAATACATTACCAATTAAAACATACTCCATCATCTGGATAAACCAAAACCTAATTATCTTTCATTACCAAATTAAATACTGGTGAATTATTTTGTTTCATAAATTTTTTAAAAGATTTTATTGATTGATTGATTGATTGATTGACTGATCTGAGAAAGAGAGCATGAGCAGGGAGAGGGGCCAAGGGAGAGGGACCAAGGGAGAGGGACAAGCAGACTCCTCGCTGAGCAAGGAGCTCTATACAGAGCTCAATCCCAGGACCCTGAGATCATGACCTGAGCTGAAGTCACATGCTTAACCGACTGAGCCACCCAGGCACCACCTTACATAAATTTTTTTTTAAAGATTCCATCTATTTATTCATGAGAGACACAGAGAGAGAGAGAAAGGCAGAGACACAGGCAGAGGCTAGAAGCAGGCCCCATGCAGGGAGCCTGATGTTGGACTAGATCCCGGGACTCCAAGATCACACCCTGGGTCGAAGGCAGGCGCTAAACCGCTGAGCCACCCAGAGATCCCCCATAAATTTTTTATTGTAGTAATTCATGTACATAGTTTTAAAATCAAAGAGAATTATAAAACTGATAACAAAACATTAAACCCCCATTCCACTCCTTTCAGTCTCTAAAACCTAGTCCCCACATATCAACTCTTAGTTGTTTTTCTGCTATTTATTTTTATATTTATGAGTAACATGGTTCTACTGTTTTATTTTCTAGTTATAGATCTTATTTATTGAGGTTTTCCTATGGAAAACAAGGACTTAGATTTCTTACACTACCACTACCCACCACTATCAAATATCATCAACACCACCATACCTAACTCACCACACTCACCTTACTTCCTCCTTCTTCAGAAGCATAGCATAGTGGTTAGAACATGGACTCGAGTCAGACTGCCTATGTTTGAAACCAGCTGTACCTCATGCTAGCTATGTGGCAATGAATAAGTTGCTTAACTTCTATGTCTTTGCCTCCTCATATATAAAATGAGGTATAATGACAATACCTGTTCTATAGGGTTACTACAAGAATTAAATAAATTAATGCATATAAAGTACCTGGAACACAGTAGGCACTAGATATATCTCTGCTATTTTATAACTATATCACAATTTCTCATTAAATCAAAATCTAGTATTTACAGTATTATGACCAAGAAAACATTCTGCTGAGGCCAGGAACAATAAACATTTGGCCACTGACACAAGGGAGAGAATCTGAGAGAATCTACCTACATATTCTACTACTGAAAAAAACCCAGGCTTCTGTTAAGGCAAGTGAGGGCCAATCACTTAGCTGCAAAGCTAAGGATAAGAATCTGAGAGTGTAAGTCTTAGTCCTGTGGTGTCCAATACAGTGGCCACTAGTCACATAAAGCTATTTAACTTTAAATTAATCAAAATAAGATTACATTTAAATTTGGGTTCTTTAGTCGAACCAACCATGATTCAATTACTCAATAGCCACATGTGGCAAGTAGCAAGAAAAAGGCAACCCTTCTTCTGGATGGATGCAAACCATGATCCAGGGACCATAGCTTGGAAGTAGATTAGGGGTTGGCATTTCACTGCCATGTGCCTCCTTGGCCAGATTCTCTCGTGCCAGTGTAAGTAAAGACCCTAGTTTCTGCTATTTCATCCATCTTCCATTTTCCAAAATTCTGTTGCCATCTCTCCTCTGTTACCCTCTTCTCTCTCATTCTTTGGCTTTATGGGTTTTTATCTTAGTATGATCCTTTACTCTCATTTCAATAGATTCCATGTGGATTTAATCCTCCAACTAAAAGGCTGAATCATTACTTTTCCACTCGTATCTTGTACTTTCTGTTAGGATTCCATCTATCAGTGCTGAGAATCTGTTCCAATCAATCATACAACAAATGTCAAGTAGATACATACCTGAGTAGGAGAGATGCAAAAAGACTCCACAGTCTATGTTTTTAAAAGAACACTGACGAACAGAATTACAGATATGGGTTTTCTAAATCCTATTCTCTAGAAGCTAAGCTAAAATTCCTACCAAAGTGCAAAAGTTACTTTTCAGAAAAACTCCTTTAGACAATAAAGCCTCAACAACAAAGTGACTCCTAATTCTAATGTTTTTTGATTTATCAATTTGATGTATAATTATGAACAAAAATAGAAGAAATAAGTATCATATTTTTATTACAAACCTGTGCTGGTGGTACTTGCAATGGATTGTTATCCAAAATCATTACTTGTAAATGATGCAGCTTCCTGTAACAAACTGGGATTTCGGTCACTTTATTACAAGAGAAATCCAACTTGACTAAGGGAAGATCTCCTAATTCTGTTTAGAAATGAAAAATAATTAAGTTAAATTTGACACAGTTCCTCTCTTATTCATTTCAGTAAAAATAATGAGCATCTTACCATCTGGCAACACATGAAGATTATTTCTTCTTATATTTAGCTCTCTAAGTGAATGTAATTTTCCCATTTGTTGGGGAAGGACTTGAATCTCATTGCAGCTAATATCCTAAGGAAAATAAGAAAATTATAACAAACTTAGAAATACAGACCTATTTCCATTTTAAAATTAAAGCACACAGCTAATAGCTGTTACCTATTACCTACAGTGCAAAGTTACCTCAAATATGGTTTCTCTAAAAATGGATTATCTGGCAGATTTCTATTTATATTACATCATGAAGTCAATCTAACACAGTTAACAAATGTTTCTGTGCAACATTGTGAAGTTATAATTTAGTACTACATAATTCAGCCTTTTGGAAATCTCAACTGAAGACCGTTCTCGCCAACCAAAACCAGAAATAAGGATAATCCAGGTAGGGATCCCTGGGTGGTGCAGCGGTTTGGCGCCTGCCTTTGGCCCAGGGCACGATCCTGGAGACCCAGGATCGAATCCCACATCGGGCTCCCGGTGCATGGAGCCTGCTTCTCCCTCTGCCTATGTCTCTGCCCCTCTCTCTTTCTCTCTGTGACTACCATAAATTAAAAAAAAAAAAAAAAAAAAAAAGATAATCCAGGTACTCTTCATTCAGAGATAAAATAAAAAACAACTATCAATCACTATGATAATTTGTCAATTACAGTATTTTTGAGTTACTCTGTTGGGCAGAAACTGAGAGTCAAGGATTTACAGACTTGAGCTAGAGAATCAAAGACTATGGACCTCTTTCTCAAAGGGATACAAAATATGAGGAGTTACAATCTCAAAATTCTGTGGTTCACATCATAACCCAATGACTTTCTAGCACCGAATCTGAAATATCTCAAGGTTAAATGAAAATCCAAGTCCTGATTCAAAGGTAAATGATACCAGTTTTCCATAATAAGAGACAGCTTAATTGTGCTCTCCTCTTCCTCCCCTTGAAGAATAATCTTCAACAAGATCTCATAGGGCAGTCATTCCAGACACATTGCAAATGAAATTCACATTCGACTGCAACTGCCCCTAATTTCCAACTTTCACTGGAAATGATATTAGTTAGCGTGGAGGGAGAAGAGTGGCACATACATTCAGTTTTACCAAAAATAAAAAAAGCAGAAGGGTAAATTCAAAAGAATATTAAAGCCGTGTAGGGAAAATCCAATACAACTAAGATGATAAGAAAAATGTATCCTACATACTTCTTTCAAATTGTATCTAAGGCATCTTCATTCAGTGACAAACACTTATCATCAAATACCAATTATTTGCTAGGCCCAGTTTTAGGTGCTGAGGACACACCAAGAAATAAAGCCAACCAAAATTCCTACCCTCACAGCTCTTTGTGGAGCTTATATTCTAGCAAAGAGATTAGATTATATAATATGACAGGTGCTGCCATTAATATATGTTACGTAACATGATAAGTGCTGTAAATAAGAAAAACAGCAAGATAAAGGAAAATGGCAGTGTAATAGCAATGAGGAGGGATATTAGCAATTTAGATTGCCTCACAGAGGGGTGCCTCGGTAGCTTGGTAAGTTAAGCGTCTGCTCTGATTGGCTAGGATCCTGATCTTTGCAGTCCTGGGATCAAGCCCTACGTTGGGCTCCCTGCTGGGTGACGAGTCTGTTTCTCCCTCTCCCTCTGCCCCTTCCCTGCTTGTGCTTTTTTTCCTCATTCTCTCTCTCCTCAAATAAATAAAATCTTTTAAAAAAAATTTTTTTTAAAGATTGCCTCGTGGAGAAGCTGATGTTTGAGCAGTATTAACAGAGCCATGCCAATATTTAAGAAAGGAACATAAGGAACAATAACTGTAAAAAGACTCTTAGGCAAAACATGCCTGACATGAACTAAAGAACAGCAAGAAATACAGTGTAACTAGAAGGAAGTGAGCAAGGAAGGAGACTAAACTGGGGAGAGGGGTACAACTTAGGCTTTTACTCGGAGAGATCTGAACAGGAACCAGAAACTTTTTTTTTAAGACTTTATTTAATTATTCATGAGAGACACGGAGAGAGAGGCAGAGACATAGGCAGAGGGAGAAGAAGGCTCCCTGCCAGGAGCCCAATGCAGGACTGGATGCTGGAACTCCAGGATCATGCCCTGAGCCGAAGGCAAACGCCCAACCGCTCAGCAACCCAGGTGTCCAGGAACCAGAAACTTTTAAACAGAGATATGACATGATCTGATTTATGTTTTGACAGGATCACCTTAACTGCCATGTTGAGAATAGACTATTATCCAAATGAAAGATAATAAAATTTGGGGAAAATGGCCTTTAAATTACTACTACTGCAAGGTACCTGGGTGACTTAGTCAGTTAAGCATCTGCCTTAGGCTCAGGTCATGATCCTGGGGTCCTGGGATGGAGCCCCACATCAGGCTTCTCCTGCTCTCCCTCTCCTTCTGCCTGCTGCTACCCCCTGTTGCACGCTCTCTCTCTCTGTCAAATGAATAAATAAAATCTTTTAAAAATTTAAAACGACTGCTTCCTATAAAAAAGTTTCTATGGGCAGCCTGGGTGGCTCAGCGGTTTAGCGCCGCCATCAGCCCAGAGTGTGATCCTGGAGACCCGGGATAGAGTTCCACGTGGGGCTCCCTGCATGGAGCCTGCTTCTCCCTCTGCCTGTGTCTCTGCCTCTCTCTCTGTGTGTGTCTCTTGTGAATAAATAAATAAAATCTTAAAAAAAAAAAAGTTTCTAATACTGGAGATTTCCATACAAAAAATTCATAGAAATTTGATAGCTGCCCAGAAGAAATAAACCCAGGCACAAAAAAAATGACCTACTCACCAATGGATACTCTATAAAATACTCTACTGGATATTGGAACCTAAGTATATTTCCTAGGTTTCTAAGGACAGAATTTCACTGAGTTGGCTACCACATTCTTGTGGAAGACTGTCATGGGAAACATTCCCATGACAGATAATACCCATAAATTCATTATGTGCTTTACAACTGTCAATTAGCCATCCTAATGCTATCTATCCACTGTTACTTATTTCAAAAATTTAAATAAAAGCACAATAATTTTATAGTGCCTAGTGAAATATGGTATTTAATAGTTTAAAAACATTCTATGTAGCTAAAAATACTAGAATAAATCTAAAAGTCCTAAATATTTTTTAAATTTTATTTAAAAACTATCTCTTGTAACGCAATTTAGAACACAGGGCCAAAAACTGAATGAAATAAAAGAAAAAGAACTTTTACAGCCATAGAATAAAGTGTAACAGTGTCCAAGTCAAAGAAGATATCGGTCCCCTTTTATTATGAATTTGTTAAATCACCTCCAGAATCTTCTGTTCATTTGTAAATATAATGTTAAAAAGGACTTTAATAAAAAGAAACATTTTCAGGATAGAAATAGCTAAAAATATGTGGAAAGGGAGGAGATTGGGGGATGGGGTGACTGGGTGATGGATACTAAGGAGGGCACGGTGATGGGATGAGCACTGGGTGTTATACTATATGTTGGCAAATTGAATTTAAATAAAATAAATAAAAATAAATAAACAAAAAGCTAAAAATAAAAAGTAACAAAGAATAGAAATACAGAAAATATAGAAGGGAATAAAAGTAACAATTATGTTTAAGCTACAGAAAAACAGACCTTAGAGTTTGGTAAAATGGAGAGTAGATATATAACAGATTACAAATATCTGAAGGGAAGAAAAGTTGTCATTATCTATACTTTTTCACATGGCAGTCCCAGGACCAATAGATAAAAGTGATAGGGGCATGTATTTTTGTTCAAAATAATAAAAATAACAAAGCTTTGCAAAAGAGAATAAGGTATGCCTCAGTGACACACAAAAAGATTTATCCACCACTGAAGTTATATAACTAGATGTGTCAAGGATCCTGTATTAGCAAGTGGCTAAAATCCTATGATTCTAAAACAGTGTAAGACTAAGTTTAAGGCAGTCTCCTTGTATTATAATTGCACATACATTAATGAATAAAAGAAATTAAAAAATGACATTCCTGAAATTTCTGTTCATTACATCCTATTTGCACATTAACTTGCCACTATAAATAATCATGGATAAATTTCCAAGAAAACTTTTGGCCTTCCACACATAATAAAGTCATACTTAAGAATACATTACTCAAGATAAAAAATAAAGAGCAAGGCACATAAAAAAAAAAAGAGCAAGGCACATTGTATGACATGGAAACGCTGGGAAGAAAAGAAATGTCTTCTGCCTTCCAAGTCCTTCAAGCTGGACTAAGAATCAAATTAACATGAAACAAATTAACAAGAGAAAATCACATTTAGATTCATAAATATGGACAATCCATACAAACATGAAATTCCAAAGACAGGCAGCAAGAGGCCTATGTGACATCCATAGCTAAGCAGAGAGATAGGAGTCTGGAGACACAAAGGGGAGGAAGACCATCATTAGCAGGACAGTGAGAGATGTTTGGAAAAAAAGTGCTCCTTGATTCAAGTAAGTGCCTTAGGTAAAGATGAATCTCTTTTAATAGGCTCTTCTTTCCAATGTAAATTTAGGATGTTGAGGGGGAGGTAAAGAGATTTTCTTAAACCAATTTTTTTATTACTTTCAACTCAAAATAATCATGCCAAAGTAGCCCATCTTGAGACCACCTGCCCTTAGCCCCCTACAGAAGTAACAGAAAAATGAGAAAATAGGTCAATACTTTAAGGATATACCTATGTTCCCCTCAAAGTTCAATGTCCTTTAATACCTAAAATGTTCTGTTCAAGGTAATTAAATTATTCCTATATTTCCACAGGCAATTATATATAATGGCCTCTCCATTCATCTTGGTCCCAAAAGTGTTATAAAATCACATGGGAATATAGGATAAGCAGAGTTATTTTGTTCATTCTATTGTTTGCAGGCATTGTACTCTCTTCCTCTTATCCCCTTTCTCCAAGGCTTTCATAGTAGCCATGTAAAACCTTTTAAAAAAAAGGTATCTTTTCCCAGTCTACGAACTTTACTGTACCCAAAATGAATAGACAAATGCTTATTGGTTTAAAAAGCATTTCTTAAGACATATAAACAAACCTTCTGACTTCACTAGGACTAAGGACCAACCAGGCTTTTATTGTGGATGTGAGCGAAAATTAGACATAAGCAACAATATCTGAAATTTTACTAAGGTGAACATAAACATATACCAAATTATTCTTTTAAAAAAATTATACTGAAATTTCATAAAGAGCAATTGTCCAAAATATAAAGGAATGTGTTATGTACATTATATATCATACACGGTCAATGCAACTATTTTACTCACCAATTCCATTAAATCTTTTAACTTCCCAATTTCTTCTGGGATGGACACTAGTTTATTATTACTGACGACCAAAACTTTAAGGGGAAGATCAAATAGGTATTTTGGCAAAGTTGATAAAAGATTTCGACTGAAAAGAATAAGAAAGTCTCATTACGGGATAAGTCTGAAATCTCTCACGTTATGTTGAAAAAGAACAAATCACCTCAAAAATAAATAAAAAGCTTTCATCAAATTATGATTATCATTTAATGAGTGCTTACTTTGTATCACACTAAAATCCTTAAATGCATTATGTCATTTAATACTCACATTAACCCATGAGACAGGTAGTACTATTTATCTCCATTACATGAATTAGAAAACAAAGGTTAAAACTGACTAAGTGACTTGCCCAGACACAAAAGATCGTAAAGCCTGTGTTGTTACCTATGATATTGTCTTACATTATCATCAGTTCTCAAAACCCAGAATCATTCTTCTCAGCTAGAAAATGCCAGAACCTTGTTCTCTAGTATTATTTCACTGCACTCAATACCTCCATGCCTCTAACAAAGGACAGGTTCCATGGATAAGTTTGCATGCACTAAGTTCAAATTTATGAAAGAATTAATAGAATTACATCTTCAAAAACATGTAGTAACCCTAACCCATTCCCTTTTCTTATGGGTTTACAGCAGAACAGCCCACTAACACCTTCATCTCAGTTCAAAGTTGATAAAACATTCCTATCTCTGTGGATAAACTTAAATATAACAATTAACATTTATTGAGTGCTTACTGTGTGTCAGGCCATGTTCAGAGTACCTCACATGAATTAACTTCACTAACGTCATAACAACTGACTTTGGGAAAATAGAGCATCTCATGCTGCCCATTTTACAGAGGAAGAATCAGTCAAAAAGATATTAAGCAAACTGCTCAAAGTGACACAGCTGGTAAGAGACACAGGATTCAGGGACGCCTGGGTGGCTCAGAAGTTGATGGTCTATCTTCAGCTCAGGGCATGATCCCAGGGTCCCAGGAAGGAGACTCACATCAGGCTCCCCACAGGAAGCCTGCTTCTCCCTCTGCCTAAGTCTCTGCCTCTCTATCTGTGTGTCTCTCATGGAGAGAGAGAGAGAGAGAGAGAGAGAGAGAGAGAGAGAATGCCAGGATTCAAATCCGGGCAATATGGCTCTGGGGTAACCTCAACCTACTGAGGATCAAATTTATATACCAATATAGACTGATCCAAATGATCCCTGCTGTAGACACAATGTTTGTGTCCCCCACAAAATTATAATGCTGAAACCTAATCCCCAATGTGATGATATTTGGAAGTGGGGCCTTTGAGAGATGATTAGGTCGTAAGAGTGGAGCCCTCATGAACGGGTTTAGACCCCTTATTTAAAAAAAAAAAAAAAAAACACCTTAGAGACCTGCCTTGCTCCCTCTACCAAGTGAGGACAGCTAGAAGATGGCTGCCTACAAACCACCAAATCTTCCAGTGACTTGATCTCAGATTTCTCAGCCTCCAGAAATGTGAAAAATAAGTTTCTGTTATTTATAAGGCACCCAATACATGGTATTCTATCATAGTAGCTCAAACAGACTAAGACAACTCCTCTACCAAAAAATATAAAGTATACCATTACATTTTACATACTGTCAAGTATTCATAAAAATAAGTTATTATTTTTCCTATTTTTCAAAGAGGCATTTATAGACCTGTACCTAGCTAGCATTTTGAGTAACATGCACAGCCACAAAAACCTAGTGTTGCCCCAAGGAAGAATATCAAGACTTTTCAACTCCCCATGTTATGCCTGCAGAGGACATCCAGAAACACTAGATAGGCTTTATTCATAAGGCACACACTTGAAAAAAAATGCCCCTAGACCAGCAATCATGGCCAGGCTGCTGGAATGTCAAAAATGCCAGGGCCTTGTTATAACTCCTGACACTTTTAGGATCAAACAGATTCCTTGGAAAAAGGGCCAGTATGGAGCACAAAAGGATCTTCCTGCAGAATTCTACTGAAAAAAGGAGTGTTATATAGGAAAAGAGAACTGAAAAACCATCTTACAAGTTTCTCAAAATTTTTTCACCAAAATAAAAAATAACGTAAGTGGGAAAAATATGGCACATACAAACTCTTTCTAATCTCTCTCAGACAAATAAACGTATAAAAATTGGCCTATTTTGAGGGGCACATAGCTAGCTCAGTTGGTAGAGCATGTGACTTTTGATCTGAGGGTTGTGAGTTCAAGTCCCACGTTGAGCCTAGAGCTTACTTTTTAAAAAAAAGCTGGGGGGGGACGCCTGGGCGACTCAGCGGTTTAGAGCCTGCTTTCAGCTTTCTAGGGTGTGATCCTAGAGTCCTGGAGTCCTGGAATCGAGTCTCGCATCAGGTTCCCTGCATGGAGCCTGCTTCCCGCTCTGCCTATGTCTCTACCTCTCTCTCTGTGTCTCTCATGAATAAATAAATAAAATATTTTAAAAACAAAATAAAACAAACTGGGACGCCTGGGTGGCTCAGCATTTGGGTGTCTACCTTCGGCTCAGGGCATGATCCTGGAGTCCTGGGATTGGGTCCCGCATCGGGCTCCCTGCATGGAGCCTACTTCTCCCTCTGCCCATGTCTCTGCCTCTCTCTTTGTCTCTGTCTCTCATGAATAAATAAATAAAATCTTTTTAAAAAATGATTCTTTTTTTCACATTTTTAAGGACTCTACACCCAATGTGGGGTTCAAACCCACAACCCGGAGATCAAGAATCACACATTCCACCAACTGAGCCAACCAGATGCCCTGAAAATGATTCTAAGTAAGTCACAATTTACCAATTTCCATTCAATGTCAGTCATCTGACAGGACCATCTTTCTCTTACACTTATCAAATGTTAACTCTATTACAAATAGAGAGTAATAGCTAAGAATGAGAGTTCTAATACTGCTTTGCTCTGAATCTTGGCTCAAGCACTTGATGTGTGTGTGTGCGTGTGTGTGTGTGTGTGTGTGTGACACACACACATGCATATGACTTTGGCCATATATTTATTTATGCTTCACTGTTTCCTCGTTTGTAATTCAAGGTTAATAACAGTACCTCTCTCAGAGCACCCGGGTGGCTCAGTCACCTAAGCATCTGCCTTCAGCTCAGGTCCTGATCCCAGGGTCCTGGGATCTGAGCCATGTATCAAGATCCCTGCTCAGTGGGGAATCTGCTTCTCCTCTCCCTCTGCCCCTCCCCTTGCTCATGCTCACACGCACACGCTCTCTCTCTCTCTCTCAAATAAATAAAATCTTTAAAACAAAACAACAGTGCCTCTCTCAAAATGCTGTTGTGAAGAGGAGATGAGGTAATATGGATAAGGTATTTGTAACATTGTCTGGCACGTAGTAAGTAGGCATCTTTTTTTTTTTAAGATTTTATTTATTCATGAGAGACACAGAGAGAGAGAGAGAGAGAGGCAGAGGGAGAAGCAGGCCCCACGCAGGGAGCCTGACGTGAGACTCGACCCTGGTCTCCAGGATCATGCCCTGGGCTGAAGGCGGCGCTAAACCACTGAGCCACCCGGGCTGCCCAGTAAGGACTTATTAAGTATCGACCTCAACTGTCACATCTACTTCCTAACACACTAACACTCCCATCCCAATCTATCCATCCTTAGAGTAGCAAGGAGAACTCACAAGAGTGAACAATATAGCTCAAGTGTTTCTTCATAACGTTTCACTTTAACCAAGAATGCATATAAATAAATTGGCATTGGGCAGCCCCGGTGGCTTAGTGGTTTAGCGCCGCCTTCAGCCAAGGCTGTGATCCTGAAGACACGATATCAAGTCCCATGTCAGGCTCCCAGCATGGAGCCTGCTTCTCCCTCTGCCTCTCTCTCTCTCTCTCTCTTTCTGTGTGTGTCTCTAATAAAATAAAAAATCTTTAAAATAAATAAATTGGCATTGTGGTGCTATGATTTCAGGAAAATATTTCTATTCTAAATAAAGCCTTGCTACTCAAAGTGATAAGGACAAATAGGTACTGGCATTACCAGGGGGCTTCTTAGAAATGCAGACCCCACTGCAGACTTATGTAATCAGATGTTTTAATCCCCATGTGAATCTTCTGCAGATTAAAGGCTGAGATGAGAAGCACTGCTGTCAAGAACAAGACCAAACACCTATAAAGTAATGTGAACATATAACAAATACTCAAATAAGATACTTTTGAGATAAATATAGGTTACATAACCAAACCAAACACATTCCTTTGTTACTAAAAAGGATTAGAACTATAATAAAAAACAAAATCTACCAAAAAAATTTTCCTTACCTAATGTTAAGATATGTTAACATCTGCAGGTTTTTAATGGCTTCAGGAATGGTTTTGATGCAATTATGATATAAATTTAATGTCTCAAGAGGTGCAAATAACCAGACATCAGAAGGAATTTCTGTAAAACGATTTCTTGAAAGATCTGAAAAAGAAAAGTAATGTTTGAGTGCCAAACATACACCTGCATCTATTATAATCAACAGAACTATTTTCATGTTTGCTGAATCACTTAGACTCTAAGCAACTACTTAAAATATTATAAAATATGGGGCACCTGGCAGGCTTAGTTGGTAGAGCACAAGACTCTTCATCTCACAATTGTGAGTTCAAGCCCCACATTGGGCACAAAGCTTACATACAAATATACATAAAATATTATAAAACATGGGGGCACCTGGGTGGCTCAGCCAGTTAAGCATCTGACTCTTAACTTTGCCTCATGTCATATTCTCAGGGTCCTGAGATATGGCCAGAATCTGCTTATCCTCCCTCTGCTCCTCCTCCTGCTCTTTCTCTCTCTCTCTCTCTCTAACAAATAAAATCTTTTATTTTTTTTAAAGATTTTATTTATTTATTCATGAGAGACACAGAGAGAGGCAGAGACATAGGCAGAGGGAGAAGCAGGCTTCCTGTGGAGAGACTTGATACCAGGACCCCAGGATCACAACCTGAGCCAAAAGCAGACACTCTACCACTGAGCCACCCAGGTGCCCCAAATAATATCTTTTAAAAATATATATTATAAAATATTATCCACCACGAAGGCAAAATTAATCATATTGAAATATATTCATTTAAAGCCTGTTTATTAAATTGTACTTGATATCTTTAAAATTTATCTTTTAAAACATCAATGAGGAATTCTCTCTAATCTTTTCAGAAACACAAAAGATCCTCCCCAGATCCCACATCCCCCACTACCTCTTCCTCCTTCACAGCCAAACTTACATAAATCTACAACACAACTAAATCTCTTACCATGGACTTCTCAACCCACCCTTGGTTTCTACTCACTTTCATGCCCACCAAAGTCACTAACAGCCCCCATATCAATAACAACTCAGCTACATTGAAACATTTCCCTTCTCTTGGTTTGAAAGACTACACTTATGCATCACTTCTTATTATCTCTCTTGCTACTTCTTAGTCTCTTGCTAGATTTTCCCCTACCTGTATTGTGACTATGTTCCAAAAAGCTGTGACCGAGTACTCTTTCCTTCTTAAGATATACACTTCAGTGGGTGATTTCATCCAATCCCAGAGCTAAATTATATTTATATACTGACAGATTTCAAACTAAAGCTATGGCTGAACACCTACGTTCTGATCTTCAGAACTTCTCTTGATATTTCTCAGGCACGTCAAATTCTACAAAATCTATACAAATTCTGTAAAACCTGAACTGAAGATCATCTCACACACATCTGTTTCTTGTATTTCAAATAATGTCACCAACATCCTCCTGTTGAGTTGTGCAAGCCAGAAACCTGGCATTTATTCTTTATTCCTTCCTCTCCTAAATTATTCCAAGCACACACAAATATACTCTCATTTATTTCAGTTCTCACAAAAAAATCATGAAATTATTATAACCATTTTGCCTCTTTTAAGAGTTTGTTAAATGAAATTTGGAAACATACTTAGGACAACATGTAACAGGTTGAAAAAATACCCTGAAAGACTTTCTTAACTGACCCACTATTGACTTTTTGGGCTCTACGATGACTTGCTGTGTGGGGCTATCCTGGGCACTGTAGGATATTTAGAAGCATCCCTGGCATTTACCCACCAAATGCCATTAAAACCCTCTAATAATGGCAGCCAAAATATGTCCCCTGGGGCTCAAACCCCCCTACACCTGTTGAGAACCACTGCTACCTCATCATAGAAATATAACTTTGCTTACATTAATTCATTATACTTATTTGGTTAAAAATAAGAATATTATTTATCTCTGTCAGGAAGAACATCTATGGTGTACTTTAACTCACCATACATCATTCAGCATGTGATCTTCCCTCATAAGAACAGTCTCCTACGAATGCTTAACTTTCTCACCCTGAGGAAGGAGACCTATGTACTTAGCAATATAGTAAATTCCCTTTTCAGAATATTAATATACATATTAATGTTTTTGTGTCTGTAAACACACACTAACCTAATGTAAAATTGCATGATAGGCAAAAGAAATCATTAGTTATAATTATTTGAGAATTAATTTGGATTCTTCTTCCTATCACCATAAGATTCTGAATGACTAAATAAAAGGATAGAATTACTAGAAATCAAAATCTGAGCTTGAAACATAAATATCCTGGCTTGCTTCCTCTGACATCCAAGCATCATTCAGTTCTATTGAGGAGGAAAATTTAAATCATTATTTTTTTAAGTTTAGGATGTTTCTTTTACATTATCTTACTCTTGTAATTTCAGAATCCAGAAGTTGAAAATTACTGTTTACAATTAATCTGAAATTCTAAAATCAAAATTATGCCCAGTTCATTATTCTGTATAATACCTAGCATTATACACCCATAAATAATATAGTGGTCCTGGAGATAAATGATGGTAGATTAAATTAAGATTGCAAGAATAAGGATAAGAAATTTAGATAGAGTTTGAAATATATTTTTTTTAATTTTTATTTATTTATGTTAGTTACAGAGAGAGAGAGAGGCAGAGACACAGGCAGAGGGAGAAGCAGGCTCCATGCACCGGGAGCCCGATGTGGGATTCGATCCCGGGTCTCCAGGATCGCGCCCTGGGCCAAAGGCAGGCGCCAAACCGCTGTGCCACCCAGGGATCCCTGAAATATATTTTAGTATTAATACTTAGGGATTGGGCAAGTGACTGTCTGTGGGATAAGTAAAAGGCTATTTAATTTAAAAGATGTGGGGGTATTGGGATGCCTGGGTGGCTCAGCGGTTGAGTATCTGCCTTTGGCTCTGGGCGATATCCCAGAGGTCCGGGATGGAGTCCCACATTGGGTTTCCTGCATGGAGCCTGCTTCTTTCTCCCTTTGCCTGTATCTCTGCCTCTCTCTCACTCTCTCTCTCTCTCTCTCCCTCTCTCTGTGTCTCTCATGAATAATAAATAAAATCTTAAAAAAAGATGTGGGGGTATAACAGGATTTTTGTTGCTGTTGCTGGTGGGAGTTTTGTTTTTTGAAGCAGAGGTTAGAATCAAAGATTCAATTTTATATTTATATAATGTGAGATATCTGAAAGAGATCCAATGGAGGGGGTTTAGTCAGATGATTATAGACCTCAAAACGAGATCTGGGATAGATATATAAAACTGAAAGTTGTGGGAATATGGTTAGTAATATAAAATCATAGAAATGGAAGACATCACCTAACATCAGAGTACGGAGTTGGAAAGAGTTCGAGAATGGGCCATTGGGACAGCCAATTTTTACAAGCTGAGTAGAAGGGGAAAAAAGCAAGAAGACTGAAAATAATGGTCAAGAGAAAGCACAATAACCACATAAAGAATGTTTAAAGCAGTGACAGGGAAAAAAATCAGTATTACGTCAGCTATGAGGTAAAAGCAATCATAATCCTATTCCTGATTTGTTGTATCAGCAGACAAGCTCATTGTTGGTCTGATGCATAACCATAGCCCCAAACAAAAATAAAATGAGTGTACAATTTATTTCTGGACAATCCAGAAAAAGCCAAAATATCAGTATTAATAACAGTGATTTTAGTAAAATAACTTAAATACTATGACACATTATATTAATAACTTACATGTTATTGTGTGAGGCTTTATGTTCTTTCCCTCTAAATAAAAAATTATTTAGTGAATCACCAAGTAATATTATAAGTTCCCTTAAGGAATTTAATTAAATTTGCAATAGTAAACTATTTTCTGGATGATCTAATATATTTACTTAGTAAACATCATTTAAAGTTACAATTAATTGGGCAGCCCGGGGATCCCTGGGTGGCACAGCGGTTTGGCGCCTGCCTTTGGCCCAGGGCGCGATCCTGGAGACCCGGGATCAAATCCCACATCGGGCTCCCGGTGCATGGAGTCTGCTTCTCCCTCTGCGTGTGTCTCTGCCTCTCTTTCTCTCTCTGTGTGTGACTATCATAAATAAATGAAGAAAAAAAATAATTAAAAAAAAAATTTAATTGGGCAGCCCGGGTGACTCAGCGGTTTAGCACTGCCTTCAGCCCAGGGCCTGATCCTGGAGACCTGGAATCGAGTCCCACATCAGGCTCCCTGCATGGAGCCTGCTTCTCCCTCTGTCTGTGTCTCTGCCTCTCTCTCTCTGTGTCTCTCATGAATAAATAAAATCTTTTTTAAAAAAATTACTATTATTATTCTAATTTAATTGAGTAAAATCAAATAAAGCATAATAAACTCAAAATTAAAACTCAAGCTATTATAAAGCCCTTGATTAAGGAAAGTTTGTTCTAGGGTTTTTCAGATTTTAAATCTGTATAAATATCCTTTCTAAGAATTGGGTAAACAGAATAACAATGCCAAAAGAAAAATACAACCATGGAAAGAAAGAAAGGGAATAACACAGAACAACATGTATCTTAATTTCTTGAAATATCTCACATTAACATCTAATATTTTCCTTCAAAAAAAGTGAAAATTAACTTCTATATAGATATAATGGATAAAAATTAAACTTTTAAATTTTTATCTTGTGATGTACAATTAAACCATAAAGGAATTTTTATAATATTAAAAATCATGTAATTAATATGTACACTAGGGTAACTAGAATAATTTGGTAACATTCTCAAGAAAAACATGCAAAATTGGTACTGTATTTAATATAGTTCCATCTAAAGATGAGAAACCAAACTGTTAATTTATTCCTTATTGGAGCATTCATTTCACAACAGTCTTAAAGCCTGTCTTCTCTGGGGACAAGTAGGACTTGGGAAAAGACAATTATAAAGATGTTTCTTCACCTTTCCCACACAGACACACACACAAAAAAAGAAAACTAAAATTTGTTGCTTATCTTTCTTGAAGTGAGTTGAATGGTGGCCCTCAAAGATATCAGGTCCTAATTACCAGAATGTTGGTTTATACTGTAAAACTGTACAAATATAACTAAAAATGTTGCACTGAGGAGATTATCCTGGATGACCCAGGTGGGCCCTAACTGCTATCACGTGTATCCTTACAAGAGGAAGGCAGGGGGAGATTAGACAGATGCCTTGAGAAAGCCATGGTGAAAAGGAAGGAGACACCGGAGTGTGATGTAGCCAAGAATGCCAGCAGTGACAAGAGGCAAGGAAAGAATTCTCCTGTAGAGTCTCTGTAGGGCAAACAGCGCTGCTGAAACATGATTTTAGCTCCATAAGACTCCTTTCATATTCTGTCTCCAGAACTATAAAAAAAATGAACTGTTGTTTTAAACCACCCAGTTTGTGGTAATTTGTTACAGCAGACACAGGAAACTAACACACTTCTCATAAAAATAGTTTATCAGAATTAACGAGAGAATGCCTGCAAATTTTTTAAAATTATATTGCTATGCATTTTTTCTCTTAAGCAGTAAGGTTATATCTCAGTTAATTAGCATCCTTGACGATAAGCACCTTTATACCACTGAATTATTTTTCTTTTGTCTTGGTTTTGTTTTATTTTTTTAGATTTATTTATTTATTCATGAGAGACACAGAGACACAGGTAGAGGGAGAAGCAGGCCACATGCATGGAACCAGACGTGGGACTCGATCCCAGGTCTCCAGGATCAGGCCCTTCGCTGAAGATGGCGCTAAACCGCTGAGCCATCCGGGCTGCCCTCTCTTGTCTCGGTTTTAATAAAAAATCATATCAAGCAGTATTGGCAACAACTCAACAGCAGACAGATTGCTGTATGCTGTTTCCAGCCTTCCTTCAAAACTCTCCTTGTGAAACTGCTAGAAGCCTTTTAAAGATGTTAATAGATCACTTTAAATAATCTGCTCTAGGGCAGCCCCGGTGGCGCAGCGGTTTAGCGCCGCCTGCAGCCCAGGGCGTGATCCTGAAGACCCGGGATCGAGTCCCACGTCAGGCTCTCTTTGTGGTGCCTGCTTCTCCCTCTGCCTGTGTCTCTGCCTCTCTCTCTCTCTCTCTATGAATAAATAAAATAAAGTATTTAATAAAAAATAAATAAATAATCTGCTCTAAATTACGTTCGTGAGCTTCAGAGGTCAAGGAAAGCCAGGGGAAGGAAAGAGAGGAGTCAGATGGAATGGAAATGTTGCTACCTCCCAAGCTGCAGCCACAAGAGCCACAAACGGGTCCATATGCCACCCAGTGCAATTCCTGGCCCACTGGCTAGCATTTCTGCCAAGGTAGATATAGAAAATGACTTTCAGAAATTACACTATTACATTATATTAATTATACTAATTACTGGGGATCCCTGGATGGCTCAGCAGTTTAGCACCTGCTGTTGGCCCAGGGCATGATCCTGGAGTCCGGGGATCAAGTCCCGTGTCAGGCTCCCTGCATGGAGCCTGCTTCTCCCACTGCCCCCTCACCCCCCCCATCTCTCTGTGTGTCTATCATGAATAAATAAATAAAATCTTTAAAAAATTATACTAATTATGGTTTTATCTTATTCCACATACAAAACAGCATACAGTTTTTGTCACAAATTGTTGAAACTTAAACTAAGATGCATGGGTCTTCTTTAGGTGATATTTAATGATGTAGGTTGCTATAGTCCCTCTTACTAAAGAAAATCCTAGCTAATGTTTGAAAATCTGACACATTTCTACTACCTCTGGAAAAATTTCTAATAATGAAGTGTGTTACTGGAACACATCCTCATCAGTAACAGATATCGTCATAGAATTTCTGCTTAAGGAAACATGAGGGAAGGTGGCAGATGGAAGGTTCAGTCTGTAGAGCATAGGGCTCTTCATCTCAGAGTCATGAGTTCGAGCTCCACGTTGGGGGCAGAATTTACTTAATAAAAAAAAAATTTTAAGAAACATGAGGATTAAGTGGATAATCTGAAATGAGAACTCTAAATTCACACCAACAATAACCTAAGTTGAACTGGGATGACTATATTTCTGTCTCTCTCTGCCTCTCTCTCTCTCTCTCACACACACACACACACACACACCCCACATGTTAGATCACAATGCTATAGACTTTGCATAATTATATCTAATCCTCATAACAGCCTTATAAAGTAGCTATTATTCCACATTATATACATGAATCAAAGACAGATTGAAGAGCATGCCCAATGTTTAAAAACTAGTAATAACTGACAGCACAAGGGTTCCAAACTGAGATGTTATTTCAAAGCCCATGTTCTATGTGTGCTTTTCCACTCCTACAACACGCTACTGTGACCTCTGTCCCAGATTTCAAATATTCTGTTCCACTGGAATCACAAATCAGGGTCAGAGAGATTCTTAATCTCCTAGCCACATTCATAACTTAAGTTGCTAAAAAAATAATAATAATAACATAAGTTGCTTCTTGCAATAAGAAACAACATAAATCTCACTCCAAGTCCAATTTTTAATTAAGAAAATAATGAACACCATTATAAAGCTCTCAGCTGTTCCTAATTTACTAATTCAGAACTGGTCTGGGCCAACACATAGCTTTCTTGGCTCCCTAGAGAGTGGACCATTGGGATGCCTGGGTGGCTCAGCAGCTGAGCATCTGCCTTTGGCTCAGGTTCTGATCCCAGGGTCCAAGACAGAGTCCCACATCGGACTCCCTGGGAGGAGCCTGCTTCTCCCTCTGTCTATGTCTCTGTGTGTCTCTCATGAATGAATAAATAAATAAGTAAAAAATCTTTAGAAGAGTGGACCATTATTAATTTTTCAGTATTTTTAATCAATTCAATAAATAAGGATTAAAGAAAACTAAACAAGTTTCTTCAAAAGGGAAGTAACATCTTTTAGGCAAAACCACTATCCTGAGTACCCGTCAAAAACTCTGAATATCTGAGACTTTACCCTACTTCTAAGCCAACAAGTTAGCCTAACATACTTGTATGGATGCTGGCAGAAGGCATGAGACTCCTGTGTGAGAGACAAAGGACTTTTTTACTTATAGCATAGGGAGTGGCATAAGCAGCATATTTTTATCACTTCCTCTTGCCTCCCAAATCCCACAGAGGCAACATACATGAGTACAGATGAAAGCTTACCCACATAGTACACTGCATAGGAGACAAACTCTAAGCCAGGGGAACCCAAATCTTTAATAATGGACAATAAGCCAGCATGTACTTTGTTCAAAGGAAGACATTATCTGTATTCTACTGTCCTTTGCTCTACAGAGAGTAACTTTCATTCTTCCAAAATTCAGTCCTGAACAAAGAGCAGTTAGTGCCTCATTCACAAGATGTGTAGAAACATGAAGCCTATGAAAAATGATCTCCCAATAGTACCATGTACATTCCTTACCAAGCAGGGATTAGAAGTTGCAGCCTCACCACAGAGAATACACAGATAAAATAATTACCTACTTCCCTGTAGTCCTGCACTTATTGCCTGTGATAGAGACAGGCAAATCCTGATCTTCACCTTCCAAGCCCCATTCTCCTTGTTTCCTGGGCAGCATTCTGACTGGACTCATTTATTCAAACAAAATTCTATAAAGCACTATGAATTAGGTAGTAGGTATTAAGGTAGATAAAAAGCCCACTGAGACACCAACCCTAAGCAATCCTAATTATTGTTTCATTCTCACACCAAATACAATCTGTTTACATAGTAACACTTCAGCAAAAGAAACTATGCAAGAAGAATCACCCCCACTTAGTTCTACTAAAATTATAATTTTTACAAAGCTGTTGTGGTGGGACCAATACTGCATTATCCTTGGGGCATAGCTCAAAGTTCACACAAAGATTGACGGAATGAAAAAGGAAGGGTAACTGTTCTTTACCAGATGAGCATTAAACTAGATCTGAACTGTATTCTTTTTTTAAAAAAAAGATTTTATTTATTCATGAGAGACACAGAGAGAAAGAGAGGAACAGACACAGGCAGAGGGAGAAGCAGGCTCCACGCAGGGAGCCTGATGCGGGACTCGATCCCAGGTCTCCAGGATCACATCCCGGTTGAAGGCAGTGCCAAACCACTGAGCCACCTGGGCTGCCCATCTGAACTGTATTCTGATTCTACTGATTACTACCTATGAAACACTGCCAGAATCAATTACTATTCCTCACTCTCAGAGCTTTTAGAAATGAGTAAATATTCTACCACAACCTCAAATCCCTAAAAGTAAGCAATAGAAATGAAGGGAAAATTACCAACTTGCACATAATATAATATGTTCATAAAGATATAAAATAAAATGATAGAAACTGATTATTATATTCAGCTCTCATGACATGGAAAATATATACCAGAATTATATGTCTTTAGAGAGTGGATAAGGGGATCCCTGGGTGGCGCAGCGGTTTGGCGCCTGCCTTTGGCCCAGGGCGCGATCCTGGAGAACCCGGGATCGAGTCCCACGTCCGGCTCCCGGTGCATGGAGCCTTCTTCTCCCTCTGCCTGTGTCTCTGCCTCTCTCTCTCTCTGTGTGTGACTATCATAAAAAAAAAAAAAGAGAGAGAGAGAGTGGATCAACTCAAAATCATATTTCCTAATATTAAAATTTTAAAAATTAAATTTTCTATGCTCTTTAGTAACTGATATTACTCAAATGTAAGCATTTACAGTATGTAAGATTTCATTAATATGCTCTCAAATATAAATGCTTCCTTATCTATTTTTCCATCTAAAAGAAATGTCACGACTAGCAACAAAAACAAGAAAACAGGAGGCAGCACAGCTGTTTGTCGATACAAGAATGGAGAGTGTCTTTGAAGTATCAGAGACTCTGATGTTGGAGCCTGATGGGAAATGACAACCTCATGGCTCTGGCATCTGCTTTCAACAGATGCCCTCTACAAGGACAGGTGATTTCTTGATTCGGTATTCCCTAGAAGGGTATTACGCTGTCATTCCGGACAAGATAATGAAAAGTCCATGTACAACTCTGAAGTCTTTTTGCATGAATAAGATGTAAGGGTGAGAGAATTTCTGAGCTATGCCATGGTGAGTTAAAATAATCATAAAAAAATAAAAAATAAAAATATAAAAATAAAATAAAACATTAATCATAAGTACAGTGGAGTGAAAAAAAAGGGTCAACAGATATTTGAAAAAAAAATGAAGGAAAAATACTTCAAAGCCAACTATTATGAGAACCAATAACAAGCAGACTTCACTGGCCTACAGCAACCAATACTGGAAAGCTCTTTTTGAGCGCAGGCACTTTGAGAAGCAAGGGTGCAAACAAAAACAGATACTGAAAGGAGAAAGAAACCACAGCTGCTAACCAGAGGGCAGATTACATGCATGCTCAGTGAGAAAAGGACTGTGAGTCATAACAACTATAAGCCACGTGGAAGGATAGGACTTATTTAAAAAAAAAAAAAAAAAGGAAGGAGTGGCTTTATGCAGTTATCTGTAGGAAATTCTGCAAAGTATTTTAGTTTCACCAAGAAATAATGACTAATTAACCGTGCAATGACATTCAAACATTGAAGTAATGACACTATCCTTCAACTCGTATAAGACTTATTATACGGTAAATTTGGCATTATGAATCCATGCAGTATTATTTATTACATGGTTCTTGGAAAACTTTTATTTTCAAAAGGCAAATGTGATAGCCTCATCACATAACTTCTACTAAAATAAATTCCAGATGGAGGAAAACGATAAAAATGAAACATAAAAAAGCTAGAAAAACATTTTAGTGAATAGCCACTTAATATTAGAATGGGGAAGGACTTTCAAAGCAGTCAATAAAGGAATAATTCACCAATGAAAAAACTTCTAGATTTATCAACATAAAAAGAAAGGAAAACTATAGTCTGTCAAAAAGCAAAAGTGATATCAATAGCTCATAGGTAAAACCTGGGCCAAGGACATAAACAGATTCAAAAATGAAAATTATCAACGATCAATATGCACATGAAAATACATTCTACCTCACTATCCATCAGAAGACATGCAAAGAATAAGATGCCACAACTTGCTCATTAAACTCAAAGGTTTTTAAAGATATTGTTCAGTGTTGGCAAGACACTTCTATATACACTGATGGATTTCAAAATGAGGTAATCTGTCTAGAAAGCAATTTGACAATAGGAATCAAGCTCCTGAAAAATGTTCATACCCACTGATTCAAGAAATCAATCTCTAGCAATTTTTTAAACCAAATAAAGATACAAAAGAAATTATGTGCATTTCAGGATTATTTTAAACAGTAGAAAATTAGAAACAATTTAAATGCCCAACAACAGATAAAGGCTAAATATGGTATATCTTTAAAATGGAGTATCTTGCAGCTTTTAAAAATGTTATTATAGATTTGAATCCTTAATATGAAAATTAGAATGCTCACAGGATAATAACTACAACTTTTTTTAAGGAGGCTACACACCCAGCACAGAGTCCAACACAGGGCTTGACCTCACGACCCTGAGGTCAAGACCTGAGGTGAAATCAAGAATCAGACACTCAACCAACTGTGCCACAATAACTAGAACATTTTATTTATTTTTTATTTTTTTAAAGATTTTATTTATTTATTCATGAGAGACACAGAGAGAGAGGCAGAGACATAGGCAGAGGGAGAAGCAGGCTCCATGCAGAAAGCCCGATGTGGGACTCGATCCCGGAATCCAGGGATCATGCCCTGAACCAAAGGCAGACGCTCAACTGATGAACCACCCAGGCGTCCCAACTAGAACATTTTAAATGTCCAACTATATACATGGTATGAACCAACAGTTTCCGTTTAAAATGTAAATTTTTAGAAAGTACACTTTATACATTCATCCATACACATATATGAAGGTGATGAGTATGAGAGTATGAAGGAAATATACCAAAATGTTAATATTTATTCAAGGTTGGTAGAATGAGGAATATTTTTGTATTTTCTTCTGTATGCTTTTATTTCCAAATTTTTTACAATAGCAGGCATTGCTTCTGTTATAAGAAAAACACAATACTATATACTATTTTAAAGGTATTATATTTCATTTCACAAGGTAAACTGAATTCTAACCATATGCATTCCACTCATAAAAACGGTATGTGCAGACAGTTACTGGCTTGGTAAGTTGGTATTAAACATAATCATTTTCTGTTTCAAGGGGCACAATTTGGTCCTGCTACCACAGTCTGCTACTAAGCATCCATTAACACGCTGAGTCATGTTATATTGACACTCAACTTACATATCATAATTTCTTAAATGTAAATTACCAGGAAAGTATGCAACTTTTAATGTCAAAGTCATGCTTTTATGTAAATTATTCCCTTAAAGCAAAACCCAAAAACTATAAAATCTGAATTGTTTTAAGTCTGATTAGTGAAGTCAGTAATGGAAAAACATCATCTTCACCATCTCCAAGACATATGAACTGATATACATAATTAATATGAAATTAATATGACATTGATGCTCTCTGCCTAGGTCAAGATCGACTAGCAACTGAAAACCAAGTGGATCTCTTTATACAGTTATACTTTTTATTTGCCTTCATTAAGATACCTTAGTAGCTTCCTATTGCATGAGAAAAGAAAATCTGATGTAGTATGAGAAGAGTCTGCATCAAATTGACTGCCCAGCATAATTCTAGTAGGCTGTGAACTCCAAAACAATAGTAGTCCTTAAAAAAGGGGGGGGGAGGGCTGCCTGGCTGGCTCAGTCGGTAGAACATGCAACTCTCGACCTTGGGGTCTTGAGTTTGAGCCCCACATTGGGCACAGAATTTACTCTAAAAAAGTAGTCTTTGAGGAGGGTTAATAAAACCTGAGAGCAAGCTACCAAGCAAAATAAAATTAATGCTTCATCTTTGATAAATCCAGATTATGATGAATTCTACAGGCAGTACACTGTGCTCCTTAAAAAAACTGTTATTTAGAGAGCAAGGATCATCCTTATTTGAGCTGTTTAACAACAAAGCACTAAATGTTACATGCTGAAATTAAAAGCAAGTTATAGTAAACTAATTACAAAGTAATGACAAATTCCACAAATCAGGCCAAAGAAAACTCCATCAATTTGTGTTAAGCAGCCCCTGTAGAGCGGCACACTGGCAGCTACCAGTAAGACCAAATGGATTCAAACAGTTTATTACTAACAGAGAAAGCATGATCAGTATGGTATCACTTCCCTGTGTCTCCAATCCTACAGGACAGAATCAAACTGGAGGGAGGGACCAAATGAAGATGACATGCACCATGCATTGCTCTGTTTTTGAGGAGTCAAATCTAAATTGCAGCTTTGCAATTTTATACTTACAGCTACATTTGAATGTTCCATGTCTTCCCACAAGATGAAAGAAGAAAATAATAAACTGTCTTGCACCAGCCTCCCACAAGATAGGGAGGTAGGTAAGAAATAAACTCATGTCATCTATCTATTTTGCCATGTATCAGGGAGGATCATAGAGTCTTCCCCCAAGATTTGGGTCAGATTGTGGTTAAGCCGGGCCTATGCATACTATGTGGAAATGTGCAAGATCACCAAGATACCATGGCAGAGCTATTCCACTAGTTTATAGTCAAATAGAACAAGAAGTCAGTGTATAAAAGAATATACCATGCCATGCTTCTTCCCATAATTTTAAGTTCAGAAATTTAACAAGCATTCACTATCAACCATTACAGAGAGGCACAACATTGAAGCAAATATTACAGGGAATTTTTTTATCTGCCCTCAAAGAGTTTAAATTCCTCTTGAGAGAAGCATTTTTTTGTTTTTGTTTTTGTTTTATTGAGAGAAAGAGAGAGTGCTTATGGGTGGGAGCAGGAGAGAGAGAATATGAAGCAGCCTCCACACCTAGCTCAAAGCCCAACACGAGGCTCACTCTCGCGACTCTAAGACCATGGCCTGAGCTGAAATCAAGAGTCAAGGCTTAACTGACTGAGCCACCCAAGAGCCCTAGGGGAATCAATTTAAAGCCAAAAATACAATTGCACCTGGCTGTATACTCATTAAACAGTAATGTAAATAACTAACAATAGAATGGTTAAATAAAATATGGTTCATTTATACAATAGACTATTAGGCAATCCTAAAAAATCATGTTATAAAATATTTTTCTTCAATGGAACAGTGGCATAAGGAAGACACAGGAAGAACAATTTGGTGGGATGCTTGGGTGGCTCAGTGGTTGAGCATCTGCCTTTGGCTCAGAGTGTGATTCCGGAATCTGGGATCGAGTCCCACATCAGGCTCTTCGTGTGGAGCCTGCTTTTCCCTCTGCCTATGTCTCTGCCTCTCTCTCTCTCTCTCTAATATCTGTCATGAATAGATAAATAAAATCTTTTTTAAAAAAAGGAATTACAATTTGGAAGAAGACTATATAATAGACTATAATGGGAAGACTTTTATGGCAACATTAAACAGATAAATGTTGAGAAAACTCAGCCATGAAGAGATGAGGCTTTTTTACAAGAGAAGCAGTGAACATGGGATCCCTGGGTGGCGCAGCGGTTTGGCGCCTGTCTTTGGCCCAGGGCACGATCCTGGAGACCCAGGATAGAGTCCCACGTCGGGCTCCTGGTGCATGGAGCCTGCTTCTCCCTCTGCCTGTGTCTCTGCCTCTCTCTCTCTCTCTCTCTCTGTGTGTGTGTGTGTGACTATCATAAATAAATAAATAAATAAATAAAAATTTTTAAAAAAAAGAAGCAGTGAACATATAGAGTTGTTTATGAGGACCTTTAAGCTCTGATCTACTGAGGATGACAAACTTTGCAACTCAGAAGTAAATCTTAGATCTGCCTAAAGCAAATGGAAGATAGCAAACTAATACAAAAAGAGAAAACTAGACAAGAAATGCAAAAATACAATTTTAAACAATTTAGAGCTATACTACCAAGAAAACTGCTAAACCTAATCACAAAATGTACATTTATCTCTCAATTTTTCTTGGACTTCCAAATATAATTTGCAAAAAAGAACTTGTTAAATGAACGTACTAATCCTCAAAACATTTTATAATTTAATATTTTCAATGCCAAAAATATTATTTAATGTCATAAACATGACTCAAAACTCAATTTTATTAGTTAACCTAAATATTTAAAAGCGGTCAACTATTCTGCAGAGCACCTGGCTGGCTCAGTCAGTAGAACATGAAACTCCTGATCTCAGAGTTGTGAGTTCAAGACCTGTGTTGGGCATGTAGCCTACAAAAATAAATAAATAAATAAATAAATAAATAAATAAATAAATAAATAAAAGCAGTTAACTACTCTAAAATAAAAGCATATCCTATGGTACAATATAGCAGTATACAAAAACCATAGCTAAAATAAATAAACTTTAGGACTCCTGGGTGGTTCAGTAGGCTAAGCCCTGCTTTGGGCTGAGGTCATGATCCCAGGGTCCTAGGGTCAAGCTCTGTATTAGCCTCTCTGCTCAGGAGGAAGCCTGCTCTCCCTAGCCTCTCTGCTAGTGCTCGCACACGCTTTCTCACCCCGTCAAATAAATAAATAAAATCTTTAAAAAATTAAAATTAAAAAAAAATAAAAAATAAACTTTTTTTAAGATTTTACTTATTTATTCATGAAAGAAACAGAGAGAGAGGCAGAGACACAGGCAGAGGGTGAAGCAGGCTCCATGCAGGAAGCCCGATGTGGGACTTGATTCTGGGTCCCCAGGATCAGGCCCTGAGCTGAAGGTGGCGCTAAACCACTGAGCCACCCGGCCTGCCCAAGTAAATAAACTTTAAAAAGGAGGGTGGGTGGATGCCTGGGTGGCTCAGTCAGTTAAGCAACTGCCTTTAACTCAGGTCATGATCCCAGGGTCCTGAGATGGAGAGTTCTGCATCTGATTCCCTGTTCAGTGGGGAGTCTGCTTCTCCCTCTCCCTCTGCCCCTCCCCCTGCTCATGCTCTCTTTCTCTCTCTCTCTCAAATAAGTAAAATCTTCTTTAAAAATGCTTTAAGGGGGGATCCCTGGGTGGCGCAGCGGTTTGGCGCCTGCCTTTGGCCCAGGGCGCGATCCTGGAGACCCGGGATCGAATCCCACGTCGGGCTCTCGGTGCATGGGGCCTGCTTCTCCCTCTGCCTGTGTCTCTGCCTCTCTCTCTCTCTCTGTGACTATCATGAATAAATAAATAAAATCTTTAAAAAAAAAAAAATGCTTTAAGGGGGGATCCCTGGGTGGCTCAGCAGTTTAGCGCCTGCCATTGGCTAGGAGCATGATCCTGGAGTCTCGGGATCGAGTCCCACATCAGGCTCCCTCTGCCTGTGTCTCTGCTTCTCTCTCTCTCTCTCTCTCTCTCTCTCTCTCTCTGTGTGTGTGTGTGTCTCATGAATAAATCAATCAATCAATCAATCAATAAATAAATAAAATCTTTTTTTAAAAAAATGCTTTAAGGGGCAGCCCAGGAGGCTCAGCAGATTAGCGCTGCCTTCAGCCCAGGGTGTGATCCTGGAGACCCAGATCAAGTCCCACATCCAGCTCCCTGCATGGAGCCTGCTTCTCCCTCTGCCTGTGTCCCTGCCTCCCTCTCTCTCTCTCTCTCTCTCTCTCTCTCTGTCTCTCATGAATAAATAAATAAAATATTTAAAAAAATAAAAATAAAAATGCTTTAAGGATGCTTGGGTGACTCAGCAGTGGCTCAGGTCGTGATTCCGGGATCCAGAGGGATCAAGTCCCACATGGGGCTCCCCGCAGGAAGCCTGCTTCTCCTTCTGCCTGTGTCTCTGCCTCTTTCTCTCTCTCTCTGTGTCTCGAATGAATGAATGAATCAATGAATGAATGAATAAAATAAATAAATAAATAAATAAATAAATAAATAAATAAATAAATAAAATCTTTTTAAAAAATGCTTTAAGGGGCAGCCCAGGTAGTTTGGCAGATTAGCGACACCTTCAGCCCAGGGTGTGATCCTGGAGACTCAGATCGAGCCTTCATCGGGCTCCCCGCAAGGAGCCTGATTCTCCCTCTGCCTATGTCTCTGCCTCTCTCTCTGTGTCTTTCATGAATAAGTAGATAAATCTTTTTTTAAAAAATGCTTTAGTGAAAAAAAAAAATGCTTTAGTGGATCCCTGGGTGGCTCAGCAGTTTAGCGCTTGCCTTTGGCCCAGGGTGGAATCCTGGAATCCTGGGATGGAGTCCCACATCAGGCTCCCTACAATGGGGCCTGCTTCTCCCTCTGCCTGGGTCTTTGCCTCTCTGTATCTCTCATGAATAAATAAATAAAGTCTTATAAAAAAAATGCTTTAGGGATCCCTGGGTGGCGCAGCAGTTTGGCGCCTGCCTTTGGCCCAGGGCGCGATCCTGGAGACCCGGGATCGAATCCCACGTCGGGCTCCCGGTGCATGGAGCCTGCTTCTCCCTCTGCCTGTGTCTCTGCCACTCTCTCTCTCTCTCTCACTGTGTGCCTATCATAAATAAATAAAAATTTTTAAAAAAATGCTTTAAAAAAGGGAGGGGTGGGTGCCTGGTTGGCTCAGTCGGAAGAGCATGACTCTTGATTGCAGGGTTATGAGTTCAAGCCCCACATTGGATTTGGAGATTACTATTTTTAAAAAGATAAATAAACTTAAAAACTATTGCTAATTTGCAACAGTTCAATAATCATACCTCTGCTTATGAAGCAATAATAAACATTTCTTTTTTCTAATAGCTTTTCCTTTTTAAAAATAATACAGCAATAAAGACAAAATCAGGGAGACAATGAGAAGTCCAATCTGACTGGAGAACAGGGTACATAAATGAGTAGTGGGGTAATACACAGGAAAAGGAAAGAGACAAATTGTGGAGAGACCTGAAAATGTCCCCAGGATAAGAAGCAGGCTTAAGTGAACAAATGTGTAAAACATCTACCACTCTCTACTAAGTGCTGGAGTGGGAACAAAGTAACTACGTTCAAATAACCCCAAAATTTATAAAATGTGGAAGGCGAACAAATACCATATTTCTTTGATTTTACAATGCACATTTTATTCTAATGTTCACATTCCTGAAATCCATGTATGTGCTTATTGTGTAGTTTTTCCATAAAAGTTATTAAATTGATGGTGCATGCTACAACAGAGGAAATATATTAATTGCAATAAAGAATCACACCTGCCAAAAGAGCAGTACAGAGTAATCACTATATGTGTAAGATAAGAGGACAGGGAAACAAAGACCTGATCTGGGATACAAAAGACGAATAGGAATTTACAAGGTAGAAAAGAAAGAGAAGGACATTAACAGTTGGGGGTAAAAACACGGAGACAAGGAAGCACATGATAGGTCAAGGAACAGCATGTAGTTTGGTAGGCTGGAATGTAGAGTTTGGAGGCAGTATAAGCCTAATTTGAAGAGCGTATAGGCCAGGAATGCAAGGGGGATATAATACCGAAACAACAATCGATGTAAATGTAGCATATTAATGCAAAAAGGACAAAACCCATGTGACCATCTCAACAACCAGAAAAAGCATCTGACAAAATCCAACACCCACTTGTGACAAAAGAATTTTTCATGGGATGCCTGGGTGGCTCAGTGGTTGAGCACCTGCCTTCAGCCCAGGGCATGATCCTGGAGTCCGGGATCTAGTCCCACATCGGGCTCCCTGCATGGAGCCTGCTTCTTCCTCTGCCTGCATCTCTACCTCTCTCTCTCTCTCTCTCTCTCTCTCTGGGTCTCTCATGAATAAATAAATAAAATATTTTTAAAAAGAAAGGCATCCATTCAAAAGAAAGAAGGAAAGCATATTATTTAAGGATGACATGAACTTATACGCAGAAAATCCTAATGAATGGTTATAAAACTATTAGAAGGAAGACACTAGTTCAGCAAAATTGCAAGATAAAAGGTCGATATTAAAAAAAAATCAACTACAAAATCTACACACTAGTAATGAACATTCCCAAAATAAAATTCAGAAAATATTCCCATATTACTCAGCTATTTAAAAAAAGTATCTTGCCATTTGAAATAATATGGATGAGGGTGGCTCAGCGGTTTGGCGCCTGCCTTTGGCCCAGAGCATGGTTCTGGAGTCCCAGGATCAAGTCCCACGTCGGGCTCCCTGCGTGGAGCCTGCTTCTCTCTCTGCCTGTGTCTCTGCCTCTCTCTCTTTCTGTGTCTCTCATGGATAAATAAATAAAATCTTTTAAAAAAATGAAATAATATGGATGGGCCTAGAAGGTATTATGCTAAGTGAAATAAATCAGAAAAAAAAATAAATATCTTGTGATTTCACTTATATTTGGAATCTAAAAAACAAATGAACAAAGAAAACAAACAGATTCATAAATACAGAGAACAAACTGGTGGTTTGGAGAGGAATGTGCAAAATAGGTGAAGAGGATTAAGAGGTACAAACTTCCAGTTATAAAATATGTAAGTCACAGTGATGTAAAGTATAGCATAGGGAATACAGTCAATAGTACTGTGATAACTTTGTATGCTGACAGATGATAACTAGACATCATGGTAATCATTTTGTAATGTATATGAATGTCAAATCAGTACACTATACAATTGAAACTAATATTGTACATCTACTATACTTTAAAAAAGAAAAATTCCACTTACAATACTATCAAAAATTAAAATTTAGGAAAACTACAAAATGTTAAAAGAAATTAAAGCTATAAACAAATCAAAAGACATCCATAGGGACGCCTGGGTGGCTCAGCGGTTGAGCACCTGCCCCTGGCTCAGGGCGTGATCCACGGTCTCAGGATTGAGTCCCACATCGGGCTCCCTGCCTGGAGCCTGCTTCTCCCTCTGCCTACGTCTCTGCCTTTCTCTGTGTCTTTCATGAATAAAAAAATTAAAAATCTTTAAAAAAAAACAAAAACAAAAACAAAAGACATCCATAGTCATAGGTTGAACAAGTTAATATTGTTAAAATGGTAAAACTTCCCCAAACTGATATACAAATTCAACAAAATCCCTAGCAAAATCCCTTAGCAATTTGCATCTTCTGAAGAAATTGACAGGCTGGAGGATCCCTGGGTGGCCCAGCGGTTTAGCGCCTGCCTTCAGCCCAGGGCATGATCCTGGAGTCCCGGGTTGGAGTCCCACATTGGCCTCCTTGTATGAAGCCTGCTTCTCCCTCTGCCTGTGTCTCTGCCTCTGTCTGTGTCTTTCTTGAATAAATAAATAAAATCTTTAAAAAAAAAAAAAGAAAAGAAATTGACAGGCTGATCTTAAATTTCATACAAGAATGCCAAAGCAATGATTAGAATAGCCAAAGCAATCTCGAAAAAGACCAATGTTAAAAGAGTCACACCTCCTCGCTATAAAACTTTATACACAGCTTACTACATAGCTACAGAAATCAAGAGAATGGTACTAGCATAAGAATAGAAATATATATATGATAAAAATATAGATCAATGAAATAGAACTGAAAGTCCAGAAATAAACATTTATGTTTATGGTCAACTGATTTTCGACAAGGGTCACAAGTGGATGAGGAAAGAAATGATATTTTCAAGAAATGGCACTGAGACAAGTGAATATCCACATGCAAAAAGATAAAGTGGGACCCTGATCTAAACTAAAAATGGACAATACACCTAAATGTAAAAGCTAAAACTGTAAAATTGAAACCCAAGACATAAAAGTAAATCTTCATAACCCTGGGTTAGGCAACAATTTTTTAGATAGGGCACAAAAACCACAAGCAACATAAGAGAAAATAGATAAAATGGGCTCTATGAAAATTTCAAAATTTTGTGTTTCAAAGTAGAGAACCCACAGAATAGAAATGTTTGCAAACCATGTATCTGATAAGAGATTTACATACAGAATTTAAAAACTAAAAACTCTTCTAACTCACTAATGAAAAGACAACCCAATTATAAAATGGCCAAAGAGTCTGAACAGGTATTTCAATTAGGAAGATACACACATGAAAAGATGCTTAACATCATTAGTTATTAGGGAAACGCAAATCAAAACCATAATGAGATTACACTTCACACACTAAGATGACTATAAACAAAAATACAGATAACAAGAGTTGTCCAGGATATGGAGAAATTGGAATCTTCATATATTGCTAATGAGAATGTAAGATAGTGCAACCACTTTGGAAACAATTTAACATTTCCTCAAATTGTTAAGCACAGAACTAGCATGTGATTCAGCAATTCCACTCTTACAAATATACACAAGACAAATGAAAACATACATCTACACAAAAACTTATCCATCAATGTTCATAGTGATATTATTTAATAATAGCTAGAGTGGAAACCCAATTTTCCACCAACTGATGAATGGATAAACAAAATGTACAATATCATTCAGATATAAAAAGGAATGAAGTAATGATACATGCTACAACATAAATGAACTTTGAAAACATTATGGTAAAGGAAACCTGTCACAAAAGACCAAATGAAATGTCCATAATAGGCAAATTGTATAGAGACAGAGTCAAGACGGGTGGGGGTGGGGAATAAAGGGGAATGGGGAGGGACTACTAATAAGTACGGGTTTTGGAGGGGGGCAATGATGAAAACATTCCAAAATTACACTGGAGTGATATGTACAAAACTAACAACCAATAAACACTCTAAATGGGTGAATTTTTGGTATCTGAAATATAATCTCAATAAAATGTTAAAAAGAAAAGGAGTAGGCAGGGATAGATCTGTTAAAAGATGATCTGGGTCTTAAAATATGAAACTGGACCCCAGACTATTATATAAAAATCAATTCTATATTGATTAGGAACTTAAAAACACCCAAAACAGACCTTTAAAATTCTTAGTAAAAAATGTAGGTGGGCAGCCTGGGTGGCTCAGCGGTTTAGCGCTGCCTTTGGCCCAGGGCGTGATCCTGGAGACCCGGGATCAAGTCCCATGTCAGGCTCCCTGCGTGGAGCCTGCTTCTTCCTCTGCCTGTTTCTGTGTCTCTCACGAATAAATAAAATATTTTTTTAAGTAGGTGAATGTATTTTGCATATTCTTAAACAAGACACAAAAAGTAGTAACTATAAAGCACTGACAAATCTGACTGTATTAAAATTTTGAACATTTGCTCATTGAAAGACTTCTTAAAATGCAAAAAGAAGAAAAATTAGCAGAAAATATTCACAGTATACAAAACTGACAAATGAGTACCGTAAGGAATACTTTTTTAACTCACAGAATTCTATAAGAAAAGGACAAACAACCAATAGAATTTGGCCAAAACAAATGAAAAGTTTCACAGTACACGAAAAAACACCTGGGTGGCTCAGCAGTTGAGCGTCTGCGTTTGGCTCAGGGCATAATTCCGGAATCCCGGGATCGAGTTCCACACATCGGGCTTCCTGCATGGAGTCTGCTTCTCCTTCTGCCTATGTCTCTGCCTCTGTGTGTGTGTGTGTGTGTGTGTGTGTGTGTCTTTCATGAATCAATAAATAAAATCTTGAAAAAAAGAAAAAACACCTATGGCCAGCAGACATATTGTACGTACAAAGTATTAAGGATCTACATATTGTAATTACCTTTTTTAAGAGAGGAAGAATTCTAGGCTGCACATTCTAGGGTCTCTTTGGGACATAATCATTTAACAAAGTGATATTTGGATGAAATCCAAATTCACAAAAGTTCTAGAACTGGTTAGTCTCCGTAGGGTTCAAATAAAAGTTTATGCTGCAATTATTTTATTTCTGCCTTTTGTCACCTTAAATCCCTAATATTATACATAAAATCATACTGAAAAAGATTAAAGTAATTAATTTAAAAGTAAAGTGACAACAATCTCTGTCACAAATCATAAAAAAGTACACAGAATTAGTGATGTCCACAAATAGGAAAAGACTTTCTATCCCATTTGGAATAAACAACTTTTCTGTAAAATTTTTCATATTGGGACACCTGGGTGGCTCAGTGGTTGAGTGTCTGCCTTCGGCTCAGGACGCGATCCTGGGATCCCGGGGTCTGAGATCGAGCCCGCATCGGGCTCCCAGGGAGCTCGCTTCTCCCTCTGCCTGTATCTCTCTCTGCCTCTCTCTCTCTCTGCCTCTCTCTGTCTCTGCATCTCTCATGAATAAATAAATAAAATCTTTAAAAATAAAATAAAATAGAATTTTTCATATCAAGTACATTAGAAAACAGCCATTGTTTAATTATCCATTACAGGGATCCCTGGGTGGCGCAGCGGTTTGGCGCCTGCCTTTGGGCCAGGGCGCGATCCTGGAGACCCAAGATCGAATCCCACGTCGGGCTCCCGGTGCATGGAGCCTGCTTCTCCCTCTGCCTGTGTCTCTGCCTCTCTCTCTCTCTCTGTATGACTATCATAAATAAATAAAAAAAAATAAAAAAAATAAAAAAAATAAAAAAATAATAATTATCCATTACAGTACATTCACGGATATTCCATAAGTGGAATGCTATCAATTTATAACTGACTTGAAACAAGAGAAATGTAAAGATTAAAATTTCAAACTTGACCTTTAGCAGACTTGAGTGTACTAGCTTTAAGTGAGACTGAACATAAACTTAAATTTTTGTTAAAAAACTTACTTGTACAGTTTCCTCTTATTACATTAAATAGCTCCCTAGAGTGGAAGATGTCCCTTTCTATAAAAGGGAAGGAGACAAAACTTCCTGAAACTTGTCACAGTATTACAGTACTTCAAGAAGTACTCCCAAAATACCCAAAGTACAATGAGAAAGAGAAAAGGAAACCAAGATTTCCCCTTTAGGTCTTGATGAAAAGCTCTATAGAATGAGGGTGGGCATTACACAGTTTAAGCATGCCTTAGAGTGGGGCTGCTGGGATGGGCTAGTAGAATGACATACCCCTCTACAAAGTGTCACAGAGTGCTTTGGAAATTAAACAAATACCACCTTCCAGGGAACCAATAAGCTGCAAGTCTTCAATTATTTATATTTGTGAGAAATATTTTTATTTGTGAAAAGTGTTCCTAGCATCATTTCTTATTTTGTCAATAAGAATCTGGATCTTGTCCAACCTTATACTTTTGATGACAAATGCTTCAGAGTTTGAATTACAAATAATCTAAATCAAAATATTAAATTTTAGACTTTAAGCAAAGTGTCCCTATAAGCTCAATTCTAAAATATCCCAATCAACCACCTCTGGTTTTTTACCCATCATGTAGTATATATAATTTTTTTCATAAAAAATGATAAGCTCATATTTTCCAAAAGCTACTAATTCAGCTGCTAACCACACAGTCCTAATTCTGAACTGTAGCTTATTCTTCAAATTGATTCCTTAAGGCATTATGCTGTTTTGAGTACCTTTTTCTATGTTCATCACCTTTTCCCTGATGACACTGCTGCATTTTTTTAAGATTAAAATGTAAGACATTAATGTTTCCCAGATATCTACCTTCACTTTCACCTTAGTGTAAGGCAGGTTACTTTTCCCTTCCATGGCTAACAGCTCCCACCCTGTCCTCACTTCCCATGCCTTCAAGAAAGGTTCCCTCTCCTCTTCCTCTTGCATTTGAACACTGAGCTCTCCACTGGTTCCCTTCTCTCAGTCTCTTAGTATGTTTCTGAAAACACAGAGTAAAGCTTCGGTTAACAACCACTCTTAACACACAGTATCATTCTCAACTCTGTATTCAAACAATTTCTCCCCTGAAATTCTGCAACTGTCCCTCCTGCATAATCATAACTTGATCCCATACTGATTGTTTACCTCAAGATTCAGCAAATATCTAATTTTAAAGGAAGCTTTCTCAAACTAACTTAACCCCCAATAAAATTAAGCCTTATGCCATAGTTTCACATCACTTATTTGTACATTTTATAAATGTATACAATTTTGAATATATAATTCTTTTTATGAATTGTTTTAGTAATTTTTTAGATAATAAATAATTATTTATTTTTTTAGTAATCTCTACACTCAACATAGGGCTCAAACTCATGACCTCGAGATCAAGTCGCATGCTCTTGGGGTACCTGGGTAGCTCAGTCCATTAAGCATCAGGCTCCTGATTTAGGCTCAGGGTCATGGGATCAAGCTGGGTTGGTGTTCACAGGGCCAATGGACATGGGGCTTGTCTCAGGAGGTCGCTCAGATTTCTCCTACTCTAGTGATGTGCCAGTCATCCAAGCTCCTGGGCGCTAACACTAACCCTAGATTGGGTTCTGACCCAATCCGGCCCCAAAACCATGCTCAGTAAGGAGTCTGCTTGAGATTCTCTCTCTTCCTCTGCCCCTCCCCACTGCTCACTTGAGCTGAAAAAAAAAAGTCACATGCTCTTTCCAACTGAACCAGTCAGGCACCCCTATAATTCTTTTCTAATTGTTATACATATTCCTGTACACATTCAACTATTTTAAAAACTCTTCAAGGACAATAACCATTTATCTTATTTTATATTGGCTATAATCATGTTTCCAAAGTTGGAGTTCAATAAATGCTTGCTTAATGAATCTATTCTAAAAACCATCAGAAAGGCATGAAGACAAGCCATGCAACTACTATACACAAAACAAAACACACTGCACACAAAAAACATACAACATACGAAGCTAAATAAGCATTTAGTTTTCAGAATAAATAATATATTAGCATAGTGTATAGTTTAATAATAGCTTTATTATATAGACAGAATGAATTAGAATGGAAATAACACTGGAATAGTGAGTGCTAAGAGCTGGAAAACCTAGGCTCTGACCCACACTCTGTCATACGCTAGCCATTTAACTTTGGGCAAATCACTTAACCTCTCACAACAATGAGTAATTACTATGTACTGTGCCAAGCTCACAAGGGTTATTCTTAGGATACAATAGCTTAATATACATGAAAGTTCTTAGAAATTTATAAAGAGCTATATAAATGGTAATATTTTAATGATGACCATACTCTCCAATTTAAGATAACATTCTATTTTAAAATGTGAACTTACAAAAAATAAAATAAAATAAAATAAAATGTGAACTTACAAAAAAAAAGAAGAAATTAAGGGGCAACTACTTATGCTGTAGAAGAATTCATCACTGAGTATAAAATAAATCACTGCAAGGTCCAGCAACTCAAATTCAATCTAGAGCAATTATAATATGCATCAACTGTAAAAAATGTGCTTCACATTCAATTTTTTAGGAAGACATTTATTAGACAAAGCAAGGTAGATATTTGAATCCGTCCACAAAATCACAATCACAAGTTCATTCCATTGTATGCACTGAGAGGGCCTTCACCTACACAACACAATCAGAGTCTGCAAAGTATATGTGGCTCCATTTTACAATCTGATAAAATGCACCATGTCCCACAGTTGAAGAGGTGAACCAGCACATGTAGGAAATACTAAAGTTGACTTCAGGTTTACAGGAAAACATGTGATTAACCAGGACACGATCTGATGCATGTAAGAATTCCTAAATCTGTTTCACAGACCCATTGTTTATGGATATAAAGAGGTACAAAGACACAGAGGGAGCAGCTGCAAGTACGCTGAGACTTATTTGTAGCAATGGTGACAAAGTCAAATGTGAAAAGTTTCAGGATTTGTTTGGGCAGCTATTAAAATCATTTTCAAGCTCTCTTAAGTCAACAAATTATCACAGTATCCAGAAAGACTAAAAAGCTCTAGGCAATTTCCCTTTGCCCTGCCAAGTCTACCTATAAACCATCTAAGACAAGACATTACAAGAGTCAGCTACTTTCTTGAAATGGATTATGAACTTTCTCATCCTTGTTTTGTTTTTTAAGATTTTATTTATTCGAGAGAGAAAGAGAGAGAGATAGAAAATGAAGGACAGAGCATGAACAGGGGAGGGCAGAGGAGGGTCTGACGGAGAAGAAGCAGCAGATCCGTCCCTGCTTTTGTGTCTTTATATAGATGAGGATTCTAATCAAGAAAAATCTGGAAGGCAGATATATTCAAAAAGATCATGAGCAAAAACCACCAATTGAAGATTCAAATAAATTAGCAAACGCTCCCTTTTCAATATTAATCTCCTCAAAAGGCTGCCATAATTAGTTAGCTTTAAGCTACAAAAGAAGGAGAGTGAGCTGAAGAGGGGGAAAGAAATGAAGAGAGCAGGAGGACAAGGGCAGGTGAAGATCACATACCAAAAATGCAAAAAAAAGGCAAAAAGATACACTTTGCCAACAGCTACCAACTATCCATCTTCCCTCAGAACAAGACTACTAATGAAGAAAACAAGATTTTGCTGCTACATTTTTTTGGGGGGGCACTATTTTCTTAATGCAGTTATCCAACAGTATTAAATGTAAACAAGGGTTACTCATGGTAACTGAGGAAACTATAGCTTCCTGGCAATTTTCTATTCTCTACAGACATGATATAATGAAAAAAAAAAAAATGAGCTTCTGCTTCACCAAGTCTATTAAAAAGAATATTGAACTAGATCTTAAATACATAGTTCCTAGTTTTGGTTTTGACCCTCTTGACAAGTGACTTTAGTCCAGTCACTAAATTTTTTTTAAGATTTTGTTTATTTGTGCAGCCCAGGTGGCTCAGTGGTTAACCGCGACTGCCTTTGGCCCGGGGCCTGATTCTGGAGACCCGGGATCGAGTCCCACGTCGGGCCCCCTGCATGGAGCCTGCTTCTCCCTCTGCCTGTGTCTCTGCCTCTCTCTCTCTCTTTCTCTCTCTCTCTCTCTCTGTGTCTATCATGAATAATTTATTATTATTATTACTTATAATTTATTTATAATTTATTATTATTTATTTATTATTTTATTTATTTATTCATGAGAGACAGAGAGAGAGAGAGGCAGAGACACAGGCAGAGGGAGAAGCAGGCTCCATGCAGGGAGCCCGACGTGGGACTCGATCCCGGGTCTCCAGAATCAGGCCCCGGGCCAAAGGCAGTCGCGGTTAACCACTGAGCCACCTGGGCATCCCCAGTCACTAAATTTTTATCAATGTTCGCATTCACCTAAACAGCACTTCTTGAGCACCAAAAAAATTGAGCAGTTTTAGAGTTTCTCAGCCCTGGCTGCACATTAGAATCACCTGGGAAGGCTTTAAAAAAAAAAGTCTCTTCACCCCTGAGATTCAGATTTAATGGGTCTGAGGTGGGGCCCAAGCATAGGTTTTTTAAAAACATTCCCTTGCAATTTTAATGTGCAGCCCAGGTGAAAAACCACAGGTCTATTCTGTTTCATGTATATGTGAAGAACAGCAAAATAATGCAAAAAGCCCTCCCTGCTTCCATTCAAATTTATCAACTTTCCCTTCTTAACCTTAGGTTTACCCCAGGTTCTCACCATCTCACACCTAGAATAACAGAATACCTTCCTATTTTCACTTCCACTAGTCTCTTCCCAATCCAATAAACCATTACATGCTTGCCTAACTAATCAGTTTGGTTCTGAAACATTATCCAACTGAGAGTCATGTTAAGTATAACAATACCAACAAACAGAACTGTTTTCATCACAGGATACTGTATGTACACAGATATGTATGTATGTGTGTGTGTACATGTGTGTATGATCTCAAACATGCCCTATTTTTCTTCAGCTCAAGTGTACCCACCTCTATTTATACATAATAAATACTAGTACCTTTACATACAAAAATATTGTCCCTGAATAGTTCATGACTGAATTCTGTTAAAAATGAATGGCAGGTGACGGGCTCTGAGGGGTGCAATTGACAGGATGAGCACTGCGTGTTATGCTATATGTTGGCAAATCGAACTCCAATAAAAAAATATACAAAAAAAAAAAAAAGAATGGCAAATGAGTCACTCACAAATCTGTCACTTAGGGAAGTCTGGGTGGCTTAGCGGTTGGGCACCTGCCTTCAGCTCAGGTCGTGATCCCGGAGTCCCGGGATCGAAAGACCCACATTAGGGCTCCCTGTGAGGAGCCTGCTTCTCCCTCTGCCTAGGTCTCTGCCTCTCTCTCTCTGTGTTTCTCGGAATAAATAAACAAAATATTTAAAAAAACAAATCTGTCATTTAAATTTTGAAGGGTTCTCACAAGGGACACACATTCAACTGAGAAAAAAGAAAGTAAAATGAGGTGGAATTATCTCAAAAATCCTGTGTTACCACAGATACTGATAAAGTTTATGACGAATGCTTATCAAGAACAAATATGGCTATGCTTTATGTTAAAGCTTGCCTCAGAAAACCAACTGAAGGCTTAAAAGCCAAAGCTTATAACCATATAAGATGATATTTATGTTTATGAAAAATATTATCAAGTATAATACAAGTAATATATAATGAAAGACTGAACAAGTGTATGACTTATCCCCTACCCTTAAGGAGCTCTCCAGCTTCTCAGGAACAGCATGACACAAACATAAAAAGAAAATAAAGCCAGCACTAGCAAGTAAGTGATCAAGATAGTACCATAAGAACTCAAAAACAGGGCAGCCTGGGTGGCTCAGCAGTTTAGCGTTGCCTTTGGCCAGGGCATGATCCTGGAGACCTGGGATCAAGTCCCCAGGTCAGGCTCCCTGCATGGAGCCTGCTTCTCCCTCTGCCTGTGTCTCTGCCTCTCTCTGTTTCTCATGAATAAATAAATAAAATCTTTAAAAAAAAAAAAAAAAAAAGAACTGAAAAACAGGAGACTGCTATGGACTAAGGGAGTCAGACACAGCTTCCTGGAAAAGCTAGGGCTTGAACAAAATTAAATAGGTGGAGTAAAGAAAAAAAATCCCAAGCATGTGGGTGAGCTTCTATACAGATGAGGCAGAAATTCATTAAATATATTTGAGGGACAGGGAGTTGACCTAGTTGGAACAGAAGGTTCTATGTAGGAGTGTCTGGGGCAGTGAGGTTGCAATAATAAATTGGAGCTGGACAGTGAAAGCCCTGAATGCCAAGCCAGGATGCTCAAACTCTGTGCTACAGACAGATCCTTTACAGGTCATAAAGCACAACAAGCAAAACAATATATCCCATAATGATGCAGTCTGAAATCATTTTTCTTGAAGCCTTTGAAGAACATACCAAGTCCTATAATATTTTGCCAATATATTCATAAATATGTGAACATATTGTTTAAGAAATCTGTTCAGAGTGAAGGAGTAAATACTCAAACATGCTTTCCAAAATACAAAACCAGTGATCGATTACGCATTCATAGTTCTTAGGATAATTCCTAAGAGAATAATTGGATAGACGGCTTCAATTTTAGGTTTTCCTCCTCACCCCACTCTCCTCCAAACACATACCTAAATTTAATATCCAGAAACTGAATACACTGAAATAGTGTCATTCTGAAAATAAGAGGCCTTTTATTACTTCTCATTATGGGTGAATTTACTTACTGTACTGTTTCAAAATTACTACACCTATCAAAATAATTTTGTCCATGATTTCTTTCAGCGAAGCAAATAAAAAAGGTAACAAATGCAAAGATTATGAAAAGCAAAAAATCATTTCATCAAACCAAAACATATTTAAAATAATCAGCACTGGTTTATAAGGCAGAGGGGAAAGGGAGTATGTTCATAACAAAAAAAAATGTCATCCACAACAAAGAGTACCAGAGAGTATATGAAGAACACTACAATAGCCAATTTTTTAACCAAAACCGTAAGCCATTAGCCCACAACTCCCTAAAGAATGGAGTTAATTCTGCTTCTCAGAAATGCCCTCAAATTTTTTGGCTATTTCTGGTATAAAAATTAAGAGTCTAACCTAAGTCAAAACAAGGATCCTTTCCCCTGGCAACCAGACATGCTAGTGATTGATGATTTCATTTGCCACTACAGCAAATACTAATTTAACCACCACTACCTTCTCAACACCAGGAAAATGAAAAATTTCAGCCTCTAAAGGCATACGTGACAAGAAGGCAGGAATATTCTAGGATGATGAAAACACACACAAAAAATAAGAACACATAAAAACCGTGGCAATGCTGCTGCTATACGATGAAAAAGGAATATGCCATTCTTAGAGCCACGTATGTCTTTAAAGAATATGTGTATATTGTGATTTTAGGTATTGTCTTTTTTTTTTTTTTTCCTCCCTCTGAGAAAGAGGAAAACATCCAGGAGAGTTGGAAGAAGTGCGTTAAGGAAGGTGTCAATACCTCCCTCCCTATTCCTTACCGGGGAAACTCGCTTTAACAATAATGCTCTTTCACCCTCACATCCCGCCGGGTTTCCATACATCCTTCGGTCGGCAACCCGCCCCCCCCCCCGCTCCCACCACCACCACCACCAGCACCACCAGCACCATTCCCTTCCCTCCCCCTCACATTCACGAGAACAGGCTGCTCCGACTTTGTCGGTCTCGCCGCCCCCGCGAACCCGCCCAGACCAGCGGAGTCCAACAACGCAGCCACGCAGCCACCCACACCCCCACCTCCTCCTTCGGAGCCCAGCTTCCCCTCCACCCCAACCCCGTCCTGTCACCTGCTTGGGTGGTGTCCGTCAGGTCGTAGCCGCTGCCGGGGAAGTCTCGGAGTTTCCTACCGCTGAGGCTCAGGATGCCAGAGTTGCCCGCCTCCTCCAGGGCCCGGTCCAGGCTCCGCACCGTGTGTTGAGGCTGCAGGCTCCCCGGGTTCCACTGCGGCCCGTTGGGGAACGGCTGACCGAAAAGAGTCGGTACCGGGATGGGCACCACCAGGGTCCCGCCGCCGCCGCCGCCTCCCCCTCCGGCTCCGCCACCTCCCCCTCCGGCTGCGCCACCGCCGCCGCTACTTCCACCTCCACCACAACCGCCGCCCCCACTGTTAACACCACCTCCCTGACTCGCCGCCATGTTCCTGGGAGAGAGAATAGCCCCCGACAATACTCTCAGCTTGTGCCGCGAGTGTAGGGGGTTCTTAGGACGCATGCGCAGACTGGGGGGCGGAGGGGGGGCGAGGTAGATGGTGGGAAGGAACCGGGGGCGGGCTGGGAGGAGGTGTTGGGTAGGGAAGAGACGGGGTTCAAACGTGCAGAACGTTCTCTTTCAGAAATGTGTGGTCAGAGGAAGGATGCTAAATCTCGGTTCCGCTGCTTTGGGTACCAAAATCTTCCGAAGCGACGCCAGCTTAACTACAGGTCATTTAGCGGTAGGTCCCCAGATCTGTAAATTGCTTCACCTTTCTCCGCTCTGCAAAACAAAGACAAATATATTAGGTGGGGGTAAAAGGGGTTCATTCCAGAATATATTGAAACGGCACTTAGAAGGACTATCAGGACTTTCAATAAGGACTACCACCTCATTGAAACGCTTACCGCCAATGCCTCAGGAATTGTTTACCAGGGTTGCCGCGGAGAGAAACAGTGGAGGGTCATTTGGGGAGGGAAACTGGTGCAGAATTGAGTTTTAAGCATATATGAATTTTGCCATAGTTTAGAGTTCCAAAATAGGAAAAGACTTTTTAAATGTTTTCAAGGAAGCCTCTCGTTTCAGTATGTGTGGGTCTCAGCCAAACTGCTGCCTTCCAAAACTTGGAAAAGTTATCTACATTCTGTTCTATCACTCTTTGAAGTTGTGCCAAGATCTCCAAAATATCTCAGGTTTCTTTTCATCATGTCAGTATGGCTGATGGAAAACTCTGATCATTAAACAACCTTAAAGTTTATTTTTGAAATAGAGGTTTGCGTTTCAGGTGGAATTCTGCAGGTTTAACACTGGGGATAATAAACTAATCAATCTTGGATTTTTAGGAGGTCGTTTTTAGAACCTGAACCCAACTAAACTATTCAGACCGCTGTTACCCTCCTACTGCCACTCAATATTCAAAACTTTTTCACTGACAGTAAAATCACTGACCCTCCCCCCGAAAAACTATCAAAATGTTTGGGCATATTCAGTTATCATTAATTTGAATATCCAATATATCTCTTTTACATCCATTTCAATTTGAGCAATCTGCCAACAACCTCATTTTCTTAGACAATCTCCACAAAAGTTTGTCTGCCATTGGCTCTACTTTGGGAAAAAACGCAGGAAAAAATTAACAACTTGTCTAAATTGCTTTGTGGCCATCCATACATACAGGTTAATTAAAATGATTATGTTGCAAGAAATTACATTTGCTATATGTATGCCCCACAGAAGGAACAGAACTGAGAATCAGACTCTATAATGAATTACTGAAATCAAATTATTTAAGCCCACTGGTGTTAGAAAGAAATGTTGTAACTTATGTCTCATCTTTATATCACAAATCAAATCAAGAACTGAGAACTTCCAGAACCAAGAAGGCAAGAAGGGTGAGAAGAGAAACTGAATTCATTAGTTAGAGGGACACCTGGGTGGCTCAGCAGTTGAGCGTCTGCCTTTGGCTCAGGGCCTGATCCCTGAGTCCTGGGATCGAGTCCCACATTGGACTTCCTGTATGGATCCTGCTTCTCTCTCCTGTCTATGTCTCTGCCTCTCTCTCTGTGTCTCTCATAAATAAATAAATAAATGAATGAATAAATGAATAAATAAATAAATAAATAAATTCATTAGTTAGAGAAAACATTAGAAACGGAACTATTTTAATAATTAGCCAATATGAATTTTAACATTATTTAAAACAAGTAAAAAACGCCATGTATAACCAAATTTAGGAAGTAATCTTTCAAATAATTAAAAGATAGTCTAATGCAAAAAACAGAAAGCCTGCAAAGTAGGCTAAGTATACATGAAAATCAGACAGAATAACACATTCTAGCTCTTTCACAAAACACCAAAGCCTTAAGGTGTATTAAAAGATACCCTGAGCGGCACCTGGGTGGCTCAGTTGGTTAAGCGTTTTCCTTTGGCTCAGGTCATGATCTCAGGGTCCTGGAACGGAGCCCCACATGGGGCTCCTTGGGCTCCTTGCTCAGCAGGGAGCCTGCTTCTCCTCTCCCTCTGCTCCTCCCCACTGCTCATTTTCTCTCTCTCTCAAATAAATCTAAAAAATGAATAAACAAATAAAAGATAAACTGAGGCATATTTTAAAAATATAAGAGTTAATTTGAGCATTTATTGATTTTAATTTAGGCAGTGCCAAACTAGATGTGGCTAGGAGTGCTCTGCCAACAGGAACCAAAGGAAAGATATATACAAAAAATGAGGCAGCAAAGGAAGGAAATTATCTAACTAGCTATAACTTAAAACCTGGTTACCTGTTTATGATTGGTTGTCCTTAGCATTTTGATTTCATAACCTTGAGGCATTTATAGTTTTAGATTTTGTTTTGCTTAAGCAAGTTGCCTTAGCAATAAAGCCACCTCAGCCTGATGGCCTCCTTGGTTTCACTAATTTAACAGGAGGTAAAAGGTTTAAAAGAAAGAGTATGAAATTCAGAAAGTTGTACCAACCACTTAACTGCCTGTGTAATACTCAGGTTACTTAAAATCTCTGGGGCAGCCCCGGTGGCCCAGCGGTTTAGTGACACCTTCGGCCCAGGGTGTGATCCTGGAGACCTGGGATGGAGTCCCAAGTCACGCTCCCTGCAGGGAGCCTGCTTCTCCCTCTGCTTCTGTCTCTGCCTGTCTCTCTCTCTGTGTCTCTCATGAATAAATAAATAAAATCTTAAAAAACAAAATCTCGGGATCCCTGGGTGGCGCAGCGGTTTGGCGCCTGTCTTTGGCCCAGGGCGCGATCCTGGAGACCCGGGATTGAATCCCACATCAGGCTCCCGGTGCATGGAGCCTGCTTCTCCCTCTGCCTGTGCCTCTGCCTCTCTCTCTCTGTGACTATCATAAATAAAAAAAAAAAACAAAAAAACAAAAAAAAAAACCATTTAAAAAAAAACAAAAAACAAAATCTCTATTTCAGTCTCATCAGAAGTAATACTAGAAATAACAAGAAGGGGCAGCCCAAGTGGCTCAGCGATTTAGCACCGCCTTCAGCCCGGGGCCTAATCCTGGAGACCCGGGATCGAATCCCATGTCCGGCTCCCTGCATGGAGCCTGCTTCTACCTCTGCCTGTGTCTCTGCCTCTCTCTCTCTCTCTCTCTCTGTCTCTCAGGAATAAATAAATAAAATATTTAAAAAAAAGAAAAAGAAAATAACAAGAAGAAGGAGAATATTTTAAATAGTGTTTACTCTTTACCAGAAACTATTCTAATTGCTTTATATATACTAAATCATTTAATCCTCATAACAATCCTGTAAAATAAGTCCTATTCTTCCATTTATAGATGAGGAAAAATAGCATATAGTTCACATAGGATTGTTCTAAGAATAAATAAGATCACATATGAGCTATTATTGTGTGCCAAGAACTATTGTCTCCAAGTAATAGTATAGCATTAGGTACTCAATAAATGTTAGTCTCTTTATTATACCCTTGCCCCTCTCGTGAAAGAAAACTAAATAATAAGAAATATACAAATAGAGGAAATCAAAGGAGAAATCAGTTAATTTCTTTTTTTTTAATCAGTTAATTTCTTGCTAACTGTGGGCAAAGAAGTATTTGATAAATTGCATGAATTTTTTGCATCAGTTTATACTAGAGAATATTTTACAGTGATTAACATTTCAATAGTATTTCTGATCTGGACATTTGGTAATTGGTTAAATTAGTCAATACTCAGCATTATCCAAGCCAAATTTAGAAAAAAAATGTTGATAAATCATCAGGACTAAATGACATATATCAAAGATTACAGAAGGAAAACAAGGGCTTTTGAACAAAACATGGAGCTTGTATTAAATAAAGCACTGACAAATGACAAAGGTGATTTGTACTCAAAAGAATTCTGAAAAAAAAAAAAAAAAAAAAGAATTCTGGGGCATCCCCGGTGGCCCAGCAGTTTAGCACTACCTTCAGCCCAGAACATGATCCTAGAGACCCAGGATCGAGTCCCACGTTGGGCTCCCTGCATGGAGCCTGCTTCTACCTCTACCTGTGTCTCTGCCTCTCTCTCTCTCTCTCTGTGTCTCTCATGAATAAATAAATAAAATCTTTTAAAAAAAAATTCTGTAGGGGACTTCTGAAATTCCAGGCCAGTTTATAGTCACTGCTCTTCCAAGCAAATTCATAGTCAACCAACATTTCTAAATGATATAGAGGAGGGAAGGCATGATCCAAAGTTCCAAAATCTTCTATTAGACAGCAAGATTATTGGGATAGACTGCAGGATGTTCTTACCAGTCTGTAAATAAATCAAAAGTGAGATATGTTTTATCTCAGGATCTAGAACAAGTCAATGAACCTGAGGATTAAATAGATCAAACTATAGTTTGATTTTTTTTTTTTTTCATCTTGATCAGAATCCAGGAAAGAGCCATGGGAGTCTCTGCAGTTTGTTCCCTGAAAACATCACAAGGAGCCTCACAAGGAGCCTGATGCAGAACTCGGTCCTAGAACCCCAGGATCACACCCTGAGCCAAAGACAGACACTCAACCACTGAGGCGTCCCTGTCAGCTCAACTAAATACTAAATCCAGGGTTGGGGGCAGGGACTTCAGTCAGTAGATCATGCTACTCTTGATCTCAGGGTCGTGAGTTCAGGGGGAAAAATAAGAAATGGTGGGTATCATCAAGATGTATATCAGAAACCCTAAAAAAACTATTTTTTAAATCAACAAGGATATATTTTTTATGTTGGGGGCACCTGGATGGCTCAGTCAATTGGGCATCTGCCTTCCACTTGGGTTGTGATTCCAGTGACCTGGGATTGAGCCCTGAGTTGGGTTCTCTGCTCGGCAGGAAGCATGCTTCTCCTTGTCCCTCTGCCCCCTGCTTGTGCTCTCTCTCACTACCCCCCCCTTCAAATAAATAAATAAAATCTTTAAAAAATTTTATTTTTAAGTAATCTCTACACCCAACATTGGGCTTGAACTTATAGCCCCAAGATCGAGTCACATGCTCTACTGACTAAACTAGCCAGGCGCCCCTGCAAAACCTACTCATGTAACTCCATACTGAACTATTTCACAGCTGCAGCTAGAATGAGATGTGTAGTTCTGCTCCCTCCAATCTCAGCACAACTCCTGAATTAGATAAACCCCTGAGAAGTCCACCTAAATAATAAGAGAAGTGAGGAAAGAGAAAACTCACTTGGCCTTCCTCTCTCTAGTAACTTGATCTTCAGTCCCTTCTAAAATCCCTGTTCTGGTATGGGAACCACAGAGGATGATACATTAACTTATTTTAGCATAATTTATGGCACACTATTTACAACATCCCTGAATCCTCCTTTGCCTGTCTCTCTTTGCTTCTACCCTTGCAGATAACCCCTTGGACTGCTTTAACCAATCTTAACAAATTCACTAATCTCAAAGTTAATAATTTGAGACTCAAAAGAGATTTGGACAGGGACGCCTGAGTGGCTCAGTGGTTGAGTCTCTGCCTTCAGCTCAAGGCGTGACCCCTGGATCCTGGAATCAAGTCCCACATCAGGCTCCCGGTGAGAAGCCCACTTCTCTCTCTGCCTATGTCTCAGCCTCTCTGTATCTCTCATGAATAAATAAATAAAATCCTTAAAAGAGAGAGAGATTTGGACAAATGTATCAATGATCACTATTACTTAAAAGAAGTGATTACATACTTAATCTTAATTGTTGATGCCAGTAAGCACTATTTTATTCCATCTTGGTTAGAATCCCTGCTATGACACTTACAAGATGTGAGATAGACAAGTTTTACCTCTTAAAGTTTCGATTCCTCACCTAGAGACTAGAAATCATAACATTATTAGCCATTTCATAGGATTGTAGTGAGGATTACATGAGATAATTACATAAAACACCTACCATATTATAAAGGTTATTATTATTGTTTTTCTAGGTTCACTTTGTCAGGAGAACACTGATCTGAGTGAACCATGAATTATCAGCATGGCAATTCTTAAATTCTTTTGTACTATTGTGCCACCAGTGCTAACAAAACATTTTTTTGCTGCTGCTGTTGAAGTTCCATCCTTGTTAACTCACCTCAAACTTCCACCTCTCCTAACTTTTGGGTTATCCCTATGATTCCATAACCTGATTCCAATTCCTCTTTAATGTCTCTAATGCAATTCCAGATTTTGACCTTTGTGTTTCTCGTATGTTAACCTGATATCATGAAATCCATTTAAATATCTGTTCCAAATCCTCCTTAAAAATATATCTTAAAATGGGGCACCTGGCTGGCTCAGCGAGTAGAAAATGTGACTCTTGATCTTGATCCTGAGGTTGTGAATTTGAGCCCCACATGGGGGGTAGAGTTTACTTAAAAACAATATATATATTATTTCATGTAAGTGACACAAGTCTGTTAAACATCCTGAAGAACTCTCTTATTAGAGAAGCACATAAAAGATACAAAGTGCAGAATTTTGCTAGTTTAGCTTGGCCAAAAGAAAGTAAATAAAACATCACATTAGACTATGAAAACTGTAATGTCCAATCAGAAAACATGAGATTGAGGAAGATTTTTTTTTAGTCTTCTTTAGTATTACATTGGAAAGTCTCCTTTTTATATATTAAACACAGAAACATGCCAAATGCCTTTTGGGAAATCTTGTCTTGTAAAATTATCTTCCTCTTCTTACAGAATGTGAGAGAGAATGAAGAAGTAGGGCCTTTTTAAGCAAAATCCAAATTCCTAATAGGAAAACTTAGGCAACAATTATACTACCTATAAGCAGGCTATACCTCTGATAGAGAAAAACAGACATTAATGGCATTTCAGTAAAACACATTAAAAGAATTATGATATCAAGCCAGACTAAAACCTCAGAAGAAAATATAAATCCCAGAAAGGTTTAGATTCTTTATTCACTTACATAGAATGAGATAGAAACACATGGCTCAAAATCTGTGTATAAAATGAAGGTTGTGGGGTGCCTGTCTGACTCAGGCAGTGGAGCATGTGACTCTTGATCTCCGGGTTGTGAGTTTGAGCACCACGTTGAGCATGGCGACTATTTAAAAAAAAAAAAATAGAAGGTTGGGGCAGCCTGGGTGGCTCAGCGGTTTGGTGCCACCTTTGGCCCAGGGTGTGATCCTGGAGTCCTGGAGATCGGGGATCGAGCCCCACATAGGGCTCCCTGCATGGAGCCTGCTGCTACCTCTGCCTGTGTCTCTGCCTCTCTCTCTCTCTCTCTCTCTCTGTGTCTCTCATGAATAAATAAATAAAATCTTTAAAAAAAAAAAAAAAACAAGAGAGTGTGTGATCAACTTTGCAGGGTATTTGAGATGCGTTCTGTTTTGGTGAGGCAGTCAGAAATTTTAGTTTTCACTTACATTATAGGTTTCAGTTTAGCAATGCTAACCCTTCAAAGCAATTTATTCCCGCTTAAGTACTTTGTCTACTATTATGATATGATTCCACAAAGTAGGAGAAAACATATTGGTTGCGATGACCTCATATTTACACTTCCTGGCTTTAACACATGCTGTTAAATGTAGGAACTACTTTCCCACTTTTGTGGTTTTAAAACTCTTTTTTTAAAAAGATTTATTTATTTATTCATGAGAGACATAGACTGAGAGAGAGAGGCAGAGACATAGGCAGAGGGAGAAGGAGGCCCCTTGCAGGGAGCCTGATCTGGGACTTGATCCCAGACCCCAGGATCACGACTTGAGCCGAAGGCAGGCGCCCAACCACTGAGCCAACCAAGCGTCTCTAAAAGTCTCTTTGTTGAAATAGCTAAACATAGTCATTCATTAATGGAGTAGGTAATTCTAAGGTATTAATTACTAAACAACTAGGTTATCCTTGATGACTTCATCGACTTCTTCCATTTTGTTCATCTTAAACACTCCTTAATAAAATCTTCACCTTAAATATCTCTACTTAGATTTAAGAACTTGTCCAAGGTCTCAGTTGAAAAGTGGAAAAGCAAAAATTTGAGCAGAAGCATGGTTGGGATGCCTGGGTGGCTCAGCGGTTGAACCTTTGGCTCGGGGCATGATCCTGGAGTCCCAGGATCGAGTTCCACATCAGGCTCCCTGCATGGAGTCTGCCTCTCCCTCTGCCTCCCCACCCCATCCCTTGTTCATGCTCTCTCTCATGCTCTTTCTCTCTCAAATAAAATCTTTATATTTTTTAAAGATATTATTTATTCATTCATGAGAGACACACAGAGAGAGACAGAGACAGGCAGAGAAAGAAGCAGGGAGCCCAATGTGGGACTTGATCCCGGGACTCCAGGATCATGCCCTGGGTGGAAGGCAGGCACTCAAGCACTGAGGCACGCAGGCATCGCAACAAATAAAATCTTTTTAAAAAATCATTAAGTGGGGATCCCTGGGTGGCACAGCGGTTTGGCGTCTGCCTTTGGCCCAGGGCGCGATCCTGGAGACCCGGGATCGAATCCCACATCGGGCTCCCGGTGCATGGGGCCTGCTTCTCCCTCTGCCTGTGTCTCTGCCTCTCTCTCTCTGTGACTATCATAAAAAAAAATTAAAATTAAAATTAAAAAAAAAATCATTAAGTTTACTCATTAACAGCTTCCATCATGTTTCAAATCAACCTACTTTCTTATATGGACATAATATTGACTTGTTTCTTTTTTGATATACCATAAACCCAAGATTATCACAATGGCTTTCGTAAGGGTGTTATTATTATTATTGTGAAAATTTACCCATAGTCAGAGTTCACAAAGACAACCAAAGGAGTGTATTTGGTGATAATATTTTTATAGATTTGCTTCCAGGTTTTCCTGTGGCATAAAGTTTTATTTTATTTTATTTTTATGATATATATAAATATTTATAATTTATTTTATAAATTCATATAAGCTTTTTTCTTTATTATTACATACTCTTTATAGATATTATTTTTAAAGTTTACTTATTTATTTTTTTAAGTAATCTCCACACCCAATGTGGGACTGAAAACTCATGACCTTGAAATTGAGACTTGCATGCTCTTCTGACTGATACAGCCAGAGACTGATCCTCTTGAAGGATATTGTAACTGGGCAGCCTGGGTGGCTCAGTGGTTTAGCGCCCCCTTCAGCCCAGGGCCTGATCCTGGAGAGGAGGCATTGAGTCCCACATCAGGCTCCCTGCATGGAGCCTGCTTCTCCCTCTGCCTGTGTCTCTGCCTCTCTCTCTCTCAGTGTATGTCTCTCATGAATGAATAAATAAAATCTTTTTTAAAAAGGATATTATAACTACATACTGCATTAGTATATATTTCTCTGTATTAAATAACCATATACTACTTGATCTGTACATCTGTTGTTGCATATTTAGGTTCTTAGCAATATTCCTTTATTATGCATAACCTTGCTTTTAAGATTATTATTAATAGAGCCCTTTTTAAAAAAGATTTTATTTATTTATTTTTGAGAAAGAGAGAGAGCATAGCAGGGGAGAGGGACAAGGGCAAGGGAGAAGCAGACTTCCTGCTGAGCAGGGAGCCTGACAGGGGGCTTGATCTCAGGACCCTGAGATCACAACCTGAGCCGAAAGCATTCACTTAACTGACTGAGCCACCCAGGCACCCCAAACACTTTTCTTATTTATTGTTTCCTTACACTAAATCTCAAGAAATTCAGTTACTCAATCATAAGGTAGAAATATTTTAAGTCTCTTAATAAATATTGCTAAATTGTTTCCCAAAAGATTTTAACCTATTTACATTGTCAATAACAACATAAGTAAGAATATTTTACTAGTACTGGGAATGATCAGTTTTTAAACATCTTTATTATATATGGGAAAAAGAGAGAGAGAGAGAGTTAGTTATTCTGCTTTAGGCCAACATAGCCTAAGGGGACCAAATTTATTGTCCTACCTGAAATAACCAAAAACTTGGACAATGTATATGAAACTATGGTTTTCAAGACACTGAATATCAGTCAACAAAATAGTAATACAGGAGGTATGAGACACAAATGAAGTGAGACCTGCAAATGCTCATTTTTATTGCTCTGAGAGAATTTCCAGAAACTTCCTCAACTGGAATAAAGAAGATCTATGAAATACATACAACTTGATGTAGACTTGATAAACTTGATGATGAAAGACTGCTTGCAGGCAGCCCGGGTGGCTCAGTGGTTTAGCGCTGCCTTTGGCCCAGGGCGTGATCCTGAAGACCTGGGATCGAGTCCCACGTCAGGATCCCTGCATGGAGCCTGCTTCTCCCTCTGCCTGTGTCTCTGCCTCTCTCTCTCTCTCTCTGTCTGTCTCTCATGAATAAATAAATAAAATATTTTTTTAAATATTAAAAAAAAAGAAGAAAAAGAAAGACTGCTTTCTCTCTAAGACCAGGAGCCAGACAAGGATGCCCACTCTCACCAACTCGTTGAACATTATACTAAAGTTTCTTTTTGGGATCCCTGGGTGGCGCAGCGGTTTGGCGCCTGCCTTTGGCCCAGGGCGCGATCCTGGAGACCCAGGATCGAATCCCACATCGGGCTCCCGGTGCATGGAGCCTGCTTCTCCCTCTGCCTGTGTCTCTTCCTCTCTCTCTCTCTCTGTGTGACTATCATAAATAAATAAAAATTAAAAAAAAAAATAAAGTTTCTTTTCTTTTTTCTTTTTTTTTAAAGATTTTATTTATTTATTCATGAGAGACACACAGAGAGAAGCAGAGACACAGGCAGAGGGAGAAGCAGGCTCCCTGTAGGGAGCCTGACATGGGACTCAATCCCGGGACCCCAGGATCCTGACCTGAGCCAAAGGCAGATGCTTAACCACTAAGCCACCCAGGTGCCCCTGTACTAAAGTTTCCAGAAAGGGCAGCCCGGGTGGCTCAGTGGTTTAGTGCTGCCTTCAGCCCAGGGCCTGATCTGGAGACCCGAGATCAAGGCCCACATCAGGCTCCCTGCATGGAGCCTGCTTCTCCCTCTGCCTCTCTCTCTCTCTTTCCCTGTCTCTCATGAATAAATAAATTTTTAAAATCTAAAAAAAAAGAAGAAGAAGAAGAAGAAAGAAAATGGCAAGCTAATTCTCAAATTCATATGAAAATGCAAAGTATCTAGAATAGTGAACACAATTCAGAAAAAGAAGAACAAAGTTGTAAGACTAGGGGCATCTGGATGGCTCAGTGGTTCAGCATCTGTCTTTGGCTCAGGTCATGATCCCAGGGTCCTGATATCAAGTCCCACATCGGGCTCCCTGAGGACAGCCTGCTTCTCTCTCTGCCTATGTCTCTGCCTCTCTCTCTCTCTGTCTCTCATGACCAAATAAATAAAATCTTAAAAAAAAAGTTGTAAGACTAAGAATACTGAAATTCAAGACAAAGCTACACTAACCAAAACAATACGAGTTTAAAAATAGAGAAATAGATCAATAGCACAGAATAGAAAGTCCAGAAATAAACCCATACATATGGACAAATGACATTTGACAAATTTATAAAGGCAAATAAGGGGCACCTGGGTGGCTCAGTCAGTTAGGTGCCTGACTCTTGATTTTGGCTCAAGTCATGATTTCAGTTCAGGTCATGATCTCAGGGTCATGAAATGGAGCCCCATGTTGAGCTCCACACTCAGCGGGAAATCTGCTCAAGATTCTCTCTCTCCCTTTCCCTCTGCCCCTCCCTGCTGTGCTCTCAAACTGTCTCTTTCTCTGTAAAAATAAATAAATAAATATTTTTTTAAAAGGAAAAATAAAGGCCAATAAGTAGAATAAAAGTTTCAATAAATGCTGCTAGCACAATTAAATATATGCAGGGGTGCCTGGGTAGCTCAGTGGGTTAAGTGTCTGCCTTTAGCTCAGGTCATGATCTCAAGGTCCTAGGACCAAGCCCCATGTCAGGCTCCCTGCTCTGTGAGAAGCCTGCTTCTCCCTCTCCCTCTGCTGCTCCCCACTGCTTGTGCTCTCTTCCTCTCTCTCTATGAAATAAATAAATAGAATCTTATAAATAAATAAGTAAATTTTCATATTTAAAAAGGACAAAATAGATCCATACCTCATATCACATACAAACACAAACCAACAGTGTATCATAGACCTAAATGTAAAACCTAAACCATTAAATAAAACATAGGAGGAAATGTTTGTGGCCTTGATTTTAGGCAAAGATTTCTTAAATATGGTATCAACAACACAACCCATAAAAAAATCGTTTAAATTTGGCTTTATCAAAATTATAAATCTCTGCTCTTTGAAAGACAAGGATTCTTGTTAAGGAAATGAAAAGACAAACCACAGAATGAGAGATTGGTATATTCACTATGTTAATCATGGTGATGGTTGCGTGGGTGTATAACATATGCTCAAACTTATCAAATTGTTCTTTCAATATGTGTAGTTCATTGTATGTCAATTATACCTCCATAACAAGGTTAAAACTGGTAAATATTCATTATAAAATGAACATGGAGGGATCCCTGGGTGGCACAGCAGTTTGGCGCCTGCCTTTGGCCCAGGGCGCGATCCTGGAGACCTGGGATCGAATCCCACGTCGGGCTCCCGGTGCATGGAGCCTGCTTCTCCCTCTGCCTGTGTCTCTGCCTCTCTCTCTCTCTCTCTGTGACTATCATTAATAATAAAAAATAAATAAATAAAAAATAAAAATAAATAAATAAAATGAACATGGAAAAGATTAGGATTAAAATTTCAGTAAAATAAAAATATAAAAAATATTAAAATGTTTTAAGACCATGTAATAGAAAGTTGATCAAAGATTTAAATTGAATTCACTCTTAATATGCTTTCTCAATGAAAAAGTCAGTGAAATGTAATTCTGAATCAAATGTTTGTACATATAAGTGAGAAATCAACATGTTCAGGACACCTGGCTGGCTCATGAGTTCAAGCCCCATGTTGGGCCTGGAGTCTGCTTAACCAAAAAAAAGAGAGAGAGAGACACACACACACACCTGGGTGGCTCAGCAGTTGAGCGTCCACCTTTAGCTCAGGATGTGATCCCACAGTCTCAGGATCGAGTCCCTGCATGGAGCTTGCTTCTCCCTCTGCCTCTGTCTCTGCCTCTCTCTCTTTGTGCCTCTCATGAATAAATAAATAAAATCTTTAAAAAGAGAGAGAGAGAAAGAAAGACATCAATAGGCTCTTGGAGTTCAAATATATACTTTATCAACATGGGTCAAATGTTAGAGTAAAAATGTCCTAGGCCCAATTGGGATAATTGAAGTAATACTGAATTATATCCCCCTTGGGACACTTGAATGGCTAAATGATTGAGCATCTGCCTTTGGCTCAGGTCGTCATTCCAGGGTTCTGGGATGGAATCCCGCAGGGGGCTCCCCGCAGGGAGCCTGCTTCTCTCTGCCTATGTCTCTGCCACTCTCTCTCTCTGTCTCTCATGAATAAATAAAATCTTTTAAAAAAAAAATTACATCCCCCTTGATGAATTTACAATGCAGTTGGAGAAGTAAGACTTGCATATAATAAACAATTAAATAATAGTTAAATTATCTATAGGGTGTATGTTTCCATTTATAATTGTAATGGGAAATCAAAGAACTAAGAAGGATAAGGAAATCTTCATGGCAGGGTTGGAATTTGATCTGAGCCTCAAAGGACAATGAGACAGACAGAGCAGATAGAATATTACACCTCAAGAAGGAACAGAGACAGAAATGAACATGTAATGTTTTAGGGACAGTATGCACCATGGCCTGACCAGAGCATAGGGGGCACATTGGAAGGAAGGAAAGATAAGCTTGCAGAAGTAGGATGGAACTAGATTATAAAAGGTCTTCAGGGGGGATCCCTGGATGGTTCAGCGGTTTAGCGCCTGCCTTTGGCCCAGGGTGTGATCCTGGAGACCCTGGATCAAGTCCCACAGAGGGCTCCCTGCATGGAGCCTGCTTCTTCCTCTGCCTGTGTCTCTCTGCCTCTCTCTCTCTCTCTCTCTCTCTCTGTCTCTAATGAATAAATAAAATCTTTAAAAATAAAATAAAATAAAAGGTCTTCAGGTTAGAAAGAAATATTTTGATTGGATTCATTAGATTTCTCAGAGAGGATATGATATCATTATACTTGATGAGTTTAAGCAGGCAAATACTGGAGTGGGGAGATTCACTATTATGGAAGACTGAGTTAGTAGTTTAGAAATGTTTAGGAGATAAATTTAAGAGATTTTATAGGAGGACACAACAAGATTTAGAGACAAATTAGACATTTATTTCCATAACATCATAAGTTCTATTCCTTGTTTCCTTGATATTTGATTGATACCTAGTGTTAATTTCACATTTAAGTCTCTTTTCGCATCCATATTTAAGAAGAATTACATAGTCACAGTTATATACTCTAAGCCTGGGATCTTTTCTATTCTTATTCAAACATAATATGTCACCTAATTCCTCCTGATTAATTTATTCAGTATGAAGCATTCTGAGTTCACTTCCATTAACATCGTTGGTATAATTGTTTTATTATAACCTCGTTTCATAATCTGATACACTGGTTATTCTGTTTTTTACACAAGATTCATTTTTATTTTCTTATTTCTTTATTTTTTAAGTAAGTTCTACATCCAACATGGAGCTCAAACTTTGTACTCCAGAGATCAAGAGTCATATGCTCTACCAACTAAGCCAGGTAGGCATCCCACAAGATTCATTTTTATTTTTTAATTTTTAAAGATTTTATTTATTTATTTGAGAGGCACAGAAATAACATGAACGGGGAGGAGAGGGAGAAGCAGGCTCTCCGTGGAGCAGGGAGCCAGACATGGGGCTCAATTCCAGGATCCTGAGATTACAACGCAGACACTTAACCCACTGAGCCACCCAGGCACCCCAAGATTCATTTTTTTAAAGATTTTATTTATTTATTCATGAGAGACACAGAGAGAGAGAGAGGCAGAGACACAGGCAGAGGCAGAAGCAGGCTCCATGCAGGGATCCCGATGTGGGATTCCATCCCGGGACTCCGGGATCATGCCCTGGGCTAAAGGCAGGCACTAAACCACTGAGTCACCCAGGGATCCCAAGATTCATTCTTTTTTTTTTTTTTTTCTTAAGATTTATTTATTCCTTGTAGGGAGCCTGATGTGGGACTCGATCCCGGATCCTGGGATCACGACCTGAGCCGAAGGCAGGCATCCAACCGCTGAGCCACCCAGGCGTCCCAAGATTCATTTTTAAATGAATATATTGAACTATAATTTTTAAAACTTTCTTTTATGGGGCATGACTCCAGTCATGATCCTGGAGTCCTGGGATTGAGCCCTGCATCGGGCTCCCTGCTTGACAGGAAGCCTGTTTCTCCCTCTCCCTCTGCCATTTCCTCCACTAGTGCTCTCCGACTCTATCTCTCTGTCAAATAAATAAATAAAATCTTTAAAAAAATAAAACTTTCTTGTAGTATTTTTTTTAAAGTAGTCTCCACACACAACATGGGGCTTGAACTCACAACCCTGAGATCAAGAGTCACATGCTCTAACCGACTGAGCCAGCCAGGTACCCATAAAACTTTTAGTATTTTTTTTTTAGGATTTTATTTATTTATTCATGATAGACACTGAGAGAGAGGCAGAGACACAGGCAGAGGGAGAAGCAGGCTCCATGCCAGAAGCCCAATGTGGGACTCCGGGATCATACCAAGCCAAAGGCAGACACTCAACCACTAAGCCACCCAGGCATCCTTTTCTTTAGTATTTTAAACTTAATTTCTATGATTCAGTATTAAGTCCTAATAATTTAACATTTATTCTAGTTATTTTTTCTTACTGGTCTTGTATATTCTGAACTGAGTATCATTGTCAATTGCGTTCTACATGGTCTTCTGAACTCTTCCTTTGTAAAATAAGCAGATTTCTGGCACAGAAAGTTTTTTGTGTGTGTGGGATTGCTTAGAGGGTATTTGTGCTTTTGGAGAGAGGAAAGGAGACAGCTGACGGAGCCTTTCTCCTTTGCTCTGACTGTAGCTTGCTTCATTCCCATTGTACAATTGCCCAGAGCAGCCTGAACAGTAGTTATTTACCCTTCAACAATAGGCTAAGCAACCAATCTCCAGCAAATGGTTACTATTGCAAGCTGAGCAGAAAATAGTATTTTTTAAAAAGCATTTTTAGAATGATTTTTATACAAATATCTAATATAAGCTTTTATGATGTTGCTGCACACCATCACATTACCCTCTCTCTACTGCCACCACATCAACCACTTTGTTTTTTTGGTTTTTTTTAAATAATAAATTTATTTTTTATTGGTGTTCAATTTGCCAACATACAGAATAACACCCAGTGCTCATCCCGTCAAGTGCCCCCCTCAGTGCCCGTCACCCATTCATTCACCCCCACCCCCCACCCTCCTCCCCTTCCACCACCCCTAGTTCATTTCCCAGAGTTAGGAGTCTTTATGTTCTGTCTCCCTTTCTGATATTTCCCACACATTTCTTCTCCCTTCCCTTATATTTCCTTTCACTATTATTTATATTCCCCAACATCGACCACTTTGACCTCAGGGTCAAACTAAGTCTTGTATCAAAACAAAATGAAACAAGAACAGCAAAACTCTGCCTCAACAGTCTCAAACTCAAACCCATTCCCTTCCTACTATCCCCAGTGTGTCCTCTTTACTCAGACCCTAGTCATCTCCTGGACAGCGGCCTAGTTCCCCTTCTTTGGGTCTTGCCTCTCTCTAATCCTTTCTATTCTCCATGCTGCTGCCAGAGTGACTTAACAAAATGGCCACTTACCAGCTCTCCTGTTGCTTACATAAAAAAGTACAGCGGCCTTAGCATAGCATACAACACCTTTCATGATTTGACTCCTACCTTTTTCTCCAGTTTTGTTTCTCATCCCTCACATGCTTTGGACGCTCTATTCTAGTCATTCTAAATCACTTACATTTCCCTCCCCATACCATGCTGTTCTTCATGACCAAAATGAACTTCCCAAACTCTCTTCTGGGTAACTCCTACTCATCTTTTTTTTAAAGATTTTATTTATTTATTCATGAGAGACACACACAGAGAGAGAGAGAGAAAGAGGCAGAGACACAGGCAGAGGGAGAAGCAGGCTCCATGCAGGGAGCCCGATGTGGGATTCCATCCCGGGACTTCGGGACCACGCACTGGGCTGAAGGCAGGCGCTAAGCCACTGAGCCACCCAGGGATCCCCACTCTTACTCATCTTTTAGGATTCAGTTCAGGTATCACTTTTCCACAAAACCTTTCTTCAACTTCTCATCACCTGGCTTCCCTCCAGTTCACTTTGTTCTCAGAACACCCTATGATCTCTATTATATTAGTTGTTACAATATATTATCACCTTTTTGTCTTGTGACCTCTCCTTCAGATGTGAACTCCTAAAAGGCAGGGACCATGTCAAATTCATATTTGTGTTTTGGCACATAGTATATGCTCAAAAATATTTGTTCCATGAATAAAAGAATATAAAGGGGACTATCACAGAAGCCTCATGATCACCACCTTACATTTGGCTCCTGGGTACCACTTTAAAAGTCTGGTCCCAACCCCTTTTGAGATATACATATAGGCCTGGTGAGAATTGAAATCATTTAATCCTAACATCTCCAACAGAATGATCTTTTTTTCCTCAGGCTCACATTCTAAACTTGCTCTCTCCACATCACAGTTGGGATCCTCTCTATCCTTGCATTCAACACAAAATAGCCATGTTTCAAAGTTTTGATACTTGCAACTTCAGACTTACTGTTCCCTCTGAAGACACTAGCAACTAATTTCACTCAGTGTGACTGTTCCCCCCTGATTTCTGAGAGCTTCAGACTCCAGCCTTGTGAGCAACTAAATTCCACTGCTTACTGCCCTAAGGCCAAATCCAAGAAAGGTTTTCTGGCTCATAAATTTTTCCTGCTGTTTGGAGTAGAGGGCATAGAGCCTGGGTGTCATAACAGAAAGTGCTAATCTGTACACCGGGTGTATTGAAGCATGTAAAGCCAATTCATAACATTCTATGACACTTTTATGAGTTTAAAAGCATCTTGCCAGACCTATTCAAATTGTATGCATGTGGGAGAATTATGTTCATAGCTATTTTTAGAGTTTTAGATCATCTTTTACAAATATGCCAAGGTACCCTCAGTAGTCTGTTAGAGATCAAAAATGTTTCCAAAGAAGCGTGCCAAGGTTCCAACTCCTTCTGATGTGGCAGGGCTGATTACAAAATGCTGATTCTTACTGTGGGTTAAGAGGATGGGCAGCAGGTCTACCAGCTTTCTAATAAGAGGCAAAGCAGATTGTTAATCTGTTGACTCCGGAGAGAGGATCAGTAGGTGACAGGAGCAGCAGTTCTTGCAAGTGGCTGGCAATGGGAAATCGCAGGGGCTGTGGGAGACGGCAACTGGAGTTATTGAGAAGTGTGTGTGCCATCTTTAGCGGGAATACTGTATATTGCTACCCCTCTTCAGGAGATGCCTTTATCTACTGTCATCCTATTCCTTCTTTCTTTCTTTTTTTTTTTTTAAAGATTTTATTTATTCACAAGAGATATAGAGAGAGACAGACACAGGCAGAGGGAGAAGCAGGCTCCATGCAGGGAGCCCAATGTGGGACTTGATCCAGGGACCCCGGGATCATGCCCTGAGTCAAAGGCAGACAGACGCTCAACCGCTGAGCCACCCAGGCATCTCTATGCCTTCTTTCTTTCTTATCTGTGACCTCTGGGTCATTCATGCCCTGTAATTCATTACTGACCTAACAAGTGTTAGCTAAAAACAAAATCACAGTCAATAATGTGACACATCTACTAAAATTGGTGACTCAACTGGATACAGTTTCAAGAGAAGTATATAAATCAGGTTAAAGGAGATAATATCTTCACCCTATTTTTTATTAGTCAGAATATACCTGAATATTTGGTTCCAGCATAGGGACTACACTGGAAGAGAATAGACACAAATAGCTAGTGACTTTGAAGATCAAGTCTTATATAAACATCATTTATTGGGAAACTTTAAAAATATATCTCCTGGACACCTGGGTGGCTCAGCGGTTTAGCGCCTGCCTTCGGCCCCGGGCGTGATCCTGGGGTCCTGGGATCGAGTCCCACATCGGGCTCCCTACATGGAGTGTATTTCTCCTTCTGCCTGTGTTTCTGCCTCTCTCTGTGTGTGTCTCTCATGGATAAATAAATAAAATCTTTAAAAAATATATCCCCAGGCAGGGTTTCTTAACAAGTAGTCTATGGACTATCCATATCAAAGTTATCTGGGATGTTTATTAAAATTTTAGGTTCCTGAGTTCAATCCCAGACCTATTGAATCAGTCTCTGGAGCTAGGACCAGAAGATCTACATTTTTAATATGCTCCCTAGGCAATTCTGTTACACATTAAACTTTGAGAATTAATGGTTTAGAAAGCACATACTAATGACCTTCAGCTATTTGGAAAGGTTCTTAAATGGAAAAAAGAAAAGATTAATTTTGAGTTGCTCAAGGAAGGAAAAGATTAGTTTTGTGCTGCTCAAGAAGGCAGACCTTAAACTATGGATAAAAGCTATAAAAGGAAAGTGTTCAAAATGTGGAAGATTTTTAAGAAAACAATTAGACATAGGGGCTATTGGGTGGCTCCGTCAGTTAAGCATCCAACTCCTGGTTTCAGCTGAGGTCATGATCTTGGTGTCGTGGGATCCAGCTCCAAGTTGAGCTCTGTGCTTGGTGGGCAGTCTGCTTGGGATTCTCTCTCTCCTCTCCCCTCCCCTTGCTTGTTCTCTCTCTCTAAAATAAATAAATAAAATATCTTAAAAATTAGACATAGCCATCAGTAAAGGCAACCTTCTTGCAGATCAGTGTATTCTCCACTTCTGGAAGTGTTCATGTAGAGAGGATAAAGGGCTGTCTTTAAAGCATGATGGAGTAGGGTTTTTACATTGGGTGGGAAGTTAAACACAATGATTTCTTGAATCCCTTCTAGCTCATACATTTGATAAGTTTATGCAAAAAGCTTCAAACTAGTAAGATTATGCCATGGCCTCCAGAGTTGGTCATTCTGATTTCTTTGATCTTTCCTTTAACATTTGCTTGTGAGCAACTACTATGTACTGAACACTGTGTTAGGTTGTAGGGATACAATGGTCAATAGGCAGCAGTGTTCCTGTCTTCATGGAATGTATAGTGTAGTGAGAGAAAAGGGTAGAGGTACAATTATAGAATGGTAAGTGCTGTGTTGAAGGAAATAGAAGGTGCTGAGGGAACATAAAGAAGGTGCACCTAACTGGATTTGAGAGTCAGGAATGCTTTCTGGAGGAGATAATATCTAAGCTGAAAACTCAACAGTTGGGAGGAGTTAGCAAGGCAAGGAGACAGAGGAGAGCTTGTGCAAAGGGCAGGAGGCAAGAGGATAACATGTTCATTCAAGGACATGAAGGCAGTTCAGAATGGCTTAGAGCAGAAGTGCCAGGAGACCCAAAGTGAGAATGAAATGGTGTATGGGGTCCACATCTTTCTGGGCCATAGATCATAATAAAGACTTTGGATTTAATCCGAAGGCAATGTGGAACCACTGAAGGGTTTTAAGAAGGAAAATGAGATGGTCAAATTTTCAGTCTACTACAAAACATTTTTTTTAGTGCATGGAAAATATTGGAAAGGAGTCAAGACTGAAGACCTAGAGACCAGGTACAAAAGGCTTCCTTCAGTAGTTCAGAAGAAAGACAGCATTGCTTAGACCAGTGAAAGGGTATTGAAGATGAAGAGAAATAAATTATTTGAGAAATAATTTCAAATTAATTGATAGGAGTTGATGATAGATTGGATGAAAGGGTTCAAGAGGGGCGGGAACCCAGGACAATTCTCAGGTTTATGGCCTGGGACAGGGAAAACAGGGGCTGTAGCTTTTATGCAGAGAAGATGGACATGATGAGGTCAACTTGGAACATGGGGAATTTGAGAAGCCTATGAAGTATCCACATAAAGATAGACAATAGGCAGTTGGATATGTTGTAGCAGGAGAAGGAGTTAAGCCAGAGATTAGATTTGAAAGTTATCAGCTTTTGAAACTATGTAAATAGACAGAATCATCCAAGGAAAGTATATTAAGTGAGAAGAGGATCTAAGAGAAATCTCTGTGAAAACTACTAAGCTACCAGAAGAGAAAGAAGAACCTACAAGGAACACTGACAATGTCCAGATTTTTTTATTCATGTGTTTGTGATGTTTTATATCTCCTATCATGAACCACTGAACTCTAATAATGGCAGAGTATACATTAAAATGTATTCATTGGCCCATTTCACTACTTGGTTTTCTGATAATTTCCTTGGTACACAGAACAGTCCCTTGCTCTGACTTTCATTAACAATGTTCTGGAACCCTACTAGCTTACCTAGTGTCCAACTGGCTGTGATTTCTGGCACAATGTTTCCTGTAAATATTACCTGCTTTCTGATTACTACCTCACAACCCTCATTAATGTGAAGTAGAAGCTAACTATGTGGCAGTGGATCCACACAGACTGATCTTGAGTTTCCTAGACTCAGTTTAGTGGCTTATGGCCACTAGATCATAAGCTCCATGAGGACAAGAGTCTTGTTTACTATGCTATCTCTAGGGCCTGGTACATTATTATTACTCAGTTAATATTTGTTGATTGAATAATAAATCGATAAAATGTGGATTTTGGCACATATCTGCCCCACTGGTTTCAGCTACTTGTATTTTTGTTGTTAGTATTAAAAAGGATAACTAGGGGGACATCTGGGTGGCTTAGTGGTTGAGTGTCAGCCTTCTGCTCAGGGTGTGATCCTGGGATCTGGGAAAAAGTCCCACATGGGACCCCCTGCGAGGAATTTGTTTCTCCCTCTGCCTATGTCTCTGCCTCTCTCTGTGTGTCTGTCATGAATAAATAAATAAAATATTTTTTTAAAAAAGATTCTCTCCTTCTTCCTCTGCCCCTCCCCCTTCTCTCTCCCTCTAAAAAATAAATAAAATTAATAAAATTAAAGGAAGATGAACCAACCAAAAACAAGAACACATGCTACAGAATTTAGTAAAAGAAAGCCCTGTCAACTAATATCAAAACTGGTGAAGTACAAATTTGATTTCAGCTAGTTATATGTACTAGACATGCTCAAATCCTTAGAGAACAAAAGCAGAAAATTTGGAAATAGTGATGATGTGAAACAAACTAGGGAAAGATAGATTTGGCAAATTGCTTCATCAGCCCTGAGGCAGGGATTGGGTCTGTTTACCAGCTGTCTGCCTATTTTCCTAATGTATCTGTTGGGCATTTGCTGTAGAGATGAAAACAAACAAAAGTCTTGCCAATATAGGTGAGATTCTGAAAAAGTGGCCTAAATAAAGGTAATTAATATAGTAAGACAAAGAATAATGTTGTATAACACTTTGCTGAATTAAGCATATTTAATGGCTTAATCTCTAAAAAGAGACATAGAGCAGTTTATAGAAATGGATTTAAATTTGTGTAGGCCTAATAATAAAAATTAAGAAAAAATTTAGTTTGTATAAAGGTAAAAATAATTAGATGACTAGGATGAGGAAAACACATGAAGTTTTGACAGTACCTTGGTTAGCTCAACATCATAGATCAGCTTTAGAACACTATTAAAGAAGCAAAACTGTAATACACAAATGTAAATTTATTTAAATATTTGAGAAATATTTGATGATATATAAAAAGGTCTAAATATTGGGTAAGAAGGAGAGAGCCAACCCTATTTTGCCCCAAACATTTAATTAAAAGATATTTTTAGGAAGCAAAATACATGTTATGGTAAAAATAATAGCATAATGATATTCCCTCAATATATCAAATCCTTCCCTAGTAGAATAGGCTTCATACGTCTATCAACTGGATTACATAATGAATCCCTATCAAAGAAGATCCTCCCAAGAACATAAAGAGAAAAAAAAAAAAAAAAGAACATAAAGAGATTTTAAATTCATTATTTTAGGGCATGTATAGCAACAATCACAAAAATACAACAAGAATGCATGCAAGATTACACTTACCAAATGAAAGGTTATAGGCAGAAATAAGTCTCCCTAAGATTTGGTAGGTGTCCCTGTGGAGGAGACATGCTAAGCAAATCTCTCCTTTTCTTATCTGCCAGTCCAACCCTGAACAACAGGCCTTATTGTCAACGCCAAATAACATTTAGGAAATTATCTTGTGTCTTCACTGTAAGGTCTTTCACAAAGATAAAATACAGACTGAGGCAGAGGGCAGAAGAAAATGAAACAAAAATGTATAGCTGAAATGCCGTCAGAAAATCTCTGAAAAATTAAGGCAAAGTCCCTTTCTTTTTTTTTTTTTTTTTTTTTTAAATTTATGATAGTCACACAGAGAGAGAGAGAGACAAAGACACAGACAGAGGGAGAAGCAGGCTCCATGCACCGGGACCGCTGCGCCACCCAGGGATCCCGCAAAGTCCCATTTGTTTGTGACAGAACCAGTTCTGGAAATCTACAAATACCTGAAATGTATTAAAAGAACCATTTTCCTATCCATCTGATTTGGCAGTGGAATGCCTCTTAGTGTCCATAGTAACTCCACAGAGTAGTTTGGAAATTCATCATTAAATGCTCGTACATTAAAATATAATGGGTCAGGGCAGCCCGGGTGGCTCAGTGGTTTAGCACCTCCTTCAGCCCAGGGCATGGTCCTGGAGACCCGGATCGAGTCCCACGTCTGGCCCCCTGCATGGAGCCTGCTTCTCCCTCTGCCTGTGTCTCTGCCTCTCTCTCTCTCTCTCTGTGTGTGTCTCATGAATAAATAAATAAAATCTTTAAATATATATAAAATGGGTCAGCCACAGTACCTCGGCAACTTTTGGTTTCTGGTCTTCAAAACAAGTTTAAACCGTTCTAATAGCTTTAGGAACATATTACCAGAGAAATCCATATATAACAACTAGCCAATTTTTTTCATCCACAGCAATGTGATTTTTCAAGTAGTACAAATACAAAGTATTAGTTTGTGGTTATAGTATAGAAAGGGTAAAAACATGAGAGTATTTGAAAATCTAAAGTAGTCTCACAAAATATAAGTAGTATATATAAGTTGTAATCATAGAAATGTTAAAACAAATATGAGCACTTCTATTGATGTCTTCAGTTGGCTTTTTGTTTGGTGTTCTTTATTTTAGAGGAATATAAAGTGGCTGTATTTTTTTTTAATTTTTAATTTTTCCTTACAGTGATCTCTGCACCCAAAGTGGGGCTTGAACTCCCAACCCCAAGATCAAGAGTGACATGCTGTATTGATTGAACCAGCCAGTCTACCTCTAAAGTGGCTATATTTTTAACTTCAAAAATCCTAACATTTTTTGGTTATCCTTTCAACATTAAGAAGCTAACAAATTTAAGGTAAGGCAAAATTTAATGTAGTGTGTTGAAACTAAAGAAATCTGTCTCAGTTCCCACTTATAATCCTTCCTTGACAGTTTTCATACTACAATTTGAGAAATTGGTTAAATGCATGGAAATACTTCATTTGCCTGCTTGAAAACAATTGAACTTTACTTGGCTTATTAATCAGTGAGTGAAGTCAGTGAGATGTGACTAACCCTAGAAAAACAGCTTTTGACTATACCTTAGAGTAAGACCTGGCAGAAACTTGGGATGTATGTATTCAGCTGAAATTACAAATATAAAAATGTTAATTTTTCAGTGGTTTGAAACGCATTATATATATTTTTAAAAAAGATTATCTCCATGTGAACGTCCTCAGTCAACAAAACTATAGGCTCCAAATACAATACACCTCCAGAATTTTTTTTCTATATTTTTTATTGGAGTTTGATTTGCCAACATATAGCAGTGCTCATCCCGTCAGGTGCCCCCCTCAGTGCCTGTCACCCAGTCACCCCAGACCCCTACCCACCTCCCCCTCCACCACTCCTTGTTCTTTCCCAGAGTTGTCTCTCATGTTCTGTCACCCTCATGGTATTTCCCACTCATTTACTCTCCTTTCTCCTTTATTCCCTTTCACTATTTTTTTTAAAGATTTTATTTATTTATTCATGAGAGAACACAGAGAAAGAGAGAAGAGAGGCAGAGACATAGGCAGAGGGAGAAGCAGGCTCCACGCAGGAAGCCTGAAGTGGGACTTGATCCTGGGTCTCCAGGATCACACCCTGGGCTGAAAGCAGGCGCTAAACCACTGAGCCACCCAGGCATCCCTCACTATTTATTTTTTCATTTGAAAAATGTATACTTTTATTATGTAATGTCCCCACATTTCCTTTGATGCAATTATTTGCATCTTGTCTATGTTTCTCCTTAGTTACTCTATTTTTTTTATTTATTTTTTATTGGTGTTCAATTTACCAACATACAGAATAACCCCCACTGCCCATCACCCATTCACTCCCACCCCCCGCCCTCCTCCCCTTCCACCACCCCTAGTTCGTTTCCCAGAGTTAGGAGTCTACGTTCTGTCTCCCTTTCTGATATTTCCCACACATTTCTTCTCCCTTCCCTTATATTCCCTTTCACTATTATTTATATTTCCCAAATGAATGAGAACATATAATGTTTGTCCTTCTCCGACTGACTTACTTCACTCAGCATAATACCCTCCAGTTCCATCCACGTCGAAGCAAATGCTGGGTATTTGTCGTTTCTAATGGCTGAGTAATATTCCATTGTATACATAAACCCCATCTTCTTTATCCATTCATCTTTCGATGGACACCGAGGCTCCTTCCACAGCTTGGCTATTGTGGACATTGCTGCTAGAAACATCGGGGTGCAGGTGTCCCTGAGTTTCATTGCATCTGTATCTTTGGGGTAAATCCCCAACAGTGCAATTGCTGGGTCGTAGGGCAGGTATATTTTTAACTGTTTGAGGAACCTCCACACAGTTTTCCAGAGTGGCTGCACCAGTTCACATTCCCACCAACAGTGTAAGAGGGTTCCCTTTTCTCCACATTCTCTCCAACATTTGTGGTTTCCTGCCTTGTTAGTTTACCCCATTCTCACTGGTGTGAGGTGGTATCTCATTGTGGTTTTGATTTGTATTTCCCTGATGGCAAGTGATGCAGAGCATTTTCTCATGTGCATGTTGGCCATGTCTATGTCTTCCTCTGTGAGATTTCTCTTCATGTCTTTTGCCCATTTCATGATTGGATTGTTTGTTTCTTTGGTGTTGAGTTTAAGAAGTTCTTTATAGATCTTGGAAACTAGCCCTTTATCTGATACGTCATTTGCAAATATCTTCTCCCATTCTGTAGGTTGTCTTTTAGTTTTGTTGACTGTATCTTTTGCTGTGCAGAAGCTTCATATCTTGATGAAGTCCCAATAGTTCATTTTTGCTTTTGTTTCTTTTGCCTTCATGGATGTATCTTGCAAGAAGTTACTATGGCCGAGTTCAAAAAGGGTGTTGCCTGTGTTCTTCTCTAGGATTTGGATGGAATCTTGTCTCACATTTAGATCTTTCATCCATTTTGAGTTTATCTTTGTGTATGGTGAAAGAGAGTGGTCTAGTTTCATTCTTCTGCATGTGGATGTCCAATTTTCCCAGCACTATTTATTGAAGAGACTGTCTTTCTTCCAATGATAGTCTTTCCTCCTTTATCGAATATTAGTTGACCATAAAGTTCAGGGTCCACTTCTGGGTTCTCTATTCTGTTCCATTGATGTATGTGTCTGTTTTTGTGCCAGTACCACACTGTCTTGATGACCACAGCTTTGTAGTACAACCTGAAATCTGGCATTGTGATGCCCCCAGATATGGTTTTCTTTTTTAAAATTCCCCTGGCTATTCGGGGTCTTTTCTGATGCCACACAAATCTTAAAATAATTTGTTCTAATTCTCTGAAGAAAGTCCATGGTATTTTGATAGGGATTGCATTAAACGTGTAAATTGCCTTGGGTAACATTGACATTTTCACAATATTAATTCTGCCAATCCATGAGCATGGAATATTTTTCCATCTCTTTGTGTCTTCCTCAATTTCTTTCTGAAGTGTTCTATAGTTTTAAGGGTATAGATCCTTTACCTCTTTGGTTAGGTTTATTCCTATGTATCTTCTGCTTTTGGGTGCAATTGTAAATGGGATTGACTCCTTAATTTCTCTTTCTTCAGCCTCATTGTTAGTGTATAGAAATGCCACTGATTTCTGGGCATTGATTTTGTATCCTGCCATGCTACCAAATTGCTGTATGAGTTCTAGCAATCTTGGGGTGGAGACTTTTGGTTTTTCTATGTAGAGTATCATGTCATCGGCGAAGAGGGAGAGTTTGACTTCTTCTTTGCCAACTTGAATGCCTTTAATGTCTTTTTGTTGTCTGATTGCTGAGGCTAGGACTTCCAGTACTATGTTGAATAGCAGTGGTGAGAGTGGACATCCCTGTCTTATTCCTGATCTTAGGGGAAAGGCTCCCAGTGCTTCCCCATTGAGAAAGATATTTGCTGTGGGCTTTTCATAGATGGCTTTTAAGATGTTGAGGAATGTTCCCTCTATCCCTACACTCTGAAGAGTTTTGATCAGAAATGGATGCTGTATTTTGTCAAATGCTTTCTCTGCATCTAATGAGAGGATCATATGGTTCTTGGTTTTTCTTTTGCTGATATGATGAATCACATTGATTGTTTTACGGGTGTTGAACCAGCCTTGTGTCCCAGGGATAAATCCTACTTGGTCATGGTGAATAATTTTCTTAATGTACTGTTGGATCCTATTGGCCAGTATCTTGTTGAGAATTTTTGCATCCATGTTCATCAGGGATATTGGTCTGTAATTCTCCTTTTTGGTGGGGTCTTTGTCTGGTTTTGGAATTAAGGTGATGCTGGCCTCATAGAACGAACTTGGAAGTACTCCATCTCTTTCTATCTTTCCAAACAGCTTTAGGAGAATAGGTATGGTTTCTTCTTTAAACGTTTGATAGAATTCCCCTGGGAAGCCATCTGGCCCTGGACTCTTGTGTCTTGGGAGGTTTTTGATGACTGCTTCAATTTCCTCCCTGGCTCACTATTTTTTATATTCCCCAAATGAATGAGACCATATAATGTTTGTCCTCCGATTGACTTACTTCACTCAGCATAATACCCTCCAGTTCCATCTACGTTGAAACAAATGGTGGGTATTTGTGGTTTCTAATGGCTGAGTAATATTCCATTGTGTATATAGACCACATCTTCTTTATCCATTCATCTTTCCATGGACACCAAGGCTCCTTCCACTGTTTGGCTATTGCAGACATTGCTGCTATAAACATTCTCCTCCAGAATTTTTAGATGAGGTCAGGAATGTTGTGGTTTGAATGCAAAAACTAAAAGAATCAAAATCAAATGGATGAAATTAATCACCCAGAAAAAAATATTTTCAGGAAAATAACCCATGTAAAAGGTGATTTCTGAGTATGTTGACAATTTGACTAGGGATTTCTTAAGTTAGGAGCAGCCCATTTAAAAAAAAAAAAGGGGGATCCCTCAGTGGCGCAGCGGTTTGGCTCCTGTCTTTGGCCCAGGGCACGATCCTGGAGACCCGGGATCGAATCCCACATCAGGCTCCCGGTGCATGGAGCTTGCTTCTCCCTCTGCCTGTGTCTCTGCCTCTCTCTCTCTCTCTCTGCTATCATAAATAAATAAAAAAAATAAAAAATTAAAAAAAAATTAAAAAATTAAAAAAAAATCTTAAAAAAAATTAAAAAGACATTCACATTTAAAAAAATAAAAAATAAAAAAATAAAAGGTGTTGGGGCCTCCCTGGTGGCTCAGCAGTTTAGCGCCACCTTCAGCCCAGGGCCTGATCCTGGAGACTCGGGATCGAGTCCCACGTCGGGCTCCCTGCATGGAGCCTGCTTCTCTCTCTGCCTGTGTCTCTGCCTCTCTCTCTCTCTCTCTGTGTGTCTCTCATGAATAAATAAATAAAATCTTAAGGAAAAAAAAAGGTGTTGATTTAAAATATAACAAGGGCACCAGGTAGCTCATTTGGTTGAGTACCTTGATTTTGGCTCAGGCCATCACCTCAGGGTCATGAGATGGAGCCCCACATCAGGCTACACACTCTGTAGGGAGTCTGCTCCTCTCCCTCTCTCCCTCTTCTTCTGCACCCTCCTCCTGCCCCCTCTCTTTCTAATATAAATAAATCTTTTTTTAAAAATAAAAATAAAATAAAACAATGAACTATAATCAAGGCCATGTAAATATGTATTTCATGAGGAAAATTTATGTATTTATTTATTTATTTATTTTTAAAATTTTATTTATTTATTATGAGAGACACAGAGAAGGAAGAGACATAGGCAGAGGGAGAAGCAGGCTCCCTGTGGGGAGCCCGATGTGGGACTTGATCCCAAAATTCTGGGATCATGCCTTGAGCCAAAGGCAGACGCTCAACCACAAAGCTACCCAGGCATCCCTCGGGAGGAAAATTTAAATGAAAACACATTTTGATGATTGATAAAGAAATATAATAAAACAAGAGATTCAGAGTATTTGTCCATTTCTGCAATGCCATAGGAGGACTGAACTTTTCTTTACAGCTCTATTCTTATAAAAGTAATGGATGCATCTGATTATCATAACTGGAATACACTAGCCATTAAGATAATCCAATCCTTTATGTTTCCTTTATACCAAAAGAGACTTTTATCTACCATATATTTCATTGTGAACCTTGCCTCTCAAGCCCCCAATAAGTAGATTTTGTAATGTATTGTGACTCTCTCTCCTCCCCACAAAATATATAGACATGCTATAAGATACAGCTTAAGCAGACAGCTAGACTCTTTCTGTGTCATCTTATGTAAAACATAGATGTACTTGAATTGATGGTCTGCTGTTGAGAATATACTTCTATCAACTCTATTCAAGAAAAGTATTCCTTGGGATCCCTGGGTGGCGCAGCGGTTTGGCACCTGCCTTTGGCCCAGGGCGCGATCCTGGAGACCCGGGATCGAATCCCATGTCGGGCTCCCGGTGCATGGAGCCTGCTTCTTCCTCTGCCTGTGTCTCTGCCTCTCTCTCTCTCTGTGTGTGACTATCATAAATAAAAAAACAATAAAATAAAATAAAAAATAAAAAAAAGAAAAGTATTCCTTGTTTTCAAAAAATATTGAAGAAATTAGGGATCCCTGGGTGGCGCAGCGGTTTGGCGCCTGCCTTTGGCCCAGGGCGCGATCCTGGAGATCCGGGATCGAATCCCATGTCGGGCTCCCGGTGCATGGACCCTGCTTCTCCCTCTGCCTGTGTCTCTGCCTCTCTCTCTCTCACTGTGTGCCTATCATGAATAAATAAAAATTAAAAAAAAATATTGAAGAAATTAAAAGTATCTTACATTGATTGGTACAGCCATTGTGAAAGCAGTAAGGAAGTTCCTCAAAAACCAGAAAATAAAATGACCATATGATCCAGCAATCTCCCATCTGGGTTGGTTGATATCCAAAGGAAATGGGGGGCACCTAGGTGGTTCACTTGGTTGAGTGTCGAGCTCTTGGTTTCTGCTTAGGTCATGATATTAGGGTCCTGGGAGTGAGCCCTGCAATCAGGCTCTGCATTCAGCAGGGAGTCTGCTTGAGGATTCTCTTACTCTCCTTCTGTCCCTCCCCCACCCCCACTCCCTGGCTCTCTCCCCCGTCTCTCAAATAAATAAATAAATCATTTTTTAAAAAAGGAAATGAAATCATCATCTAAATATCTTACACACCCATGTTCACTGAAGAATTATTCACAATAGCAAATACATGGAAAGAACCTAAATGTCTGTCAATGGATGAATACATAAAGAAAATGTGATTATATATATCATACTATATGTATGTAATGTGTATGTATATGTATGTAATGTGTCAACCATAAAAAAAGGAAATTCTGGCATTTGTGACAACATGGATGAACCTGTAGGACATTATGCTAAGTGACATAAGGGACACAGAAAGTAAATACTTTATGATCTTACATGTGGAATTCTTAAAAACTGAACTCATAGTACCAGAGATTTAAACAGTGGTTGCCAGAGTCTGGGGGCTAGGGGATATAGGAAGATTTTATTCAAAGGGTACAAATTTCCAGTTATAAGATGAGTAACTTTGAGATCTAATGTACAGTATGGTGACTATAGTTAGTTATATTACATTATATACTGGAAATCTGATAAGCAAATAGATCTTAAATAAGTATTCTCATCCCACAGACATAAAAAAAATGATAACCATATGAAGTGATGGATGTATCAATTAACCTCATTGTGGTAATCGTTTCACAATGTATATGTATATTAAATTATTATGTTGTATATCTTTTTAAAAATCATATTGTACAACCTAAATGTATACAATTTTTGTCAATAATACCTCAATAAAGCTAGAAAAAATGAAATTAAAAACTGGAATTTACACTTCATGAAAAATCAGGTGTATCCTGATTTTAGAAAACTCAATGACATACATATCTATCTATCTATCTATCTATCTATCTATCTATCTATCTATATTCTTTTTCTTTTTAGTAACTAACCTCTACTCCCAAGGTGAGACTCAAACTCACGACCCTGAGATCGTGAAGCACAAGCTCCACTGACTGAGCCAGACAGGAGCCTCCTCAATGACATATATAAACAATAACACCAAAAATAGAAATTAAGGAATGAATAAATTATTTAAAGTCTTTTTTGGGGGTACCTGGGTGGCACAGTCCATTAAGCATCTGACTCATGATTTCTATTCAGGTAGTTCAGGTAGTGATCTCAGGGCCCAGAGATGGAGTCCCATGTCGAGCTCAGTACTCACGCGAGGTCTGCTTAAGATACTCCAAATCCTGGCAGCCTGGGTAGCTCAGCGGTTTAGCACCGCCTGCAGCCCAGGGCATGATCCTGGAGACTAAGGATCGAGTCCCATGTCGGGCTCCCTGCATGGAGCCTGCTTCTCCCTCTGCCTGTGTCTCTGCCTCTCTCTCTCAGTCTGTGTCTCTCATGAATAAATAAATAAATCTTTAAAAAAAAAAAAATAAGTCAAATCCCCACCTCACTCCTTGTTCAAAACCCTACAAATGATTTCCCAACCTAGTCACATAAACAAAACAAAAATGTTATGATGGCTCCTTCACAGCCATACATAATCCCCCACTTAGTACTCCACATTCTCCCACACAAATTGAACTAAAGTAGTGAAGCATTGCAGAATATATTACGCCAAAATCTGCCTCTTTTTGGCCTAAGAATTATTTTGACCTGATTACTTTGAGAAAGAGAAGACACAGGAGGAACTCCAAAAGCAGAGTAGAAGTTGCCTTTTTGTAAGGGAAATTTACATTTTTTTAAAAAGACTTTATTTTTTCATGAGAGACACACACAGAGAGAGGCAGAGACACACACAGGCAGAGGGAGAAGCAGGCTCCATGCAGGGAGCCCAACATGGGACTCAGATTCCCAGTCTCCCCAATCAAGCCCTGGGCTGAAGGCTGGCGCTAAACCGCTGAGCCACCCGGGCTGCCCTGGGAAACTTACACTTTTAAAGAAAATCTCCATTGGCAAGGGTGTCTTCCTCTCTGTACCAGGAAGTGAAGAATGACTAAGTCACAAGAGAATCTAGTAGTGGAGGGGGCTCTCACTTAAATCTGAATAATAAAACCTACCTTTGTTTACTGGGTTTTTTTCCGTGGTAACCTCCCATAACTGGTTCCTCCCTACCCCAACATTTTTCTTTTGTCTTTCTATGACAAGGGTATTTAAGGTGGTGACTTGAACGACTTTATGAAGTCGCTCAGTTTTTCTGGGTATATTCAGGTGTACATGAAGTATACATGTTGATAAAGTTCTGTTCGGTTTTTTTTTTCATTTTTTTTAAGAGATTTTATTTATTTATTCATGAGAGACACAGAAAGAGAGAGAGACAGACAGAGACAGAGAGACAGAGAGACGCAGGCAGAGACACAGGCAGAGGGAGAAGCAGGCTCCCTACAAGGAGCGCGATGCGGGACCGACTCCCCCCAGGATCATGCCCATGCGAAGGCAGACGCCCAACCACTGAGCCACCGAGGCGTCCTCGTTTTTTTCATGTTTATCGTCTTTTATTACAGAGTGTTTCAGCCAAGAACTTAGAAGGGTGAAGGGAAAATTTTTGTCCTCCCCCTACAGTAGCTGTAAATAATCCACCAGTTTTTAGGGAAAAGGGGAAGCCTGTCTGAAGTCTTTGCAGGTAAGAGGAGTTGCTGATATTTTGCTATGTTCTAGTGACAATATCGTCACTTACCAGCTAAGAAGTACTGTTACCAAAGCATGTACACAAAGAGCGTTATACTTGCTCCTGCAGAACAATGAGTCACCAAAGTTAAGCAATAGCTGCATCTGAAAAGCAAGTAGTAGCCTTTATCAAAACCAAAGTAATAAGCCCAGGGGACCTTAAAGCTATACTCAAAAGCTGGAGGTGAAGGGGTTGATTTGATTTTTTTTTAAAGGCGTTGCAGTTCCCTTAATTTTTAACTTGTCCCATGTTCCAAAATATGAAAACCAGAAGATGCTGCATCTTTTTAAAAACACAAGTTTGGTACGCAAGGCTGCAATTATGGCAAACCCTTTTTGCGTTAAAAATGAGAACAAATGGTGAATGTTACTTAACATGAATAGATTTTCAGTGGAATATTTAATGAAAGAAAGAAGATAATTGTGATCATTATTCTGGGGTATTTTGTATAATAGTAGAGAGACTACAAAATGTTCCCTTCTATTCATTTGTGGAAGGTTCTTAACAAACAAAGAGCTCATGTATTCCTAAGAAAACTTCAGAGTTTTTAATTATGCCTAAGTATATAGCTAGTAATGCTTCAGTGAAAGTAAATAATTTATCTGAATATCTGAATGCAAGGAAGCAACAAACGGAATTCAGGCCAGAAAATGAAGTGGTCATTAATGAGGGGTGTGGATCTCTTACAGAATGCATTATTTTGTCCAAAAAAACAAGGTATTTGATATCACAGCCAAAAAAATGGCAGAATTGAAAAATGTTTTCCCTATTAAAAAAATATATGTTTAAAAAATATATGTATGTTTCTTTGAATTTGGGGGGAACAATATTTTTAAAATACTGTGTCTCAAAAGTGGCTTCAGGGATAGGTACTAAATTATGAGGCCTGAACCAAAATGTTCAGGAAATAGGATGTCTTGACCAAATCAATTTCCTTTTTTTTTTTTTTAAAGATTTTATTTATTTATTCATGACAGAGAGAGAGAGAGAGAGAGAGAGAGAGACAGGCAGAGGGAGAAGCAGGCCCCATGCAGGGAGCCTGATGTGGGACTTGATCCAGGGTCTCCAGGATCACACCCTGGGCTGAAGGCGGTGCTAAACCGCTGAGCCACCCAGGGATCCCGACCAAATCAATTTTCTGATGAAATGCAGGTGAATTTATTTTTGCTCAAGTCTTTGCTAATGAAAACATTCTAAAGAGTATTGTTTCTCTTTGTTTAATTAGTAAAACCAAATTCAATTGCATTAGATTAATAAAAAACAAAAAGAGCTTTTGTCATGCTTGAACATGCGGTACATTTTTGGATTATCATTTTGAACAACAATCAGGGATCCCTGGGTGGTGCAGCGGTTTGGCGCCTGCCTTTGGCCCGGGGCGCGATCCTGGAGACCCAGGATCGAATCCCACATCGGGCTCCTGGTGCATGGAGCCTGCTTCTCCCTCTGCCTGTGTCTCTGCCTCTCTCTCTCACTGTGTGCCTATCATAAATAAATAAAATAAAATAATTTAAAAAAAAAAAAGATTAAAAAAAAAAACAAAACAAAACAATCACTCTCCAGTAGTCCAGGTACAGAAGATGAATTAATGTGTTTGCTTACTTGTATTGATAATAAACAGAAATAAAAATCTCTGATTACAGGCTTATTGTGGTGGTTCATTTTTTTTTTTTATTCTGAATGGAAGACAGCAAGATCCCTTGATTAATCAATGGGAAGTTGTCTCTAATGGATCAATCCATTTTTAGAAAATCCAATTTTCTTAACAGGAAACCTTAAGAGTTTCCCCATACAAAGTGGATTGACACAGAAGAGTTTGAATATTTGGTACTTAAACATTTTTATCCTTTTTCTCACTTTCCAAACTCAGCTTTGTGCATTTTCTGCATGCAGCTATGACAGAAGCTATGTGCCCTGGCCCCAGTTTTGGTTGTTGGTGTAGGTCAGGCTACACGCAGAGTGCTAAACAATTCACCAGCTGTGTATCAGAATGTGTGAGTACAAGGGGATCTGCCATAAACTATTCCTATTCACTGCATGGGAAGGATAAGGGGCCAAAAAAAGGAAGGCATATTTTTCTGGGCTCCACTCTAAGAAAGACCTAAATTACATCTCTTCTCTCCGTATGAGCTTCAATAATGGAACTCGCAAACCTGCAATCCTAATGAGAAAAAAACCTGCCGGGGGAGGGGGGAAGGGAGGAGACGCACCATGTCCAACATAGTAGAAAGAGAAAAGAAGCAAAGACAATAGCTTTAAACAGATGAGAACACGGGAAACATGCTGCTCATGGAAAACCTTATCATGACTTTGTGAATTGATCTAGCAAATATAATTATGAGAAGTATATTTTTAATGCCACAGAATAAAATATGAGGGAGAAGATAAACAACAAGCTTAGTTGGTTATTTGCCCAATTTCACTTTTCGGATACATTTCTCTTCACCGCCCATTTGTATGAGGGTAGGTATTTTGAAATGGTAGCAGATTTATCCCCAGTTTAAACCTCTTAACTAAGCTTCTTAACTAAGTTTTAAGATGCTCTAGGTTGGTCTTTACAATTAAAAACTAAAAATAAAATATCCTACCACCTTCTTCTGCCATGATTTCCCTGATAGGCAATGTAATGTGACTCAGAAAACTAATTCTCTAGTTTTCCTCTGCCAACTCCTAGCTGTGTGTTGTGAGACAAAAAGCTAGCCTCACTGGAGCTAAGTGGAGCCCTATGTGAGACTCAGTCCCTGAATCAGGCCTGAGCAGAAAGCAGAGCTTAACTTCTGAGCCATCTAGGCATCCCAAATAAAATCTTTTTAAAAAAAAAATTTATTCTATTTTGGTAAAAGTATTCTGAAAAACCTTAACAATATTGTATATCTTTTGAGCTAGTTGCCCCAATTTTTAGAAGTGCAAAAAATTCTTGCATACTTGCATTCATCACAGCATTACATCTTGTGTAGCAAAAAAATTGGAATGAACCTAAATGATCCATAAAAAAGAAATGACTAAATAATATACAATGAAATGCTACACAGCTTTAAAAGAATTGTAATAGCTTAAGAAATTATCAAGATGTTTAGATTTAGAAAGGATGCAAATTATATATTTAATGCTACTTTAAAGCATTATCTATTTTAAAACGAAAATATAATATGTGCATGGAAAGACAAAGATTGTTAAATGTTAACAAGTGCTAAAAAATGTATATGATTAGGTGGTAGAAGGGATGGTTTTAAAAAATTATATATAATACACTGCTCTCATATAAATATATGTTACTTTTGTCATTTTTAAATTGTGTGTGATAATAATCCTTTAGGAAATCAGAAAAGCTGGGTTATTTTTAGATGCCCATTTGCCCTATGAAGACTTTATTACCAAAGCTCTTCTATTCTTGTGAAAGAAAAAAAAACCAGATATGTTAAGATATAATTAACATACCATACAACTCATTCATTTAAAGTACACGTTATATTGATTATTGAAAGCGTGACATTGACATCTCCAACTGGGATGCCAGGGTGGCTCAGCAGTTGAGTGTCTGGCTTCTGCTCAGGGCGTGATCCCAGAGTACTAGATCCAGTCCCACATCGGGGGCCCTGCAGGGAGCTTGCTTCTTCTGCCTGTCTCTCTCTCTCTCTCTCTCTCTCTCTCTCTCTCTGTGTGTGTCTCTCATGAATAAATAAATAAAATCTTTAACAAAAAAAAAAAAAGATGAAGTCTCCAACTATTATTGTTGAATTGTCTATTTGTTATTTCAGTTCCATCAGATTTTGTTTCATGCAATTGGGGGCTTTGTTGTTAAGTGAATGTGTTTCTACCTATTTCTTTACACTGTTATACCATAAGAGAGAATTATTATTCTATCCTCCGTGATGGCACAGCACATTGTTCATTAGTATATTACATCTTATTTCACAATTCACTGTCATTTTTATGATTTTATACCTCTTGCCCTACTATGCCTCAATTATCTTTGCACAGCGGAATTTTTTTAAAAGATTTTATTTATTTATTCATGAGAGACACAGAGAGAGACACAGGCAGAAACACAGGCAGAGGGAGAAGCAGGCTCCATGCAGGGAGCCCAATGTGGGACTCAATCCCGGGTCTCCAGGATCACGCCCTGGGCCTAAGGCAGGCCCTAAACCGGTGAGCCACCCAGGAATCTCCTGCACAACAGAATCTAATCAAGTACAAGGGACATAAGAATAGCTAGTAAATGTTAAATGAATGAATGAATGAATGAATCCCTTGTTTTGTATTTAGCCTCAAAGACATTCCTGCCATGCTTAATTATTTTTGCTTCTAGATAGTGATACACAACATCCTCAAATGCAGTTCCAGAAGTTCAACTGACATTTGAAAATGTCAAGCTGAATTTGGATAAAATCCCCCTTCCCAATTTCCTTTGCAAATTTCAGAATATGTTATATTCAACTTAATTGTGTGAAAAAATTAGCCTAGCTGCAAAGGATGAATTCTGTACCTTTGTAACTTCTACTAATATATATTTACAGCACTTTTATATAAATTATTTCATTTTTCTCTTGTATTTTAGAGTTTAAATTTCCCTACTATTGGGACACCTGGGTGGCTCAGCGATTGAGCATCTGCCTTTGGCCCAGGGCATGATCCAGGAGTCCCAGGATCGAGTCCCGCATCGGGCTCCCTGCATGGAGCCTGCTTATCTCTGCCTATGTCTCTGCCTCTCTCTGTGTGTGTCTCTCAAGAATAAATAAATAAAATCTTTAAAAATACATAAATAAATTTCCCCACCATTAATGTCATTAGGAGGATGTTAGAAAAAGTAAGAAACTGGAACAGAAAAAAAAAAAAAAAACTACAGGGTATTAAATGTTTTCCTCAATTATTGCTATTCTATTTGCTATCTTCCATTAACCTGGTTTATAGCCTGGAACTGCCACATAGCAGGAAATACTAGATTATTTACTTTCTAGGAAAATACTCACGGAGCAATTTTGAAAAATGTGAACATAAGCTTGGATGAAAGTTCAGTTTATTGTAAAAATGCTATTATTTTCTTTAAAAGTTAACTAATCTATTCCTTATATGATTGTATAGTCACACTGCTAAACATTTGGAAATGTGTTTGGCTACCTAAGCCATGCAAAAAGAGTACTTAAGAGAAAGTGTTTTTAAAATAATATAACAATGTAATTAGTAATAATGTTAGTAATATTAACTTTTAATGAAAGTCTCCTCAGAGAGCCTGGCTCAGTTGGTAGAGCAAGCAACTCTTGATCTCAGAGTCGTGAGTTCAAGCCCCATGCTTGACATAGAGCTTACTTAAAATAAATAAATAAATGGTTTTAAAAAAAAAAAGTCTCCTCTGAAACCTTACTTTTGACATATGTACATGATAAAATATAATAAACATAAATGATAATTTTATATATAACAACCATGTAGTATATAATTATATATATAACTATGATAATAATCATATACACCTGATAATTATATATATAATTATATATATATTATAGAGATACAACTATTGTTAGGGAGAAAAAAATTTCTCTGCTCAAGATCCTTCTAGCTGGACTAAGAATTCAGTTGACATGAGGCAGATTAATAGAAGAAAATCAAATTTCGTTTTATATGTACAGGGTACCCGTATGAACATGAAATTCCAAAGACAGTCAGACTACATGAGACTTCTATGACATCCTGAGCTAAGATGAGGGTTGGGGGCCTGGGGATACAGAGGGGAATTAGACCTTAGCAGTAAGGTGAGAGGAGATCTTTGGAAAACAAAGAATGCTCTTTTATGCAAATAAGTGCCCTAGGTAAAGATGAATCTCTGTTAATAGCTCTCTTCCTGGTACCGACTCTCCTTTCCCATGTAAATTTAGGCAGTTGAGGGGGTGGTAAAGAGCTTTTCCTGAATCTGCTGGGTTTTGATTGCTCTTAACTCAAAATAATCTTCATGCCAAAGTAGCCCATTTTTAGGTTGCCTGCCTTTGGCCCTACACACACTATATATATACATATATATATATAACCATGTAACTTTTAACTACATAAAAATTTTTACAGGGATCCCTGGGTGGCGGAGTGATTTGGCACCTGCCTTGGGCCCAGGGCATGATCCTGGAGTCCCAAGATCAAGTCCCACATCAGGCTCCCTGCATGGGGTCTGCTTCTCCCTCTGCCTGTGTCTCTGCCTCTCTCTCTCTCTCTCTCTCTCTGTTGCTCATGAACAAATAAATAAAATCTTTAAAAACAATAAATAATTTTACATAGAAAATATAGCTTGAAAAAGTATGCAAAATGTTTAAAGTGATTTTTAAATATTTGGTTATTTTTCTTCTCCTTCCCTTTTCTTTCCTTTTCTGTGTTTTCCAAATTGTGTACTGTGGAGGCCGAGAAAATTAAGGCCATTCCACTTTAAGTTCAGCGTTAGCACAAATTACAGCCATCCCAGGCCCCTGTGAGTAAGAGCTGAAATTTACATTACTTCAGTTACAGGGGGAAGAAAAAAAAAAAAACAAACCAGCTTACAGCTTAACGCCCTAGAAAGCCCCATATTAGAATGAGAACAGAGCCAAGCTCCAGCTTGTAAATAAACCCTCGGGTACTTGCATCGTTGTCGGCTCCTTGGTGGTTTCTCGGATTCGCAATCTTTTTTAATTTTTTTTTTATTTTTTTAATTTATGATAGTCACAGAGAGAGAGAGAGAGAGGCAGAGACATAGGCAGAGGGAGAAGCAGGCTCCTCGCAGGGAGCCCAATGAGGGAGTAGATCCCTGGACCGGGGAACGTGTCCTGAGCAGAAGGCAGACGCTCAGCCACTGAGCCACCCAGGCGTCCCCCTAAATGAACAATTTTTAAACTTTGTTTTTTCAGGGGCCCCTGGGTGGTTCAGTGGTTGAGCATCTGCCTTCAGCTCAGAGCATGATCCAAAAAAGTTCATTTTTTTAAAAAGGAGAAACTTAACCCTGCCTTAAATATTTCTGGAAAATATATTCAGTTACTCAAGGATCAACTAATTACCTACCAAACAAAAAATTACACTATATTCAAAAAGATAAAACCTAGTGTTAAAAAAAGGATTGACAGAGGATTACCTCCATTTCATCCTCAAACTTTCTGATTAGGTTCTTCTTTCCGGCTTATCTCTGATGCACACGAAAGACCCTGCTGGCAATGCATCCCATGATAGGAACGAAAACTAACCCTTTAAGCAATAAGGACTGCCCTGAGCTAGCAAGACCCCACCCATGATTGACCCCATACAATGACTGACCTGACCTTTAATGCCCACCTTCAATTACCCACCAGCCTTTGTCCCCCATCTTCTTTTCTTTTTAAAGATTTTATTTATTTATTTGAGATAAAAAAAAAAACACAAGCAGGGACAGTGGCAGGCAGAGGGGGAGGGAGAAGCAGGCTCCCTGCTGAACAGGGAACCCCACACGGGGCTCAATGCCAGGACCCCAAGATCAAGACCCCAGCCAAAGGCAACCGTTTAAACAACTAAGCCATCCAGGTGCCCTGTTGTCCCACATTTTCTTTATATAAAACTAAAAGCATTTTCAGCACTTAGGAGACAGTCTTTGAGAGGTTAGTCCACTATCTTCCCAGAGTTGGCCTCTCTAAAACAAATTCCTTGTTTCAGCACCACTCGTCTCTGCCTCTGGATTTTGTCAGTGGCAAGTGGCCAAAGTCAGTCTGTTTAGGGTCCCCGAAGACAGGTGCTCTTGCACCTCTGTGTCCTGGCTACAAGATAACCAATCCAAAACATAGTCACTGATGCTAAGCCTCATGTCAGCAAACCAAAATGTAATACCTAATCTAATTGCAGCTTCAGCCTCTTGGTAATATAACCTTTAACCAATCAGTCTGGAATTACTAGTGAGTGCTAGTGAATAAATCTGCCTGATAGAACCTTCCCATCACTCTTTGGAAGGCAACCTTGCCTGAAACAATGCACTGGTTGCCAATAAACTTCCATTGTTTTCCCCTTTCTGTCTTTAGAAACCTTGTTTTCTATAGCTCTTCAGAGCTCCTACTTGCTAGGTGGATACTGCCTGATTCATGAGTTGTTGAATATAGCACATTTAATCTTTAAATTTACTTAGTTAAATTTTGCTGTTTAATAGATCTGGTGGCAGTGTAGACCTGAAGGAGATTTCTAACAGCTTCGGGGACAAGAGAATCCCAAGTATGGCACCCAAAAACCCTTTTGAAGGGTGCCTGGATGGCTCGGTGGTTGAACGTCTGCCTTCAGTCCAGGTTGTGATCCCAGGGTCCTGGGATGGAGTCCCACATTGGGCTCCCCATGGGGAGCCTGCTTCTCCTTTTGCCTATGTCTCTGCATCTGTGTGTGTGTGTGTGTGTGTGTGTGTGTGTGTATGTGTGTGTCTCTCATGAATAAATAAATAAAATCTTGGGCAGCCCCGGTGGCGCAGCAGTTTAGCGCCACCTGTAGCCCAGGGCGTGATCCTGGAGATCCTGGATTGAGTCCCACATCAGGCTCTCTGCATGGAGCCTACTTCTCCCTCTGCCTGTGTCTCTGCCTCTCTCTGTGTCTCTATGAATAAATAAATAAAATCTATAAATAAATAAATAAATAAATAAATAAATAAATAAATAAAATCTTTAAAATAAAACACCCTTTTGGGTTCTCTTTCTTGCTATTTCTAAGGGCCATAGATAGGTAAGTTCCTCTCAGTTCTGAGCTCAGTTCTCTTTGCTTGGAGCTCCGGATCTAAGTGACTTTCCACAGTTCCTTATTTGATTGGAATCCCTCCCTGAATTCTCTCCCCAATCTCCCAAATTTCACACTGGAAACTGATGGTGGTTACCAGATCAAGTCTTTTTTTTTTTTTTTTTTAAGATTTTTATTTATTTATTCATGATAGACACACACAGAGAGGCAGAGACATTGGCGGAGAGAGAAGCAGGCTCCATGCAGGGAGCCCGATGTGGGCCTCAATCTCAGGACCTGGGGATCACACCCTGAGCCAAAGGTAGATGTTCAATTGCTGAGCCACCCAGGCATCCCCCAGATCAGGTCTTGAGTTGAACTGGGTCCAACTTAAAAACCAGAATGGGAGAGCAGCCTGGGTGGCTCAGAGGTTAGCACCGCCTTCAGCCCAGGGTGTGATCCTGAAGACCCAGGATCGAGTCCTACATCTGGCTCCCTGCATGGAGCCTGCTTTTCCCTCTGCCTGTATCTCTGCCTCTCTCTTGTGCTCTGTGTCTCTCATGAATAAATAAATAAAATCTTTTTTTTTTTAAATAAAATCTTTTTTAAAAAATTAAAAAAAAAGAAAACAGAATGGGTTTGGATAAGACTAGGTTCAATTTAAACTAGACAGAGTCCAGTGAGAGACCACAGGTGAATACCAGCTTGTTTTAAGTAAAGGCTATTGCTAATGGGAAACTTGGAGGAAAAAAAAAAAAAAGCCATACAATTGGTGAGCATGGATCGAGCACTTATAAACTTACAGACCACTTGCCTGCTACCTAACTTGAAGACTCCCATGTTGGGGTAAGTTGATTACAAAACAGTTTAGGTGGACTGTAGGTCACCTGCCAAACAAGAGAATTTCATACAACAATGGTACATTGTAAAATACCATACAATCCCCAACCCAGTGGCACATCCCTCTTGGGTGCTAGTTTGGCTCCAAGAGACCCAAAAGCTTAGCTAAGAAAACGAGATTGATAAAAAGTTAAGTACACAACCTTCCGGCATGCCTACTGAAGGCCATCAGCATAGTTCCTAGACATAAAATATATCTAAGAGCTATGGTTCCAGAAGCTATAGATAGCTATAAAAATGGCAAAATCATGCTAAGGGAGAAGCAGGGTCCATGCAGGGAGCCTGATGCGGGACTCAATTCTGGGGGTACAGGATCACGCCCCAAGCCAAAGGCAGACTCACTTAACCGCTGAGCCACCCAGGCATACCAGGGAGCCAGATTAAGGGCTTAATCCCAGGACCCTGGGATCAACAAGTTTCCAAAATCTTATGGTTACCTGAAAACTTAAAGTTTTGTAAGTTAAGTTAAATGATGAGTTAAGGTTAATTTATTGAATAACTAGATCATCTCCAAATAAACTAAAATACTGAAACATTACTAAAAATCAGTTTATCCAGGGACCATGGGGGGCTCAGTAGATTAAACAAATGCCTGCCTTCAGCTCGGGTCATGGTCCCAGTGTCCTGGGATTGAGCCTCACATTGGGCTCCCTGCTCAGCAGGAGAGCCCTTTCGTCCCTCTCCCTCTGTCCTCTGCCCTCTGCTCCTGTGCTCTCTCTCTGGCTCACTCTGTCTCTCAAATAAATAAATAAAATCTTTTAAAAGGAGGGGGTGGAGAACAGGTATATCAACTTTTGGCTTCCTTTACAGAGGAACTAACAATATTTGGGTCCAGTAGTAAACATGCTTTGTGCCATACTGAAAAATTTACTATGAGAAAGCATATGTTTCTAAAAATTACAAAAATTATTTCTGTATTTGCCAAGCTATAGAATGCTAGCATAAGAAACAGTCCATAGGGCAGCCTGGGTGGCTCAGCGGTTTAGCACTGCCTTCAGCCCAGGGCATGATCCTAGAGACCCAGGATGGAATCCCACATCAGGCTCCCTACATGGAGCCTGCTTCTCCCTCTGCCTGTGTCTCTGCCTCTCTGTCTCTCATAAATAAATAAATAAATAAATAAATAAATAAATAAATAAATAAAATCTTTTAAAAAAAAGAAACAGTCCATAATTGTTTACTTCTTAATTTTCAGTAGAAAATAAAGTTTTTAAAGACTAAAAATTCTAATATATGTAATTAAAGCTACTAGAAATAAGGGGAACATCTCTGTATGCAAGGAAAGAAGAATCTATATTTTCAGTAAGATAAGTTATAAGGAATGGAGATGCATTACATTGAAGAAAAAGAAATTAATTTTGTCCTAAAGTGAAGCTGGCTATTTCTGAACGGGAAAGAGTAAAAACAGGACAAAATCTGAATGTAAAAAAGAAATTCATAGAAGGGCACCTTGTTGGCTCAGGCAGTAGAGCATCTAACTCTTGATCATCTCAGGGTTGTGAGTTTGAGCCCCACATTGCGTGTAGTGATTACTTATACCTGTGTGTGTGCATATATATGAAAAATACATTTAAGAAAAGAAATTCGGGACGCCGAGGTGGCTCAGCATACTTGTGTAAGCTCCATGCAGTCTACACAAAGGTGTTCCTACCCAAACCTTTAAGACTGAGAGAGGTAGCTCTTTGATCTAACTGATAGAAACAAACCCAAAGGGTGCCTGGGTGGCTCAGTTGGTTAACCGTCTGCCTTTGGCTCAGGTATGATCTCAAGGTCCTGAAATTGAGCTCCGCTTTGGGTTTCCTGCTCTATGGTGAGCTTGCTTCTCCCTCTCCCTCTGCTTGCCACTCCCCCTGCTTGTGTTCTCTCCCTGTCAAATAGGTAAATAAAATCTTTAAAAACAAACAAATCCAAAAAGAAAGAAAAAAAAAAGACACAGAGAAATATGATCCAAATGAAACAAAAAGATAAACATGAGTAGAGCTTAAATAAACAGAGATAAACAATCTACCTGATGAAGAGTTTTATATAATGGTCATAAAGATGTCATTGGACTTTAGAGAAGAGTGGATGAACTCAGTGAGAACTTCAACAAAAAGATACATTAAAAAAAAAAAAAAAAAGAGGGCAGCCCCCGTGGCGCAGAGGTTTAGTGCCGCCTTGCAGCCCAGGGCGTGATCCTGGAGACCCTGGATAGAGTCCCACATCAGGCTTTCTGCATGGTGCCTGCTTCTCCCTCTGCTTGGGTCTCTGCCTCCCTCTGTGTCTCTATGAATAAATAAATAAAATCTTAAGAAAAAAAAAGAAGAAAGAAAGAAACATCAAACAAAATAGAAGAATACAATAACTGAAAAATACACTAAAGGGAATCAACAGCAGATAAGAACATACAAAAAATAGATCAGTTATCTGGAAGACAGAAATGGAAAGCTTGCAAGCTGAACAGCTAAAAGAGAAAATAATTTTTTATAAAAGATTTATTTATCTATTCATGAGAGACAGAGAGAGGGAGGGAGAGAGAGAAGCAGATTCCCAGCAGGAGCCTGAGACAGAACTCGATCCTGGGTCCTGGGACCATGACCTGAGCCGAAGGCAGCTGCCCAACAGCTGAGACACCCAGGTGCCCCAAGAGAAAATAATTTAAAAATGAGGATAGGTTGGGACACCTGGCTGGCTCAGTAGTTGGGTGTCTGCCTTTGGCTCAGAGGGTGAACCGGGGTCCAGGGATGGAGTCTGGCATCTCGCTCCCTGCAAGGAGCCTGCTTTTCCCTCTGCCTATGTCTCTGCCTCTCTCTCTGTGTCTTTCACAGATAAATAAATAAGATCTTTTTTAAAAAAAATGAGGAGAGACACCTGGGTGGCTCAGCAGTTTGGTGCCTGCCTTCAGCCCAGGGCATGATCCTGGAGTCTCGGGATCGAGTCCCATATCGGGCTCCTTGCATGGAGTCTGCTTCTCCCTCTGCCTGTGTCTCTGCCTCTCCCTCTCTCTGTGTCTCTCATGAAAAAATAAATAAAACCTTTAAAAAAAATTTTTTTAAATGAGGATAGGACCTTAAAGACAACATCAAGCATACTATAGGAGATCCAGAAGGAAAAGAGAGAAAGAGTAAGAAAACTTATTTGAGGAAATAATAGTTGAAAACTCCCTTAACATGGGGAAGGAAACACATCCAGGTCCAGGAAGCACAGAGTGCCCCAAATAAAATGAACCCAAGGAGGTCCCCACGAAGATACATAATAATTAAAATGTCAGAGGTGCCTGAGTGGCTCAGTCAATTAAGCATCTGCCTTTGGCTCAAGCCATGATCCCAGAGTCCTGGGATTGAGCCCTGTGTTGGGCTCCCAACTCAGCGGGAAGCCTGCTTCTCCCTCTCCCTCTGCTTGCCATTCCCTCTGCTTGTGCTCTCTCTCTCTGTCAAATAAGTAAATAAAATCTTTAAAAAAATAACTAAAATGTCAAAGATTAAAGATAAAAAGAGAAACTTAAAAGCAGCAAGACAAATTAACTACTTATGTAGTTACAAGGGAAATACCATAAGGCAGGACGCCTGAGTAGTTCAGTGGTTGAGCATCTACCTTTGGCTCAGGGCCTGATCCTGGATTCCCAGGATCGAGTCCCGCAGTGGACTCCTTGCATGGAGCCTGCTTCTCCTCCCTTTGCCTGTGTCCCTGCTCTGCCTCTCTTTCTGTGTCTCTCATGAACAAATAAATAAAATCTTAAAAAAAAAGGGAAATACCATAAGGCTATCAGTTGATTTGGGGTGAGTTTATTATTTTATTTATTGTTACTTATCTTTTATTTTTAATTTTTTTAAAGATTTTATTTATTTATTCATGAGAGACACACACACAGAGAGGCAGAGACACAGGCAGAGGGAGAAGCAGGCTCCATGCAGGGAGCCCAACATGGAACTTGATCCCAGGTCTGCAGGGTAGCACAGTGGGCTGAAGGCGGCACTAAACTGCTGAGCCATCTGGGCTGCCCTTTTATTTTTAAATTAAAATTTTTTTTTAAATTTATTTGAGAGAGAGAGAGAACAAGCAGGAGGAGCATCAGAGGGAGAGGGAGAAGCAGACAACTTACTTTGCAGGGATCCTGATGCAGGGCTTGGTCCCAGGACCTTGGGATCATGACCTGGGCTGAAGGCAGATGCTTAACCAACTTAGCCACACAGGCACCCCTGTTATTATTTTTTAAACATTTATTTATTTATTTGAGAAAAAGAGTGGAGAGAGAGGGAGAGGGAAAGAAAAAAATCTCTCGCAGACTCCCTGCTGAGCTTGGAGCCCGACATGAGACTCGATCCCATCACCTACAGATCATGACCTGAACCAAAATCAAGCACTGAACACTTAATCAACTGAGCCACCCAGGTGTCCCTATTTTATTATTTTTTTAAGTAAGCTCTATGCCCAATGGGGTGCCTGAACTCATGACTCTAAGATCAAGAGTCACATGCTCTACTGACTGAGCCAGCCAGGCTCTTCTATCAGCTGATTTTTTAAAAAAAAATTTTAATTTATTTATTTGAGAGATAGAAAGCATAAGGTGGGGAGGAAGAGGGGCAGAGTAAAAGGTAGAGGGAGAAGCAGACTCCCTGCTGAGCAGAAACCTGGTTCAGGGCTTGATCTCAAGACCCTGAGATCATGACCTGAGCCAAAGGCAAATGCTTAGTTGACTGAGACACCCAGGCACCCTTTAGCTGATATTTTAGCAGAAACTTTACAGGCCAGAAAGGAATGGCATGATATATTCAAAGTGCTGAAAGGAAAAAACCTACTACCAAGAATACTTTACCTGGCAAGGTTATCATTCAGAATTGAAGGAGAGATAGAGTTTCCTATACAAACAAAAGTTAAAGAAGTTCATCACCACTAAACCAGCCTTATAAAAATGTTAAAGAGACTTCTTGGGATGCTTGGGTGTCTCAGCAGTTGAGCGTCTGCCTTCGGCACAGGGCGTGTCCCAGAGCACTGGGATCTAGTCCCACATCGGGGTCCCTGCATGGAGCCTGCTTCTCCCTCTGCCTGTGTCTGCCTCTCTCTCTGTGTCTCTCATGAATAAATAAATTTAAAAATCTTAAAAAAAAAAAAAAAGAGAGAGACTTCTTTAAGTAAAAAAAAAAAAAACCACTACAAGTAAGAAAATTATGAAAGGGAAAAATTCCACAGGTACAAGCAAACATACTAAAGGTAACAGATCAATCACTTATAAAGCTAGTACGAAGGTTAAAAGACAAAAGTAGTAAAATCAATTATATCCAAAAAATTAGTTCAAGGACTTGGACAGATAGAATAAAAATATGTACAATCTGATATCTTATACATAAAATGTGGAGAACTAGTAAAAAAGTAGTGATTTTAGGATGTGTTTGAACCTGAGTAGTCATCAAATTTATAGGCTGCTATATGTTTAGGATGTTATATATGAACCTCTTGGTCACCACAAATGAAAGACCTATAACAGATACACAAAAAGTAAAGAGAAAGGAATCAGAGCATAGCACTAAAGAAAGTCCTTAAAAAATTAAAATAGAATAAAATAGAATAAAATAAAATAAAATAAGGAGTGCCTGGGTGGCTCAGTTGGTTAAGCACCTGCCTTTGACTCAGGTCATGATCTCCAGGTCCTAGGATCAAGCCCTGCTTCAGGCTTCCTGCTCAGCAGGGAGTCTGCTTCTCTCTCTGTCTCTCTCCCTCTGCCCCTTCCCGTCACTCATTCTCTCTCTCTCTCAAAAAAACAAAATCTTTTTTAAAAAATAAATTAAATAGGGATGTCTGGGTGGCTCAGCAGTTGAATGGTTGCCTTCAGCTCAGGACATGATCTTGGGGTCCGGGATTGAGTCTCACATCAGGCTCCTTGTGGGCAGCCTGCTTCTCCCTCTGTCTATATCTCTGCCTCTATCTCTGTGTCTCTCATGAATAAATAAATAAAATCTTTAAAATAAACAAACAAATAAATAAATAAAACAAAATAAAAAAGAAAGTCTGCAGTCATAAAGGAAGAGAGCAAGAGAAGACAGGAAAAGAGATGGAATCACAAAAACAACCAGAAGACAATAAAATGGTAATAGGTACATACCTAGCAATAATTACTTTAAATGAAATGTTCTAAAGGCTCCAATCGAAAGACAAGCTGGCTGAATGGATAAAAAACCAAGACACATCTCTATGGGAAGTAACACACTACAGACCTAAAAACACATAGACTGAAAGTGAGGGGATAAACACACATATTCCACACAAATGAAAGTGAAAAAAAAAAAAAAAAACAAGCTGGAGCAGCAATACTTATATCAGACAAAATAGACTTTATTTTTTTTTAAATTTTATTTATTTATTCATGAGAGAGAGAGAGAGAGCCACCCAGTGGCAATAAACTACTGAGCCACTGGGGCTGCCCCAAAATAGACTTTAAAACAAAGAGTATAACAAGGGATAAAGGGTATTACACAATAATAAAGTGGTTAATTCAACAGAAGCATATAACAGGGCAGCCCTGGTGGCGCAGCGGTTTAGCGCTGCCTGCAGCCCAGGGTGTGATCCTGGAGACCCAGGATCGAGTCCCACGTCAGGCTCCCTGCATGGAGCCTGCTTCTCCCTCTGCCTGTGTCTCTGCCACTCTCTCTCTGTGTCTCTCATGAATAAATAAATAAAATATTTTTCAAAAAAGCAGCATATAACAAATCTTAATATCTATGCATCTGTTATAGGAGCACCTAACAAGAATCTTTTTCCACCACAATAGTATGAAATTAGAAATCAATTACAAGAAAATAAAGTGGAAAGAACATAAACACATGAATGTTTTTTTTTTTAAACACATGAATGTTAAACATAAAGCTATTAAGCAATCAATGGGTCAACAAAGAAATCAAAGAGAAAAGTTTTTAAATATCTGGAGACAAGTGTAAATGGACAGAAAATGCTTCAAAATCTTTGAGACAAAGCAGAGGCAGTTCTAAGAGGGAAGTTTATGGTGATACAGGCTTACCTCAAGAAATGAGAAAAAGCTCAAATACAACATCTAATCTTACACCTAAAGGAACTACAAAAAGAGCAAACAAAGTTCAAACTTAGTAGAAGGAAAGAAATAAGGTCAGAGTGGAAATAAATGAAATAGAGATTTAAAAACAGTAGAAAAGATCAGTGAAAGTAAAAGCTTGATTTTTGAAAATATAATCCAAACTCATCATGAAAAAAAAGAGAAGTCAAATAAGTAAAAGCAGAAATGAAAGAGAATGACGAATACCACAGAAATATAAAAGATTATATAAGACTACTATGAAAAATTATATACCAATAAACTCAACAACCTAGAAGAAATCGATAAATTCCTAGAAACTTACAATCTTCCAAGATTGAATCATGAAGTAATAAAATATTTGAACAGACTGATTACTGGTAATGAAATTGAGTTGGTATTAAAAAAAAAAAATTTCAACAAACAAAAATCCAGGACCAGATGGTTTCATAGGAGAATTCTACCAGTTTTTTTTTTAAGTATTCTTGACACCCAACATGGGGCTTGAACTCACAACGCTGAGATCAAGAATCTCATGCTCCGGCAGCCCCGGTGGTGCAGCGGTTTAGCGCCGCCTGCAGCCCAGGGTGTGATCCTGGAGACCCTGGATCGAGTCCCACGTCAGGCTCTCTGCATGGAGCCTGCTTCTCCCTCTGCCTGTGTCTCTGCCTCTCTCTCTCTCTGTGTGTCTCTATGAATAAATAAATAAAAATATTAAAAAAAAAAAGAATCTCATGCTCTACTGACAGAGTCAGCCAGCCACCCCTCTACCAAACATTTAAAGAAGAATTAATACCCATTGTCAAAAGTATTCCAAAAAATAGAAGATGAAGGGAATTTTCCAAATTTATTCTTTAAGGCCACCATTACCCTGATACCAAAACCAGACAAAGCCATTACAAAAAAAGAAAACTACAAGCCAATATCTCTGATGAAATGCATGCAAAAATCCTTAACAAAATATTAGCAAATCAAATTTAAAAATATATTAAAAAGATCATTCATTATGATAAAGTGTGATTTATTCCAGAGATTCAAGGATGGTAATATTCACTATCAATTTATGTGATACAATGTATTAATGAAATGAAGGATAAAAATCGTATGATCATTTCAACAGAGAAAAAAAATCGATAAAATTCAACATCAGTTCATGATAAAAACTCAATAAAGTGAATTTAGAAGGAACATACTTCAACACAATAAAGCCCATAGATAACAAACCCACAGATAACGTACTCAATGGTGAAAAACAGAAAGCTTTCCCTCTAAGATCAGGAACAATACAAGGATGTCCACTTTCATGACTTTTATTCAACATAGTACTGGATGTAAAACTATTAATATTTGCAGGTGACATGAAAGTATATATAGAGGGCAGTCCCAGTGGCCCAGTGGTTTGGTGCTGCCTTCAGCCCAGGGTGTGATATGGAGATCCGAGATGGAGTCCCATGTTGGGCTCCCTGCATGGAGCCTGCTTCTCCCTCTGCCTGTGTCTCTGCCTCTCTCTCTCTCTGTGTCTGTCATGAATAAATAAATAAAATATTAAAAAAAAAGAAAGTATATATAGAAAATTCTAAAGACTGTACCAAGAAAACCTATCAGAACTAATAAATGAATTCAGTAACATTACAGGATATAAAATTTACACAAAGGGGTCTGTTGCGTTTCTATATACTGATAATGAACTGGCAGAAAGAGAAATTAGAAAATCAATTCCATTTATAATTGCACCAAAAAGAATAAAATGTCTAGGAATAAATTTCACCAAGGAGGAAAAAGACCTGTACTTTGAAAACTATAAGACATTGATGAAAGGAATTGAAAATGACACAAATGGAAAGATGTTTCAAGTTCATGTATTGGAAAAATTAATACTGTTATAATGTCCATATGACCCAAAGGAATCTACAAATTAAATGTAATTCCTATCAAAATACCAACTGCATTTTTCACTGAACTAGAACAGACTATCCTAAAATTTGTATGGAATCACAAAGACCCCAAATAGCCAAAGCAATCTTGAGAAAGAAGAACAAAACTGGAGGTATCACAATTCCAGACTTCAAGCTATATTGCAAAGCTATAGTAATCAAAGCAATATGGTGCCAGCACAAAAACAGACACATAGATCAATAGAACAGAATGGAAAGGCCAGAAATAAACTCATGCTTATACAGTCAATTTTGTCAAAAGAGGCATGAATATATAGTAGGGAAAAGACAGTCTGTTCTATAAATAGTGCTGGGAAAACTGGACCTTCTTCATGCAAAAGAATGAAACTAGACTGCTTTCTTATACCATACACAGAAATAAACTCAAAATGGATTAGAGATCTAAATGTGAAACATGAAACTATAAAATCCTAGAATTGAAAAACCGGCAATAATTTCTCCGACATCGGCCATAGCAACTGTTTTCTAGATATGTCTCCTCAGGCAGGAAAAACAGAAGCAAAAATAAACTATTGGAACATCATCAAAATAAAAAGCTTTGCACAACAACAAAACGAAAAGCCAACCTACTGAATGGGAGAGGATATTTGCAAATGACATACCAACAAGCAATTAATATCCAAAATATATAAACACAAGAAAAACAAATAATCTGGTTAAGAAATGGGCAGAGGACCTGATTTTTTCCCAAAGAAGACATTTTTCCAAAGAAGACATGCAGATGGCCAACAGACATGTGAAAAGATAGTCCGCATCACTAGTTATCAGGGAAATGCAAGTCAAAATCACAATGCGGGAGAGCCCTGGTGGCAGAGCGGTTTAGTGCCGCCTGCAGCCCAGGGGTGATCCTGGAGACCTGGGATCGAGTCCCACGTCGAGCTCCTGCATGGAGCCTGCTTCTCCCTCTGCCTGTGTCTCTGCCTCTCTCTCTCTCTCTCTCTCTCTCTCTCAATCTGTGTGTGTGTGTGTGTGTGTGTGTGTGTCATGAATAAATAAATAAAAAACAAAAAACAAAAAACAAAATCACAATGCGATATCACCTCACACCTGTCAGAACGGCTAATAACAAAAACATAAGAAACAACAAATGTTGACCAGAATGTGGAGAAAAAGGAACCCTCATGAACTCTTGGTGGGAGTGTAAATTGGTGCAACCACTGTGGAAAACAGTATTTATTTTAAAAGATTTTATTTATTTGTTTATGAGAGACACAAAGACAGAGAGAGAGGCAGAGACACAGGCAGAGGGAGAAGCAGGCTCCATTCAGGGAGCCCGCTGTGGGACTTGATCCAGGGACTCTGGGATCACGCCAGAGCTGAAGGCAGACGCTTAACCATTGAGCCACCCAGGCGTTCCAGAAAACAGTATTTAAAACATTAAGAACAGGGACATCTGGGTGGCTCAGTTGGTTCAGTATCCCACTCTTGATCTCAGGTCAGATCTTGATTTCAGGGTTTTGAGTTCAAGCCCTGCACTGGGCTCACTTCTCAGGTATTCACCCAAAGAAAAGGAAAGCACTAACTTGGAAAAATACATGCAGCCTTATGTTTCTTGCAGCATTATTTATAATAGCCAAGATATGGAAGCAACCAAAGTGTCCATTAATTGAATGATAGGTGAATGGAAAAAGAAGTGGTATAAATATTACTCTGCCATAAAAAAGAATGTGATCTTGCCATTTTCAAGAACATGGATGGAATTGGAGGGCATTAGCTAAGTGATATAAGTCAGAAACAAAAAGCCAAATACCATATTATTTCACTTACATGTGGAATTTATGCATTTTAACTACACTGGAATTAAAACATGTATTTTCTTTATGTTGTATTTGTGTAGGTGTATTTTATAAGTGTTCCAGAAATTATATAAAACTCTTAAAGTCTGAAATATGCTGGTATAATGTTATCATCATAATTTTTGTTATCATTTTAAAATTTGTGTTTCATACTGTTTCCTGGGTGGCTCAGTAAGGTAAGAGACTGCCTTTGGCTCAGGTCATAATCCCAGAGTCCTGGGATCGAGCCCCACATCAGGCTCCCTGCTCAGTGGGGAGCCTGCTTCTCCCTCTGCTTTTCCCCTTGCTTGTGCTCTCTCTGTCAAATCAATCTTTAAAAAATAAATAAAATAAAATTTGCATGTCAAACAATTAACCAAATTTCCTTATCAATTCCATTATAATTAACTCTAATCAGATCTTTAACGATGGTCATTTTTATAAGTCAATCAGAGCAAGACAATTGCCATATGATTTCACTCATATAAGGAATATAAGAAACTCCCTCAGTGAGGGAGACAAACCATGAGAGACCTCTAACTATGGGGAAGAAACTGAGGGCTGCTGGAGGGGAGAAGGGTGGAGGGATGGGGTAACTGGGTGATGGGCATTAAGCAGGGCACATTATGGGATCCCTAGATGGCGCAGCAGTTTGGCACCTGCCTTTGGCCCAGGGCGCGATCCTGGAGACCCGGGATCGAGTCCCACATCGGGCTCCCAGTGCATGGAGCCTGCTTCTCCCTCTGCCTGTGTCTCTGCCTCTCTCTCTCTCTCTCTGTGTGACTATCATAAAAAAAAATTAAAAATTAAAAAAAATTAAAAAAAAAAGCAGGGCACATTATGTAATGAGCACTGGGTGTTATATGCAATTGGTGAATTACTGAACTCTATACCTAAGACTGATGATGTACTATATGTTGCCTAATTGAATTTAAATTTTAAAAAAAAGGGTGTTTATAAAAGTCTTTTGTCATTAACAGTTATTTACTCAAGTGCTTTTACAAAAATGTTCCTGCAAAAGTGTGTCATCTTCTAGGAGATTCATAGAATGGACTCTGGTAAACACAGATTTCTGATAGCTCAAGATCATAAAAATGAACTGGATAAGAATTTTCATAACTAATGAAACAACTGGATCCTAGCAGAATAAAAATTAATAACATAAGGCTAAATGAACTGAAAAGAATGATTATAATTATTGTGACTTCTTCTTTGATACATTGCTGCTTCTTTAGGTTTATTTTTCCAAAATTGAGGAAACCTTTTCTCTTGTTTATGACTTAAAATAATTTGATGAAGTGTACCTTTGTAAACAATGATGACACACTCACTTTTTCTCTCTACCTGATGGCTTCAGAATCCAGAAATTCTTTTTTTTTTTAAAGATTTATTTATTTATTTGAGAGAGAGAGCACGTGAGATAGGGAGGCACAGAGGGAGAGGAAGAGGGACAATCCTAAGCAGACTCCCTGCTGAGTGCAGAGGCCATTGTGGGGCTCCATCCCACCACCTATGAGATCATGACCTGAACTGAAATCAGGAGTCGGATGCATAACTGACTGAGCCACCCAGGTGCCCTAGAATCCAGAAATTCTTGAGTTCTTCTATGGCAAATAATTCTTTACATAAATTCAATAAGAATTTGTTCTCTTTGTAACAGGACACAATTAGAAACATCAGTTATATTACCAAGGCTTTGACTGAAATCTCGTATTTTTTTTTTTGAAATGTCATATTTGACAGAGATGTGTGCAGACTCAAAGATGATCAGAGGGGGGAAAGAAAGATAACCAGAGAGTTTTAAAAACTAAGATTGACTTTATGAAGCCAATATGCTCTTTGGAAAAATCAGCCTGGTACCTTGTTTATGAGGTTTCAGGAAAGCAACCTTAAGAAGAGATTAGGGGTGTCTGGGTGGCTCAGTCGATTAAGCATCAGACTCTTGATTTAGGCTCAGGTCATGACCTCAGGCTCCTGGGATTGAGCCCCACATCTGGCTCTGTGCTCACTTGGGAGTCTTCTTGGGATTCTCTCCCTCACCCTTTGTCCCTCCTCCGGTTCTTTCTGTCTAAAATAGATGAATAAATCTTTGAAAAAAATGAGCTTATATGGTCAATTACTATTCTTGCTGCACTTATGTAAATAATCATAGCAAATTTAGTGTAAACAAATTATTTTCGGTTAAAAAAAGGGCAGGTAATTATAGAAAGAAAAATTATGTTAGTACCTTTTTAATATTAGATTCTAATCCTATTAATTGCCTTAAGGTTTTGTTATATACCTATAACTGGACTGGGTCCTGAATTCTTCTGGTTTCCTTAAATATCTGGCTATAGGGACGCCTGGGTGGCTCAGTGGTTGGGTGTCTGCCTTTGGTTCAGGGCATGATCCTGGAGTCCCAGGATGGAGTCCCACATCAGACTCCCTGCATGGAGCCTGCTTCTCCTCCCTCTGCCTACGTCTTTGCCTCTCTTTCTCTCTGTCTCTCATGAATAAATAAATAAATAAATAAATAAATAAATAAATAAATAAATATCTTTAAAAAAGATCTGGCTACAACTTTTTTTTTTAAGATTTTATTTATTTATTCATGAGAGACACAGAGAGGAAGGCAGAAACATAGACAGAGGGAGGAGCAGGCTCCATGCAGGAAGCCCGATGTGGGACTTGATCCTGGGACTCCGGGATCACATCCTGAGCCAAAGGCAGATGCTCAACCGCTGAGCCACCCAGGCACCCCAGGCTACAACTTTTCAAACTAATATTTCCAATTTTCTCCCACCCTTCCCATTTGGAATCACTTAGAACAAAGACTACTATTGAATCTCCTTGGAAAGGTCTAGATCAGGTCTTCCTCACTAACCAGATGGCAGCAAAATTTCGGGGACCTGATCTTTGGATATATGTCACAGCTAAAGAAGTCTCCACCTGATATCTGCCCCTCTACACCAGCCCTCGTGATTTAAAATTATCTCCTTTTGGCAGGTCTCAACTTCCCTGTTGAGGAAGAAATATAAATATGGCTATGAAGAGGAACATCTCCTTAATTCTTGAAAATATTGCAGAATCTGTTGCTAATGCAACAATTGTCTGACCAAAGTCTTTAGTCTCTCTGGCCAAAATTCTTCTTCTTCTTTTTTTTAAAGATTTTTAATTTATTGGGATCCCTGTGTGTGTGTGTGTGTGTGTGTGTGTGTGTGTCTCATGAATAAATAAATAAAATCTTTAAAAATTTTTTTTAATTTATTTATTCATGAGAGACACAGAGAGAGAGAGGCAGAGACATAGGCAGAGGGAGAAGTAGGGTATCTGTGGGGAGCTGGATGCAGGACTCGATCCTGGGACCCCAGGATCACACCCTGTGCTGAAGGCAGCCGCTCAACTGCTGATCAACCTAGGTGTACCCTGGCCAAAATTCTTCTTGACTGTAGGATAGCCCTTGATTATGTTTTAGCTGAATAAGGAGATGTCTGTGCTGTGGCCAATACCACCTGCTGCACCTGGATTAACACTTCTGGGGAAGTTGAAACCTAGTCACATAAGATCACTGAGCAAGGCACTTGGCTTAAAAAGGTGACTCCTTCAATGGGGTCTTTCCTTGACTTACTTGATTTTAATTGGCTTGGGCCTTGGAGACCATGGCTTTGAAGTGCACTCCAGACATCGGTAATTATCCTGCTTGTAATAATCATAGTAATCTCCTTGGTGCACTGTATTCTATTCTTCTTGGTGCACTGTTTTAAATGCACGTTCACAGCTGCTAACCATCAAGAACATGACATCCCTAAAACTGGAATGTCAGAAAACGAATGAAAAAAAATGACCAACTGAGAAATTGTGAGCCTGAAGTTGTGACCTGTGAATACCACAGAGTCAGCCAAACTGTGGTGACCTGTGAGTATCACACAAATTATCAACAAAAACTGGGACAACTTGAGAGGTAGCTGTAAGCAGCACTAATGCCTTAATATTTGGTGACATCTCAGCTGATATCAGAGGGGCTGGGGATTGCTAAGAAAGAGACAACAGATCCAAAATGGAGTCACTTAAGCTATGTCCCACATCACCAAACTGAGACTTAATACCTAATCTAATTGCAGGTTCAGACTTTTCCAGGAATGTAATCTTTAACCAGCTGATCTGGAATTATTTGGTCAACACTAGTGAGGAAATCTGCCATTAGACCCCTTCCTTAGGAAAGCAACCTTGCCTGAAACAATATCCTCTTTGCTAATAAACTTCCTTTTCCTACCCCTTTTCTGCTTTAAAAAAACCTTTCCTTTCCTGCAGTTTTTTTTGAAAGTTTTTTTTTTAAAGATTTTATGCTCAACCTCTCAATTTGAGACAGAGAGCATGAGTGGGGGGGGAGGGGCAGAGGGAAAGGCAGATACAAACTCTCCACTCAGTGGGGAGCCTGGTGCGGGCTCCATCCCTGCTAAGGCAAGGCTGGAACCTGGGATCCAGAGCCAAGCCTCCTGGGATCCTGAGCTGAGCCAAAGGCAGATGCTTAACCGACTGAGCCACCCAGGTGGCCCCCTTTCCTACAGTTCTTTGGAGTTCCTTTCTATTTGCCAGGTGGGATGCTTCCTAATCCTTTTTTTTTTTAAGATTTTATTTATGTATTCATGAGAGACACAGAGAAGAGAGAGAGACAGAGAGAGAGAGAGAGGCAGAGACACAGACACAGGCAGAGGGAGAAGCAGGCCCCATGTAGGGAGTCCGATGTGGGACTCGATCCTGGGACTACAGACAGGATCACACCCTCGGCCTTGGCCGAAAGCAGGCTCCAAACCGCTAAGCCACCCAGGCGTCCCGCTTCCTAATTCTTGAATCAATAAATAATGCCAATTCAATTTTTAAATTTATTCAGTTGAATTTTGTTGTTCAACATAAGTAATAGAAATCATTGTGTTCCCAAAAGTGTCTGTTAGGAACATTATAACAGGGGTTTCTGGTTGGCTGAGTCAGAAGAGCATGTGACTCTCAGTCTTAGGGTCTTGAGTTCAAGCCCTATGCTAGATGTAGAGATTACTTAAAAATAAAATTCTGGGGGGTACCTGGGTGGCTCAGTCGGCTAAGCAGCTACCTTGGGCTCAGAACGTGATCCCAGTGTCCTGGGATTGAGTCCCAGCATGGAGCTCCCAGGGAACTCAGTAGGGAGTCTGCTTCTATCTCTCCCTCTCTCTGTGTGTGCTCGTACTTTCTCTCTAGCTCTCACTCTCTCTCAAATAAATAAATAAATAAATAAATAAATAAATAAAATAATTAAATATTTTTTAGGAACGCCTGGGTGGCTCAGTGGTTGAGTGTCTGCCTTTGGCTCAGGGCATAATCCCGGAGCTCCCGGATCGAGACCCACATCAGGCTTCCTGCATGGAGCCTGCTTCTCTCTCTGCCTATGTCTCTGCTTCTCTCTGTGTGTCTCTCATGAATAAATAAATAAAATATTTTTTTTAAATGGGGAAAAATTTTTTTAAATATATATTTTTTAAAAAACCAACATTATAACAGAACTCTTTCCTTAAAGGATTTAATTTTTAAATCAAGATAGCTTGTACTCTGTCAGATAAATATGCTAAAGAAAGAATAGTTGGGATCCCTGGGTGGCGCAGCGGTTTGGCGCCTGCCTTTGGCTCAGGGCGTGATCCTGGAGACCCGGGATTGAATCCCACGTCGGGCTCCCGGTGCATGGAGCCTGCTTCTCCCTCTGCCTGTGTCTCTGCCTCTCCCTCTCTCTCTCTCTCTCTCTCTCTCTCTGTGACTATCATAAATAAAAAAAAAAAAATTAAAAATAAAAGGTAATACCTAATAGGTAAGGTAATACCTAATTTTGTACTAAAATATCATAGTGAATGATCACCATTCTAGGTACATAAAATCTATGTTGGTCTCACTTCTCTAGATGGGAATTACCTATTTTTTTCTTTTATTATCATTCCTACCTATTTTAAAAACCTGAGAAACTGATAGTTGTGTCTAAATCAGGTAACTGCACTCATTGGCCAGAGAAGTCACCACGTGTTTATTTACCCCCTATAACCTCAGATTTAGAAGGAACCTCAGAGGTCACTGAAAGTAACCTACTGAAGTAGTAATTTAGCTACTGCTTCTATGCTTCCAGTGTCAATACCTCAATTCAAGGCAGTTTATCCCATTGTAGTTTTATCACATTATTATCAGCTATTGGAATGTCTCTGTGTAGTGCAGAAATCAATTTTCCTGTAACTTGATCCAAGGCTGCCCTCTAGCGCTGCACAAAATAATAAATTCACTCCCTCTTTCCAGGATTTTTTTAAAAAATTTTATTTATGTATTCATGAGAGACACAGAGAAAGAGAGGCAGAGACATAGGCAGAGGGAGAAGCAAGCCCCATGCAAGGAGCCTGACACGGGACTCCATCCTGGGACTCTAGGATCTTGCCCTGGGCTGAACGGAGGCACCAAACTGCTGTGCCACCCAGGGATCCCCCACTTTTTTTTTTTTAATTCAATTTAATTTTATTTTTTTGAATAATTATGGTCTCTTGAGATTTCTACAGGCTAAACATCTACAACTTCTGCAATAATGCTTCACATGACATGATTTAAAGATCCTCACAAACGTAGTCGATTTTCCTTGTTTCAATCCAGTTCGTCAATTAATATATAGTGGCAAAAAAAAAAAATATATATATATATATAGTGGCCAATATGAAAACAAAACTCAATGTATTATCTCTGACACTGGATGTTCTATTGATACCGGTAGGAATGGGGTTCTTAGTTGAATGGGACTAACTCTGGTTGCCTTAGAATGGAAGGAATTTATTGAAAGTCAGTAGAGTAGCTCAAGAAACACCTAGACTCTAGAGAACCAGGCTCGAGAAAAAAGACAGAAACCAAGAATGGCTAGGAATTCAGTATTGTGACTAAAATCATACCCCAAAATTAATCTGATGAAACCAGCAGTGCCATATACTGATGCCGGAATCACACCACTGCCATTGCTGCCCTTAGGGACTGGCTGTTGTGGTCAGAATGAGACCTACACTGTCCCTGCATGTGTGTTGTACTAATACCAGCTTCTATGCAGGCCAAGTCTAGGTCATATGTTTTCGTTCAATTTCTTGGAAATCTTCTTGGTTTGAAGTGGGAGACAGGCTCTGCCTCACAATAAGGTTCTAATAGTGAGATGTTCACAAAAGAAGGGACTTCATTTTTTTGAAAGCCTCATTTTAGCTTCTGTGAGGAGAACAGACATAAGAGCCACAGCAGAACTACGAAGTTTAGTTAAGAAGCTATTTTAATAATGAAGGCAATAAATGATGTTGGCATGAATCAAGATGGTAATGGTGCAAGTGGAGATAAGTGGTGAGATTCTGTATATATTTTGAAGGTAGAGCTCACAGCATTTGTAGGTGAACTGGGTATAGGGCGTGATAGAAGGAACAAAGCCAGGAATGACTTCAAATGCTTAGTCCTGAGCAAATAGAGAACAGAGTGGCCATTCAAATTATAAAACAGACTCTTAACTCTAGGGAACAAACTCTGGCTGGAGGGGAGGGGAGTGGGGGGATGGGTTAAATAGGTGATGGGGATGAAGGAAGGCACTTATTGTGATGAACACTAGCTGTTGTATGTAAGTGATGAGTCACTAAATTCTACACCTGAAACTAATATTACACTGTTTGTTTGTTAACTAACTAGAATTTAAATAAAGACTTAAAAAGGAAAAAAGAAAAAAATGGAGTGTCATTTACTGAAATGGGGCTGAACGTGGGAAGAGCAGAGGTAGGATAAGAATTTGGTCTTAAAAAATTAAGTTTGTGATGACCATTTTATACCTGAGTAGCTATGTTGAGGAAGTATATCAGTTATACAAACTTTCCATAGAGACGTCTGAGCTAGAGATTCAAGGGAAACATCTGTATAACTGCTCCTGAAAACCATGAGACTGGATAAGATCACCAAGGCAGTATATGTAAATACAGAAACTGTCTAAGGACTGGGCTCTGGCTCCAGGGTTCACATCGGTGGTTCTCAAAGTGTGGTCCCTAGATAAGTAATATCAGCATGACAGGAGAACTTATTAGAAATATACATTTTTCTTCCCTATTCCTGACCTACTGAATCAGAATCTCTGGGGGGTGGAGCTCAGCAAGCTGTTTTAATAAGGTGATTCCAGTGTATGCTGAAGTTTGAGTACCAGTGGTTTAGAGGTCAGGGAGATGAGGAGTGGCTAGAAAAGAAAACATAAATGGAGTAACCAATAGGTAGAAGGAAAGCAAGGAGTCTTAGGAGTCAAGAGAAGAAAGCATTTCAAGGAGGAAAAAGTAATCAATTGTATCAAATCTTTTGGGTATCAAATAAATTAACCAGTTCCAGTCTTTTGGGAGGATAAACTATACTTCACACTGTTGACCTTCACTTGATTCTTCTAATAAATCTTCCTTTTGGGGTAGCTGCATGGCTCAGTTAGTGAAGTGTCTGCCTTCAGTTCAGGTTATGATCCCAGGGTCCTGGGACAGAACTCTGCTTCGAGGCTCATGTAAGGCTCCCTGCCATGCAAGGAGCCTGCTCTCCCTCTCACTCCCCCTGCTTGTGCTTGCACTCTCTCAGTCAGATAAATAAGTAAAATCGTTTTTTAAAAATAATATTATTTATTTATTTATTCATGAGACACATACACACACACACAGAGGCAGAGACACAGGCAGAGGGAGAAGCAGGCTCCACGCAGGGAGCCTGACATGGGACTCGATCGATCCTGGGTCTCCAGGATCAGGCCCCGGGCTGAAGGCAGCGCTAAACCGCTGAGCCACCCGGGCTGCCCAGTAAAATCTAAAATCTTTTTAAAAGATAAAAAAATAAGTAGTAGGGAAAATGTGTATGTTTTTTAAATCCTCCTTTTCATTTAACCTAGTTGGAGTGGACTTCTGTTACATCCAAACAAAAGATCCTTGGCTTAAAAATACCCAATTGTTCTACAATTGATTTAGAAAAACAACATTCTGAACTGTCCATTAATCTTTACATAGCAGGGAAACTCTGAACCTCATCCTATTTGAATGAAGGCAGAGAATTCTTCCTAAGAAAAAGTAATGTAAGGCCAAACTCATTAAATTACAAAGTGTTATCAGAGGAGAGAAGCAAATTTTATGCAAAGCAATGTTATAAGAGAGATCGCTTGCACACTCACTCTCTCTCAGAGTTGTCTCCTGGCCCAATTTCTATTAGATGCAATTCTGAAACCTAAGGAGGGAGGGGAGTGCAAATTTAAAAACAGAACTAAACAAATCCCAAATTAACATCAAAAATGTTCCAGTAAAACTCTTTAGGACATTGCGATGCTAGAACCATCACTTTGGTGTCCCTCTAATAGATGTGACCCAGAAGGAGAGAGCAGAAGTTCTCTACTTTAGCACGTGGCTTTTGACTTCCTAAGGGCTTCAATTCCTTATTTATAGCAGAAGATGATGGAGCTTAAATGTTATGGTGGTACCAAGAAAAGGAGGCCAGAGGAAGATAAAAGGAAAGAAATAGCTGATTACATATGGCAGCTTCCTGGATTGTTTGTGATTACATTCATGAAAGACACCCCCCTCACTCACCCAGAAAATATTAGGGGAGACATATTTCAGGGAGAATATACTACAGGCTGGATATATGACACGTTTCAGACTGGATATACCACACAATTCTTGGGGAACAGAAGTTATTGAAATTTGAGTTATTACTATTTTTTAAAGATTTTATTTATTCATTCATGAGAGACAGAGAGAGAGAGAGGCAGAGACACAGGCAGAAAGGGGAACAGACTCCATGCAGGGAGCCTGATGTGGGACTCAAACCCAGGACCCCGGTATTAGGCCCTGGGGGGAAGGCAGACTCTCAACCGCTGAGCTACCCGGACTGCCCGAGTTATTACTATTAATGTACTACTACTGATATCCACAGATTGAAGATGAGGCTTGGGAAAACTTATACGATACATATTAAAATTTTCATTTATTAGTATATTTGTTTCCTCTCATATTCAAGACTATTCTAATAACACTTTTAGTTTCATCTTTTCTGTCTCCTCTAGGATAGGGAATGTGTCCAGTGATCATTTCCTATTCTCTTTATTTTTTATTTTTTTTAAAGATTTTATTTATTTATTCATTCATGAGAGACATACAGAGAGAGAAGCAGAGACACAGGCAGAGGGAGAAGCAGACTCCACGCAGGGAGCCCGATGTGGGACTTGATCCAGGGTCTCCAGGATCACACCCTGGGCTGAAGGCAGCGTAAACCACTGGGCCACCTGCGCTGCCCTATTCTCTTCATTTTTAATGCCTTTATTTTCCTAGCTTTTTCCCCCATAGCCTGTAAGTATGTTTAATTAAACCTTTTCCATTAAAATAGCCCACCGCATAGATGCTTGGCTGGCTCAGCTTGTAGAGCATGTGACTCTTGATCATGGGGTCATGAGTTCAAGCTCCAAGTTCAGCATAGGATTACTTTATTTTTTTAAAGATTTTATTTATTTATTCATGAGACACACACACACACACACACACACATACACAGAGGCAGAGATGCAGGCAGAGGGAGAAGCAGACTCCCTGCAGGGAGCCCTATGTGGGACTCCATCCTGGATTCCAGGATCAGGTCCTGAGTCAAAGGCAGACGCTCAACTGCTGAGCCATCCAGGCATCCCTAAGGATTACTTTAACAACAACAACAACAACAACAAAAGGCTCACTTTATTCTACCTTGTGAAAGTAGTAGTGTAAAGTATGAATTCTAGAGCCAGACTGCCTGGGGTTGAAAACTCCACTGTTTTAGTTTTTTGGGCAAATTTTTAAATGTCTCTGTGCCTTTATTTCCTTACATGTATAAATGAAATACTAGTTCCTACTTTATGGGGTTATTGTGAGGATTAAATGAGTGGATATTTGTAAAGCTCTTAGAATAGTTAGTACCTGGTAGATAGTAAATGTTATATATGTTCATTAAATAAAAGCTAAGTAATTATCAATCTCAAGTTATGGCCTGCTAAAAGTCTGCTGAAGGTTAGAAAAACAGCCAACAAACTCTTAATTACTAAATTTAAGGAATTCTCCATGTCTTAGCTAACTTGATTTTTCAGCATTACTTGACAGGGTGGACTACTAGGTTCCTCTTAGAATTTTCCCTTTATTTCCTGGATGCTTCTTTCCTGGTTCTTTCCATCTCTCTCTGGTATTTTCTACTCAATTTCCTTTGTAATATACTTGGGAATCTGTCTTTGGTCCTCTTCCCTTCTTACTCTATAATTCAATAAATCCGATATTAAGAACTGCTCCAGGGACACCTGGGTGGCTCAGTTACATCTGCCTTCGGCTTAGGTCATGATCCCAGGGTCCTGGGATCGAGCCCCTTTTTGGGCTCCCACTTAGCTGGAAGCCTGCTTCTCCCTTTCCTTATTGCTCATGCTCTCTCTCTCTTTCTCAAATAAATAAATAAAGTATTTTTTAAAAGTTTTTTATTCTTTTGTTTTAAAATATTTTATTTATTTGAGATAGAAAGAGAGTGAGCAAGTGCACTAGTGGGGGCTTGGGAGTGGGCAGAGGGAGAAGCAGACACCATGCTGAACAAGTAGCTTGATGAGGGACCCATCCTAGGACCCTAGGATCATGAACTGAGCTGAAGGCAGACACTTAACCAGCTGAGCTACACAGGCACCCTAAATAAAGTCTAAAAAAAAATGAAATTAAAATAAAAAATTAAAACTGCTCCAGGGGCACCTGGGTGGCTCAATTGGTTAGGCATCTGCCTTAGGCTCAGGTCAAGATCCCAGAGTCCAGGGATCTAGCCCCACATCAGTCTCCCTGATCAGTGAGGAGTCTGATTCTGCTCTGCCCCTTACCCTGCTTGTGCTATCTCTCTCTCAAATAAATAAATAAAGTCTTTAAAATTTTTTTCAAAAAAATAAAAAGTAAAAAATAAAAACTGCTTCAAACCTGTCTCATAGAAATACCTCCATAATCTTTTATCTGCTGATCTCTTCAGATTCATCTTTCAGTACCCCACCCCATGAAATGACTTGAACTTTTCAGAGTGCTGGTAGGTCTGCTTCCCCTGTCAGGAAATACCATTCCCATCCCTAAGAATATTCCCTAATATTTCAAGTCTTAGATGAATTTTTCTTGACACCTTAGGTTATTTTCTTCTGTAAGTCTCATATATATGTTATAGATAACAGTATTCTCAGAGACTAACACAGTAAGGAGCTCAGTCTTTACTGACAGACTGAATTATAGCATCTAAATTAATATTTTGCATATATTTATTGTCATCACAACTGTATATACCTTGAGAAAAATATTTATTAATCATTAGGTTCCTTGTGCTAAGTAATGACTTAAATACAACAAATAAGGGCAGCCGGGTGGCTCAGTGGTTTAGCACTGCCTTCATTCCAGGGCGTGATCCCAGAGATGCGGGGGTCAAGTCCCACATTAGGCTCCCTGCATGGAGCCTGCTTTTCCCTCTGCCTGTGTCTCTGCCTCTCTCTGTGTGTGTCTCTCATGAATAAATAAATAAAATTTTAAAAAAACTTAAGTTTTCAGCTCTCGAAATTAATTTGATTTTTATTTTCTCTGAAGAACCAATGACATCCAGGGTCCTTTTTTTTTTTTTTTTTTAAGATTTTAATTTATTTTTCATGAGAGACACAGAGAAAGGCAGAGACATAGGCAGAGGGAGAAGCAAGCTCCACTAGGGAGCCGGATGTGGGACTGGATCCTGGGACCCCAGCCGAAAGCAGGCACTTAACCACTGAGCCACCGAGGCATCCCGACATCCAGGGTTCTTCTAACATTTAAAAAGTGTATACCAAGCCGTATGAAGGTGATCAGCGGAATGATTATATTTTTTTCTTAGGAAATGTTATAGACACATCTTTAGGGAAGACCTCAAAAAGTATGTGGTGCTGCAAGCCTGTGGGTGGCCCCTAACTGATAGATCTGTGGTAAATTTCAAATTTAAGGGAAGCAGAGAACCAGTCTGTCACGTCAAGAACATAAGGTTCTAGTCACCAAAAATGCCAACAACGAAGAGGCCTTTTTTTTTTTTCTTTTTCTTTTTTTTTTTTTTTAGTTATGAAAGGAGAGGATCAAGACCGTCACAGAAGAAAAAATTTGCGGCCGACTGGGTAGTGGAAACACGAGAGAAGCGACGGTTTATAGAAAGGGCGGGAAAGAAATGGGTGGGTCTTTTTTTTGATCCAAGTTCCTGATAGGATGTCTGTGGAGCAGTAACTGCTAAACTCCGCCCCTTGAGCCTTTGCAACAGTGAAGGGAGAGACTGTGATTGGGTAACAAGTTTAGCCGGACCCCCTAGGGAGTAGTGAGCAGGAGAGAGCTCCGTGAGCTTAGCTCAGAGCGCGGTGCAGTTCCGCTGAGGAGGAGATGGCTTCGGTTTCTAGCTCAACACCTTCTGGAAAGGTGCTGAAAGAATCTAACAATGGGGGAAAGATGACCTTTCTAGATATGTCTCTAGGTATGTAAACCCCCGACTCCAACCCCCACTAGTCTGGGCTCACTGGTTTTGAACAGTAGACCTCGGTTTAGGGCAAACTGGAAGTGGCCCGGTGAGGCACACACTCCTGGGTGGGGAGGCTTGTGCTCTGTGTACCACTTCTGTCCCAATGCAGATAAAGCCCAGGACAGCTTAGCTCCTGCCCTTCCCTTCCTTTCTGTTCCCATTTTCCCATGACTCCTCTTAGGCGGGAAACTGGCGAAAGCCGACAGAAATTGTGTGAGGCGTAAGGATTGCTGCAAAGGTTCAGGCTGAGGAAAATTATTATTATTTTTTTTTCTGAGGAAAATTAAAAGCCAGCAATCTCCATATATTTTATTCTCTTACAGATTGATAGCAGACTACCTGCCCACTACACGCACGGCCACACGCTCCTGAAAATCACTCTTTGAATCTGAGAGCAAATGACTAGTTTCCAAGGGCTAGTTTTCAGAGTGATAGTGGGCAATAGGACTAGGCAAAGGGGTGGTTTATTTGCTTGCTTGCTTGGTTTTGGTTTTGGTTTGGTTTTGGTTTTTCGAGGCATGATAAGATTTATTGTTATAGCGGGTACTTAATAATGTATTTTTCCTAAAACTTGACAAAAATACATATTTAAATTTCCTTTCCTACAACGTAAGTTTTTTAAAAATTTATTTTTATTATTTTTAATTTAAATTCAATTTGCCAGCATCCTCCGTATAAGCATGAGGATTGGTGCTTATACACTCTAGACCACCTTTCCTCTCCATTAGCACCCTGTAATCTCTTACCCTCAGTCCTCTTTGGGACTATCACCCACTTTGGAAGTGGGTAGGGTGAAGGGAAAAGAGAGGGTGGAGGGGGAGGGAGCAGAGCGGGAGGCCGACTTTAAAAATGGCAGGAGGTGGGGCAGGGGCAGCGGAGGGCGGGAGCGGGTGGAGAAAACTGACTGGAAGAAAGAGCTGAAAGGCAAGAGCAGCCTTAGAAATGAGAAGGGGAAAAAATAAAAATAAAATAAATAAATAAAAAAGAAATGAGAAGGGAAGAAGCAAGAGGGCTGAACTTCGGATGGGAAGAGTAGTGTGAAGAGATTTCATTCTGAGTCGAGGGTTAGGGAGCTGAACAGGGAAGGTCGAACTTAGAAATGGTGGCAGGGCTGGTTGGCATGCGGGGTGGGTGGGCGGCAGGGAGCGCCGGCGGGGAGGGGGAAGCAGGGAGGGAATCAGGGGAGGGAAAAGTGTGCCATAAAAATGAGATGGGTGAGCAGCCCGGGTGGTCCGGTGATTTAGCGCCCCCTTCAGCCCAGGGCGTGATCCTGGAGACCAGGGATAGAGTCCCGTGTCGGGCTCCCTGCATGGAGCCTGCTTCTCCCCCTGCCTGTGTCTCTGCCTCTCTCTCTCTCTCTCTCTCTCTCTGTCTGTCTGTCTCTCATGAATAAATAAAATCTTAAAAGAAAAAGAGTAGACATCCTCGTTTCTGATCTTAGGGAAAAGGCTTTCAGTCTCACCATGAATCATCATTTTATTTTATTTTATTTTATTTTATTTTTATTTTTATTTTTTTTAATTTTTTTTTATTTATTTATGATAGTCACAGAGAGAGAGAGAGAGGCAGAGACATAGGCAGAGGGAGAAGCAGGCTCCATACACCGGGAGCCCGATGTGGGATTCGATCCTGGGTCTCCAGGATCGCGCCCTGGGCCAAAGGCAGGCGCCAAACCGCTGCGCCACCCAGGGATCCCTATTTTATTTTTTAAAGGATTTTATTTATTTATTCATGAGAGACAGAGACAGGCAGAAACATAGGCATAGGGAGAAGCAGGCTCCATGCAGGGAGCCTGACGTAGAACTCGATCCCAGGACCCCAGGATCACGATCTGAGCCAAAGGCAGATGCTTAACACCTGAGCCACCCAGGCACCCTATGAATCATCATTTTAGCTGTGGATTTTTCCTAGATGCTTTTTATAAGGTTGAGGTAGTTGCCTACCCTTCCCTGTTGTCTCTGAGGGGGAATGGCCTCGAATAGTACCTAAGACATTTTCTTGCCTTTTTTTTTTCTTTAGTGTTTTTTTACAATCTATTTCACAATGGCCATCAATAGGCTTTACTCAAACAGAAGCCCCATAGATTCCAGACTGCTGCTTGCCCTCCACCCCAGGCTCCAACATGACTTCTGAAATATTTTGTGGTATTAAAATAACTTTAAAAAGATAATATTTGGTCACTGGGCAGGGCTGGGACTAAGGTGAGGCAAGTGAGGCACTTGCAAAGGGTGGAAATTTTAAGGAGGTAATAAAAATTCGATGATTGTGGTGCACCTGGGTGGCTCAGTGAGTTAAGCATCTGTTGCTTGGTTTTGGCTCATGTCCTGGTCTCATGCGTTGTGAGATCAAGCCCCATGTTAGGGGAGTTTGCTTGAAGATTTTCTCCCTCTGTCCCTCTCCCTGCTCTCTCTCTCAAATAAATAAGTAAATCTTTAAAAAATTTTTTGATGATTGAGATAATTTTTTATTCACACCCACATTGGGTGTGGAGCCTGATGTGGGGTTTGAACTCATGACCCCAAGATCAAGACTTGAGTTGAGATCAAGAGTTGGTCACTTAACCAGCTGAGCCACTCAGGTGCCTTGAGACAACATATTTTTTTTTTTGAGACAACATATTTTTAAAGGTTATTTATTTATTTATTTATTTATTTTATGAGGGGGGTGGGCAGAGGAGAAGGGAGAGAATCCCAAGCAGGTTCTTGGTGCTGAGAGCAGAGCCAGACTCAGGTCTCAATCTTATACCCCTGAGATCACAACTTAAGCTGAAATCAAGAGTCAGAAACAACTGACTGAGCCACCCAAGGACCCTCTGACCTAAGATTATATATATATATATATATATATATATATATATATATATATATTTAAGATATATATATATATATTTAAGATTTTATTTATTTATTTGAGAGAGAGTGGGAGAGTGCACGAGTAGGGTGAGGAGCAGGAGAAGCAGACTCCCCTTGGAGCAGAGAGCCCCCTGCGGGGCTTGATCCTAGGACTCTGGGATCATGATCTGAGCCAAAGGCAGACATTCAACCCACTTAGCCACTCAGGTGCTCCTTGAGATAATATTTTTAATGAAATATTTTTAAAAATCAAAAGGACAGGGAACCCTGGGTGGCGCAGTGGTTTAGCGCCTGCCTTTGGCCCAGGACGCAATCCTGGAGACCCGGGATTGAATCCCACGTCGGGCTCCCGGTGCATGGAGCCTGCTTCTCCCTCTGCCTTTGTCTCTCTGCCTCTCTCTCTCTCTGTGTGACTATCATAAATAAATAAAAAATTAAAAAAAATTACGACAAAATTAAAAAAAAAAAAAATCAAAAGGACAAACTAAACCCTCTGGCTGGTCACGTGTTTTTATAAATAAAGGAATAGGATGAAGCAAGTGAGGCAAGGCTGTACACACACAGGGTCTGATCTGGTTTTTGTTGTTGATATTTTATTCATTGGAATTGTTCTTGCATTGGTTTTAATTTTTAAAAACATTGTGTTAAATACTGAATTTTTTGGAGCATCCTAAACTTTGATGCCTGAAGTGAGGGCCTCATTTGCATTACTCTAGGCTCTGCTCTGTCACCGGGAGCCTGAATGGGGCGATCGGGAGGGCGGAATCCTAGAGCCAAGGAGAATCTATAGCACTGAGGTAAAACCTCATATTTCTTGTGCTTTTTTTTTTTTTTAAGATTTTATTTATTTATTCATGAGAGAGAGAGAGAGAGAGAGAGAGAGAGGCAGAGACACAGGCAGAGGGAGAAGCAGGCTCCATGCAGGGAGCCCGATGTGGGACTCGATCCCAGGTCTCCAGGATCACGCCCTGGGCTGAAGGCAGCACTAAACCGCTGAGCCACCCGGGCTGCCCCTCCAGTGCTTTTCTTGTGTTGATTTCACTGTTTCATGCTTTTAAACCTTGGTCCCCCAGATCCATATTTATACCATTTCAGACAGGTGAGAGTATAGCTTTGGAGTTTTTCAAGGGGAACAGGCAAAACTGGTTAGTCATGAAAGGCCCTTCCAGTTTGAAGCCAAGAAAAAACATTATAAAGAGCGTAATGCATGTTGCTTCTGTGAGTTGATGAGAAATCCATACTTTTCCAGTAAATTTCCCCATAACTTTATTAAAGTGAAAATACTACTTTTTTTTTTTTTTTTTGAAAATACTACTTTTAACAATGCATACTTGTCTTTGGATAACTGCATGTATACATTAGAAAAGCAATTTTATGTTTGTTTATATCATTTATATACTATATATCACTTTCTGTTATTTTTATCATTTATATTGAATGCAAGGATATTACTTCTATTGTAATAAGATGTACTAAAATAGGGAAAGACTCTACAGATTTGTTTTTGTTCTTGTTTCTAATAAACATTTTCAGGAGGTATTACAGTGTTTTTTTAGAAATAAAAGACAAAAATATGGAGTGCCTGGCTGACTTAGTTGGTGGAGCATGTGACTCTTGATCTTGGGGTTGTAAGTTTGAGCCCCACATTGGGTGTAGAGATTACCTAAAAATAAAGTATTAAAAAAGAAATAAAAGGCAAAAATAAAACCGAAATTGGAGCTGGCAACAGTAGGAACTTAATGGGAACTGTACTTCCCTGTCCACCACTTCTGTCTAAAGGAGACTAAGGTGAAATTACTATAGTTTGAAAGAAAAGACACCCCTTTCTGCTTGCAGATGTAATCAATCATAAATCATAAATTTTTATAAACTATCTACTCTATATTAAGTACTGTGCTAGGCACTTGGTACACTGATAAATAAACAATGGCTTCTTCTCAAGCCTCTCATCCAGTTTGGGGATAGCTAGGTAAATAGTTAAGTAAATATGTGCAATTATATGCTGTTTTAAGTGTTCTGGAAGTAAGTATAGTCAAAGTCTGTTAGAAATTGAGAGGAAACTCACATTTTTTGAGGTTTCTGGAATATTACATATTTTATTTTATTTTAAATTTTTATTTATTTATGATAGTCACACAGGGAGAGAGAGAGAGAGGCAGAGACATAGGCAGAGGGAGAAGCAGGCTCCGTGCACCGGGAGCCTGATGTGGGATTCGATCCTAGGTCTCCAGGATCGCGCCCTGGGCCAAAGGCAGGCGCCAAACCACTGCGCCACCCAGGGATCCCTGGAATATTACATATTTTAAAAATGACAGAACTGTTTACAAAAATTGGGATATGTTTTAAATGTTTATAAATGCTAAAATAGTGATTTCAACACCTTCTAAAATATACATCAAATATAATTATGCTTTTTACAAGAAACTTGGTTATATAATTTATATCAAAATTTAGTTATATGGCATTTCAAGCTGGACAATCTATTTTTTTAAGTGTTTTTATTTATTTAAGTCATCTCTACACCTAACATGGGGCTCAAACTCAACCCAGAGATTAAGAGTGGCACACTCTTCCAACTGAGCCAGCCAGACTCCCTGGGTGATTTATTTATTTATTTTTTACAATTTTATTTATTTATTTGAGATAGTGAGAGAGAGGGAGACAGAGCTGGGGGCGGGTGGTAGAGGGAGAGGGAGAAGCTGGCTCTGATGTAGGGCTTGATCCCAGGACCCTAAGATCATGACCTGAGCCAAAGGCAGAGGCTTAACCATCTGAGCCACCCAGGCCCCCAGAATGGATGTTTAAGATTATAAAACCAAAATATATTTATTTTCTCCTTTTTGAATCTGAAGCACCTTCAAGATTAAAATTTCCTAAAATAAAATAAAATAAAATTTCCTATTCATTTGACTTTCACCACAGTTGGTGTCTTAAATACTGATGTTTGCATCTTGCAATAGTTTTAGACAGGTACTATGCCATATGAGCTTGTCCTGAGGTGTCACCATATTGGTGTTCTAAGTTTGGAGAGAAATGGAATAGTCAGCATTTGGCAAGAGGTGAGATAAAAGATCTGTTTTATATAAAGCTTTTCTACTTGACTGGGAGCCATGCACAACTGGACTTGGAGTATACCAAATGCATTTGCTTTTTTTTTTTTAAAGATTTTTTTTTTTAAGATTTTATTTATTCATGAGAGGCAGAGAGAGAGAGAGAGAGAGAGAGGCAGAGACACAGGCAGAGGGAGAAGCAGGCTCCATACACCGGGAGCCCGACGTGGGATTTGATCCCGGGTCTCCAGGATCACGCCCTGGGCCAAAGGCAGGAGCCAAACCACTGCGCCACCCAGGGATCCCTTTTTTAAAGATTTTATTTATTTATTCATGAGAGACATAGAGAGAAAGAGGCAGAGACAGAGGCAGAGGGAGAAGCAGACTCCCTGAAGGGAGCCAGATGTGGGACTCTATCCTAGGACCCCAGGGATCATGACCTGAACCAAAGGCAGATGCTCAATCACTGAGCCACCCAGGTGCTCCATGCATTTGCTTTTAAGGATGTAATGTTATATCAAATATTCCCAGCATTCAACTTTTTCTTTTTTTTTTTTTTTAAAAAAATATTTTATTTATTTATTCATGATAGTCACAGAGAGAGAGAGAGAGAGGCAGAGACACAGGCAGAGGGAGAAGCAGGCTCCAGGCACCGGGAGCCCGACGTGGGATTCGATCCCGGGTCTCCAGGATCGCGCCCTGGGCCAAAGGCAGGCACTAAACCGCTGCGCCACCCAGGGATCCCTCAACTTTTTCTTTGACTATCCTCCTTTTATAGTCTAGGCAGCTTTACAGTGCTTGCTAAAACAAGTTCTCTTTAAAATATGTACTTAGTTTCTAAAGGTAGTCAAATGAAATTAAAATTATTAGATCACAGAAAAGATGGCAGTTTCCTTTCAAATAGCTGTGCAGTGATAATATTAATATTCTATTTATTTTTGATTTTTTAAAAGTTTTTATTTATTTACGTAATCTCTATACCCATCGTGGGACTCCTCTGACTGAGCCAGCCAGGGGTTCCTCTCTCTATTATTTAAAAAGTATTGAGCACTTGGGTAGCTCAGTGGTTGAGCCACTGCCTTTGGCTCAGGTCATGATCCCAGGGTCCCAGGATCAAGTCCTGTATCAGGCTCCCTAGGGGGAGGCTGCTTCTCCCTCTCCCTCTCTGTTCCTCTCTCTGACTCTCATGAATAAATAAGAAAAATCTTAGGAAAATAAATTAAAAATATAAAGTATTGATCAATTTCCTGATTTCAGATAATACCTAGCATATTACCAAGCACATAGAATGCTCTCAGTAAGTGCTTATTATTTGGTAGATTGAGATGGCACTCCTAGAGATTGTATATGGTTCTTCCCTCACCATTGTCCATAACCCTCACTACTTGTGCCTTAGCTCCTATCATCCCTCACTCTATATTGAGATACTGACGCTCAAGGCTTTTCCTTTTTTTTAAAAAAAAAAAAATTATCGCAAGTGTGCATGAGTAGGGGGAGAGGGAGAGGGAGAGAGAATTTTCAGCAGACTCCCCATGGATCACAGAGTCTGACTCTGGGCTGGATTCCTGGTTGGATGTGGGGCTCTATCCCACCACCCTGAGATCATGACCTGAGCTGAAATCTGATGCTTAATCAACTGAACCACCCAGGTGTCCTGACACTCATGGCTTTTTATTATCTACCTTGTCTTTCGAAACTTTCCCGAATAACTTTCCAGAACTAATATTCCATTCTATCCAAGCTAATCTCCCTGCACATCCTATATTAATTCCTGGCTTCAAGCCTTTTCTTATATTGTTTCTCTTTCTTCGAGGGTAGGGATCTTTCCCCTCATTCACATCTTATCCATCTTACCCAGCTCCACCACAAAGATGTTGCAGCTGTTCCAGTACACAGTAGTCTGTCTTTTCTCTGCAGTCTTGGAGTATTTTGTCTCTGTGTTATTCAATTGGTGCTTAATCATATACAAGCAATTCCCAGCTGGCAAAGTGTTGTGTTCCAGTACCTCATTTGTATGCCAGCTGTTGGATGCAGAATTTCCCTGTAGAATATATATATATTATATAGAATATATATATATATATATATATATATATATATATATAAAGATTTTATTTATTTATTCATGAGAGACACACACAGAGAAAGAGAGGCAGAGACACAGGTAGAGGGAGAAGCAGGCTCCATGCAGGGAGCCTGACGTGGGACTCGATCCCAGGTCTCCAGGATCAGGCCCTGGGCTGAAGGCAGCGCTTAAACCACTGAGCCACCTGGGCTACCCTAGAAGTGATATTATAAAGGGTGTTTACGATTCTTTTTTTTTTTTTTTAATTTATTTATGATAGTCACAGAGAGAGAGAGAGAGAGAGGCAGAGACAGGCAGAGGGAGAAGCAGGCTCCATGCACCGGGAGCCTGACGTGGGATTCGATCCTGGGTCTCCAGGATCGCGCCCTGGGCCAAAGGCAGGCGCCAAACCGCTGCGCCACCCAGGGATCCCCTTTTTTTTTTTTTTGAGATTTTATTTAATTCATGAGAGACACAGAGAGAGAGGCAGAGACACAGGCAGAGGGAGAAGCAGACTCCATGCAGGGAGCCCGATGTGGGACTCGATCCTGAGACTCCAGGATCATGTGCTGAGCTGAAGGCAGACACTTAACTGCTGAGCCACCCAGGCATCCCAAGTGTGTACGATTCTAGGGTAGTGCACAAAAGTTTATTTGGTGCTATTTGGATTGCAACAACTATTTATAATAATATGTTATGCAGTAATGTATTTCAGGGTCTAACTGAGAATTCTAGGAAGACCACTCCCTTACGATAGTTCTAAGAACATCTCTATGGGTTGCTCTTCCTTCCCAATACAGCCTCATTTCCTTGGTGACTTGAGTTATCTTTGGTAACTGATGGTTCAGTGAGAATAGTGTGAGCTCTGGGGGAAGAGCTTTGTGCTTGCAAGGAGATGAGTAGAAGAGGGTAGGTCTGTGGGGGCTCCTCCCATTGCATCTGAGGTGAATGGGGAGACGACTTCTTGTTTCTCTTTTATGTCCCTCCCACCTCCCCACACCACTTTAGTATAAACTTTTTTCTCTTCACACTTGGACTATTGCCATCCATCTGCCTACCCCAAAATAACTGGTTTTCCTTTTGGTAATCTCACTTTATTCTGCAATTTACTGCCGATCATAAATTGCTATCTCCCCAAACCATCAATTTCATAATCTCACTCATATACTCTTTGAAGTTTCTTTGTTTGCTTACAGCAGTTGCAAGCAATTTGGGCTAAACATCAGAGTTCCCTGGAGGACTTTTAAGAAACACAAATACTTGAGTCCCATTCCAGTCCTACTGAGTCATAATCTTGCATAGGGACCCTATATTTTAAAATAAATCTCTCCAGGGAGCACCTGGGGGGCTCAGTGGGTTAAGCACCTGCCTTTGGCTCAGGTCATGATCCCAGGATCCTGGGGATGGAGCCCCATATCTGGCTCCCTGCTCTGTGGGGACTCTACTTCTCCCTTACCCTCTACCCTTCTCCCCTCTCGTGCTCTCTCTCTCTCTCTCTCAAATAAATAAAATCTTTAAAAAAATTTTTTTTTAAGATTTTACTTAATTATTCATGAGAGACACAGAGAAAAAGAGAGGCAGAGACACAGGCAGAGGGAGAAGCAGGCATCCCCTAAATAAAATCTTTTAAAAAATAATAAAATAAAATAAATCTTTCCAGGTGATTCTGATGCACAGTTAGGGTACAGAACCTACCTGACAGGGATGCCTGGATGGCTCAGCAGTTAAGCTCTGCTTTCGGCTCAGGACATGATCCTGGAGTTCAGGGATCCAGTTCCACATCCGGCTCCCTGCATGGAGCCTGCTTCTCCCTCTGCCTGTGTCTCTGCCTCTCTCTCTCTGTGTCTCTCATGAATAAATAAATAAAATCTTAAAAAAAAAAAAAAGAACTATCTGACCCATAAGATACAGATAATGTTGAAAAATCTTAGCATGACTTTAAAAACCCTTTGCATTCAAGAGATCTCTGTTCTCATCCCAGTTCTGCCATTTGCTAACCTTGGGCATATCGTTTCCCCTCTCTGGGCCTTGGTTTTCTCATTTGTAAGATAAAGGATCAGTGCTTTTCTGCTCAATGTTTCCATTCCAGATTCAGGGTGATTCTAGGCCTCTTTTTACCTTTGTATGTTAGTGAATGCTGTATTTTAGTCTTTATTTCAGAAAAGCTGACTTAGGAGGCAGTTGGGGTTTTTTTAGGAGGCAGTTTATATTTTTTAATTTTTTCATGTGTATGCTAAATCCTTTTTAAAATTATTATTAATTTCGAGGTAGAGGTCAGTGATTCATCAGTCTTATGTAATACCCAGTGCTCATTACATCATGTGCCCTAGGAGGCAGGGTTTTTTTTTTTTTTTAAGATTTTATTTATTTATTCATGAGAGACACAGGCAGAGGGAGAAGCAGACTCCACACAGGAAGCCTGACATGGGACTTGATCCCAGGTCTCCAGGATTCACACCCTGGGCTGAAGTCAGCGCTAAACCTCTGTGCCACCAGGGCTGCCCTCTAGGAGGCAGTTTATTTTTTATTTTATTTTTTTTTAGGAGGCAGTTTAAATGAAACATATATGTGGGTGGTTACTTTCAAGTCTAAAATATACCAATGAGGTACTTTTCAGCTTATAAACAGAGTTTCATTTACCTGCATTATAGACTGTTAGGATAAATTCCTGCTATGTCCGTGTGGCTTGTCTTCCTGCCTTCCTTTAGTGTGCTTATCTTCCTTTGCACAAATGAGCCTTTTTGACATGAAATTTGTGGGGAAAATATAACAAAAATGGAAAATACCAAAGAAAAAATGGAATTTCCTATTAGCTAAGTAAATTTTATATACCAGCTGTGGGTGTGGTCATTAAATCTGAACCCACATTACAGGGCTGCTGATATTTTATTTTAGTTTGTTTTTTTTAAGATTTTATTTATTTATTTATTCATGAGAGACAGAGAGAGAGAGAGAGAGAGGCAGAGACACAGGCAGAGAGAGAAGCAGGCTCCATGCAGGGAGCCTGATGCAGGACTTGATCCTGGGACTCCAGGACCACGCCCTGGGCTGACGGCAGGCGCCAAACCATCGAGCTACCCAGAGATCCCCGGGCTGCTGATATTTTAAAGATTTATTTATTTACTTGAGAGAGAGAGAAATAAAAAGTGCCAGTGCAAAAAAAAAAAAAAAAAAAAAAAGTGCCAGTGCAGAGAGGGGCAGAAGTAGGGAATCTTTTTTTTTTTTTTTTTTAAGGGTTGGTATTAGAAGGTGGGGCTTGAGGGAGGTAATAGGTTTATTTATTTATTTATGTTTTTAAGGTTTTATTTATTTATTCATGAGAGACAGAGAGAGAGAGAGAGAGCGGCAAGAGTCATAGGCAGAGGGAGAAGCAGGCCCCTTGCAGGGACCCCAATGTGGGACTCAATCCCTGAACTCCAGGATTATGCCCTGGGCCAAAGGCAGGCGCTAAACCGCTGAGCCACCCAGGCATCCCAAAAGGAGAGAATCTTTAAGCAGACCTCTCGCTGAAAGTGGAGCCCAAGGGATGTGGGGCTTGATCTCAGGACCCATGTGGTCATGACCTGAACTGAAACCAAGAGTCAGATGCTGAACTGACTGAGCCATCCAGGTGCCCCAGGGCTGCTGATATTTTAAAGAAAAGCCAGTACCTTCACTTATGAGGTTAAATTGGGTGAAAACAGTATTTTTATGAAAATGTAAATGTCAGTACCGTAACAAAAGCCTTACAGTAAGGTTAAATAAGTGGGAAAATAATGTATTTTTCACCCAGAGAGTCTCTTTTGTAGATTTGGATGGATATCAGAGTATATTTCTACCTTCTCTCTTCTAGAATATTCTAGAATAATTACTCTAAGTCAAAATATCTCAATGCTGATGGCCAGGTAGCGGATATGAAACTTCTACCCATTTGTTGAATGTGAACAATGACAGTCAATCTCTGTAAAGCCTGTTTGGAAATGACATTTTTACTAAAAAAGAAAAGGAATCCTGCCTGAAATGTACAACATTTACTGCTATTCACTGCTTTTTCCTCTGATGTTTGTTCATTCATAGTACTAGGGAGCTATATGATATTTGCTTTGAGTCAGACTGACATGGGAAAATGCTTCCGTATACTAATTAATTAATTAATTAATTTATTTATTTATTTATTATTTTTAAAGATTGTATTTATTCATGAGAGACACACAGAGAGAGGCAGAGACACAGTCAGAGGGTGAAACAGGCCCCTTGCAGGGACACCGATGCAGGACTCGATCCTGGGACCCCAGCATCATGCCCTGAGCCAAAGGCAGACGCCTTAACCCCTAAGCCACCCAGGTATCCCTATCCTAATATATTTAAAAGTAAAGGATTAAAAAAATCCACAGGATTCATGTGGCAGTGTCAGAGTGACCCTAAGACCAAAGTCCTTATAATGTTATGTTTAAACTACTGAGAAGGATTTGCTTATGGGGGAGGAGGAATTTCAGAATTTCTGGAGCCATGTTATATATTTCATTCATGAATTAAAAAGGATTATGTGAGTTGCAGGGTGGTTGTTTGAAAGATCAAATGACTTAAGTTCTTTTGAGCAAATGAGTGAAGCCACACCATAGCTATTCCATAGCACTATATGGTTCAGAACAAGACTGATAATGGTTGTATACCAATCTGAGGCTGAAGAAATCAAGGGGACAGGGCAAAATGAGTGCTCAAATACTGTATTAGAGGTTGCCTTACACTATTTGAGTGCTAAACTTGACTTTGTGTAAGTAATTTGAAACAGAATGGAGGGACGCCTGGGTGGCTCTGCGGTTGAGCATCTGCCTTTGGCTCAGGTGTGATCCTGGAGTCCCAGGATTGACTCCCACGTTGGGCTTCCTGCATGGAGCCTGCTTCTCCCTCTGCCTGTCTCTGCCTCCGTCTCTGTGTCTCTCATGAATAAATAAATAAAATCTTAAAAAAAAGAAACAATTGAAAATAAAATGCTATTTTAATAATATCGCATTCAAATGGAGGGTCACTAGCCTGGGTGCTGTTCTCCTCATCGTTGGGATAGCTGCGCTTTTCTTTCTTTTTAAGATTTTATTTACTTATTTGAAAGAGAGAGAATGTGTGTGCACAAGCAGAGAGCAGGGGTAGAAGGAGGGAGAAGCAGACTCCCCGCTGAGCAGGGAGCCTGACTCCACTGGGGGCTCAATCCCAGGACCTTTAACTGACTAAGCCACCCAGGTGCCCTGGGATAGCTGAGTTTTTTTGTTTTTTGTTTTGTTTTAAAGATTTTATCCATTTATTTGAGAGAGAGCATGAGAGTGAGAGAGAGCACAAGCAGCGGGGAGGGGCAAAGGGAGAGGAAGAAGCAGACTCTCAGCTGAGCAGGGAACCTGACTCGGAACTTCATCCCAAGATCCTGGGATCATGACCTGAGCCGAAGGCAGATGCTTAACCGACTGAGCCACCCAGTTGCCCCGATAGCTGAGCTTTTGAAGGAAGAAGTGTAATGTAGTGGCAAGAATCTTGGACTTAGAATCTGTCCTGGCTTCTTAACATATTAATCTTTTGCCCTCAAGTAAGTCATGTAAGTCTGTTTCCTTCTTTAAAAAGTGGGGATGATCTCTGCTGACCTTTAAGGGTGGGGATGCACCACCTGACATACATGAGATACTCGATAAACGTTTGTTCATTTATTGTCTCATTTATTGAGTGTCGCATGTATGCCAGGTACTGTGCCAAGAGACTATGTGTAAGTGTCTGCCTTTGGCTGGGGTCATGGCCCCGGGGTCTTGGGATCAAGTTCCATATTGGGCTCCCTGCTCTGTGGGGAGCCTGCTTCTCAACTGTAGCTGTAGTCCTGCATGAGCCCAAGACATTTTCTTTTTTTCTTTTCTTTCATTTTCAAGCCAAGAAAATGTCTTGGGCTCCTTTTCTTTTCTTTTCTTTTCTTTTCTTTTCTTTTCTTTTCTTTTCTTTTCTTTTCTTTTCTTTCTTTTCTTTTCTTTCTTTCTTTCTTTCTTTCTTTCTTTCTTTCTTTTCTTTTCTTTTCTTCTTTTCTTTTCTTTCCTCTTCTCTTCTCTTCTTTTCTTTCTTTTCTCTTCTTTTCTTTTCTTTTCTTTTCTTTTCTTTTTTTTCTTTTTTTTCTTTCTTTTCTTTGTTTTAAAGACTTTATTTATTTACTTGAGAGAGTGTGAGAGAGAAAGATCACAAGGAGTGGGGGGAGGGAGAGGGAGAAGCAGACTTCCCACTGACCAGGGAGCCTGACAAGGGACTCGATCCCAGGACGCTGGGATCCTGACCTGAGCCGAAGGCAGACACCTAACTGAATGAGCCATCCAGGTGTCTCCTCAAGACATTTTCTATCATATTTAATCCTTATGTGATTCCAAGACAGAGCTTGCCTTATTTTTGATGACTCAGAGGTCAGGAAAAATTAAGTCATTGAAAATTGCCCATAAGTGCCACAAGACAGACTGATCCTAGATCACTCCCTCACGTCATTGTAAACATACCACTGACTCAAGGAGGAGCTTGCTCTTCACTTTCTTCTCTCTGAGGTTTTGTTCTCCTATTTAGGAAGTCAGCCATCTCACTGGGTCCCTGCAAGGTGGCTGGCTTTTAATCTTTTAACAAAGATTAAAAAATCTCTGTTGTCTCAGCACCACCTGGGCTAGTGATCCTCCATCTCAATGTGATGTTCTTATTAAAATAACATTTTCCTGTTCATTCTACTTCAAATTGATTATGCAAAATGGTGCCTTGCAAGATGTTCTGATTAGTGAACTCTCTTATAGTGTAATGAGGCAAAACTCCATGCAGAGATTTATACAGATTTTAAATGTCGAATACAGGGGAAAGAACAGAGGGAAAAAATGAGAAGTTAAGAGGATGTGGGAGGAATACAAGGAACTAAAAGGCTATGTCTTTGCAGGATGCTATAACCATTGGGAGCCGATGGGCAGACAGAACAAAGGCTTAAAATGGGCTGGTCAAGAAATGGCACTCAACTGATTGTTGAACTTTACCCTGACTTTTACCTTTGAAGATGCCAGCCATTTCAAAGAAAATCAGAATCAGATTTTTGAAGACCCGAGGCAGGGCTAGTACTAAGCAAAATAATGAAGGAATTGGATGATCTTTGGTGTACAACTGCCTCCTCTTTTGTACCCTTCCCATCTCCCCCTCTCTCTTCTAGTATCTCCAGTTCCTTCCAAATGCCCAGCTTGTGGTTATTTCTAAGGTCCCTTGACTTAAGTAAGCTTTTATCCACTGATAAAACATCCAGTCTTTAAATCCTCCTGTTCCTTGGGATCCCTGGGTGGCGCAGTGGTTTGGTGCCTGCCTTTGGCCCAGGGCGCTATCCTGGAGACCCGGGATCGAGTCCCACATCGGGCTCCCGGTGCATGGAGCCTGCTTCTCCCTCTGCCTGTGTCTCTGCCTCTCTCTCTCTCTCTCTCTCTGTGTGACTATCATAAATAAATAAAAATTAAAAAAAAAATAAATCTTCCTGTTCCAGGGCGCCTAAGTGGCTCAGTTGGTTAAGTGTCTGCCTTTGGTTCGGGTCATGGCCCTGGGGTCTTGGAATCAAGTCCCACATTGGGCTCCCTACTCTGTGGGGAGTCTGCTTCTTCCTTGCCTCTTTGGTTTGTCCTTGCTCATCTTGGTTCCTTGCGTCCTCTGAATGTCCATCACTATTGCTTCCTTTCTTACAATTCACAAGAATAAATGCAACTAATTGTCTAGCATTTATATTTCATCGGGACAGACGCTTGCTCTATGTTTCTCTGAAACTACAACATTTAGTGAAATTGTTCATTTAAATGATTTCCCCTTTAGGCTACTTGACTCTGAAAGTATTTTATTTTTGCATGAATGAAGTTACTATAAATCTGTTTAACAGGAATCTTTCTCTTTATTGTTCCGGGAAACTAACCCTAAAATGTCTGCATTGTTTGATTTTTGTTATAGTCTCACAAGTTCATTCTTATTATACTGTTAGCACTTTTCAGGGCTACCAATGTTTACAATGTTCTGAAATATGGTGAGATAGAATATAGATTATTCACTTGAAACATGTTGTAATTCAGCTTTTTCTATTGTCTTAGGGTTTTTTTATGTGTTTTTCTAATACAGATGACATTATAATCCTCAAAAATATAGAAAGCCCAAAAACTGAACCAAAAAAGAATGGAACACAGAACCGTAAAAAAAGGAGTGTGATTTCAAGACGCCGATCAAATGGTCATAGGCAGTACCATCAGAGAGGTAAAGTATACCAAAAATCAAACATTGTAAAGAATCTGAAATATTTGTAAATAACTAGGTAAGCAAATTTGCAAACTTGGAATGTATTCTGAAGTTGCATTATGTTGCTAGTTTTATTTTTCTTGGAAATGTAGGCATTATAGGGTTGGTAAGAATTTATGCCATGACCAATGAAAACAGTTTTTAAAATTTATATGTGTTTCTCCCATAAGGGTGAGAAGGAGGAGAATGATAAATGTTCTATACCTATTCACAGACCTGCCTGGTTGGTCCAGTTCCACCTTTAGGAGGCAATACAGGAGGGATAAGAGCATGGTTAATAATCTGGGCACCATGGCACCCACATTTTGAAAAGACAAATGCCCTATGGCAAAGTATAGAACATGAAGAAAGCCTTTTTGTATTTCTAATCCCATTGATCAGTGCAGTCTGCATATTTTATTTTATTTTTATTTATTTTAAAGATTTTATTTATTTATTCATGAGAGACACAGGGAGAGAGGTAGAGACATAGGCAGAGGGAGAAGCAGGCTCCATGCAGAGAGCCCGGTGCAGGACTCAAACCCAGTACTCTGGGACCATGACTGGAGCCGAAGGCAAATGCTCAACCACTGAGCCACCCAGGTGCCCCAGTCTGTATATATTAATAAAAATGTTGCTGCCGACTGCTTTTGTAGAGAAGTCTTTTCAGCAAGGAGATCTGGAATCATCTTGACAGGTTGTGTCCTACTTCAAGCCCCTGCCAGTTGCCCACCCAGTTTCATGATAGTCCTTGTTTGAATCCTTCAGTGGTTTAGCAGGTTCTGAGAAAAGGAGGGATTGTGGTTATTATAGGAACAAAGCCGCTGAGAATGGTGAGGTGGCCCATTCTCATGTTTCTTTTTTTAAAATTTAAGAGAGAGAGAGGAGGGGAGAGTGCACACAGGGAGGAGCAGAGGGAGAGGGGCAAGCAGATGCTGAGCACAGAGCCTGGTGTAAGGCTTAAGCCAACGACCCCGAGATCATGTCCTGAGCCAAAACCAACAGTCGGATGCTTAACCAACTGAGCCACCCAGGTGCCCCATCTCACTCTCATGTTTCTAACTGAACATAAAATTGATCTTTGTGAGCCTTTTGGAGATCCATCTTCTTTGTTCCTTAAACTATCTTTACACCCAAAGCAAAGCAGACAACTGAGGCAAATATTCACATGATTAATGCAAAGCAGTTTTTCTCCATCTCTTCTTTTTCTAGTAGATGGATGATATGCCCCAACTTTGTTGGCATATGAAAACAAATCTGAGGTATTGTATACAGAGAAGACTACTATATTAAGGTGTGCAAATAGAAACGGTATAGCAAAGACTTTCACAGAATTCAGTGAGACTCTCGGATGATGTAAGACTAATGAAATTTCAAGTTTTGCAAAACCCAGTGCATAGCTTTAAAACAGTGAGATCACAGATAACACTTCTGAAAGATATGTTGAATTTACCGACTGAAAATACAGAAAATAATTACTTTTCAAAGGATTCTCAAGATTCAGAAAGAACACTGAGGAAGAAAATCCTGATAAAAACCCATACCAAGAATCTTCTGGATTCAAGTCTGGACAAAGCACTTTAAACAAGCAGCCTGTAAAAGAGCAGGTAAATAAACACTGAGAATTAACCAATATAAATGGTTTTAAATTTAATATAATTCTTAATATTAAGGATTATTTTAAATTCCATTGAGAGCAGAGATTGTTTCTTAGTATTCCCTCCTGGTGCCTTGAACACAATACAAACCCAATATTTTCATTGATTTTTTTCCTCCTCTGTAACTGTTTTAATAAACATTTAATTTTGGCTATTTTTGATCATTGCTAGAAATTTTGAGTTTTTAAAATGCCAAAATAAATTCTTCGTTGTGGTTTGTTTTGTATGATCATTCTCATTTCTGCCCTCATATAGAGTCTTTGATCTTAAGGTATAGTATAAAACACTTTTAGTACCTTTGTGAATGAATTGTAAAAAACAAGTCAGATGATATACGATACGAAATATACCCTGAGTCCAATGGATGGGACATACTACCCTGTAGAAACCCATCACCTCTAAATTTATATAAATAAGCCAGCCACTGGACAGGAATTTGAGAGGTCCTCCTATTCAGATTCAAAAGCTAACACTGATGCTACTGTTTTAGCTGGGCCTATAAACTGATTCTTCTGAAGGTATTATGTGGTCATTTAGTAAAAAAAAAAAAAAAAATGGCGGTTCTGGGAACTTAAGCCATTTTTGCCAAATTATATAAATAAATCTTGTTTTTTTGGAGGGGAACATGTTGCATTTTCAAATAGAGGATTAATTTAAGTTGATTTAGTAAATATTGTCTACTTTGCACAGGTACTATGCAAGGTACTAGCCAGTCCTGCTTCAAATATTATCTGTGGTGATAGGAGAGAAAGATAAGAAAAAAATTTAGTGCTAGGCAAGTTGCAATACATGCTCTAATAAGGTATACATTATATATTGTGAGGATGCAGTGATTCATTCTGACTGGGAAGACTTGAGAAAGTTTAACAGGTAACATTTATTTATTTATTTAAATTTTTGAGAGGGAGGGAGAGAGAGAGAGAGAATCTTATGCAGGCTCCATGTGCATTGTGGAGCCTGATGCAGACCCTGATGTGAGGCTCTGTCTCATGACCCTGAGATCATGACCTGAGCTGAAATCAAGTTGGATGCTTAATCGGCTGAGCAACCCAGGTACCCCTAACAGGTGACAATCTGTAGGGTGAGGAGGTTTTTTATAAAGTTTGGAAAGAAAGACATGAGCTTACATCTTCCACAGTCTGAGATGCATAAATGAGCTGAGAATTATTGTAAAACAGTATTTACTTCTTTTTTTTTAAGACTTCAATTCCAGGACAGCTAACATGTAGTGTTATATTAGTTTCAGGTGTACAATACAGTGATGGAACAATTCTTAGATTTTCAAATTTATTTTTTTTAAAGATTTATTTATTTATTCATTCAGAGAGAGTGAATGAGAGAGGCAGAGACACAGGCAGAGGGAGAAGCAGGCTCCCTGCAGGAAGCCCCATGTGGGACTCGATCCCAGGTCTCCAGTATCACACCCCAGGCTGCAGGCAGAGCTAAACCGCTGCGCCACTGGGGCTGCCCAGATTTTCAAATTTAAAGCACCTTTTTGTCTCTCATACTTTTAAGACTTTTGAGACTGTCATTATAGCAGAAAACACCAGAAAAAAAATACTCTGTGGCAAAGAAATATTTCCAAAATTTTTGCCAAATTTTAAAATATTTGCCAAAATATTTGTCAAAATTTAAGCATAATTACTTTGCTGATAAATTAACAATTATAGTTTTCAATCCTGTTTTGAAATTCTAATAAGCTAGTTTTATACTGTACAAGATTTAGTCTTAATATCAATTGTATATATTTAGCACAATTCTTTTTGATAGTTTTTATGGTTTATAAGAAAACTTAATAAGCATTTCATTCTTTTAAAGGTAGAAATATGTCATATCCTAGTTGATGAAACTATTTCTTATATAAACATTTGTGGAAACACTACAAGCTCCTTGGGAAGGGTACTTGGATGCATATGGGTCTTTAGGAGATGGGTCTCAATCCTTTCTGCTGACTCATTATGCTCCCAACACTAATCACTTAGAAAAGAGGTACATGTGCATTCCACCCAACCTTCTCATTTATATTTTATGGTAGAAAGGCTGGAGAGTGACTATGGCTTTGTGCTTTAGCAAAGCAACAAATTTGTCATATTTTCCATTTCACTAAAGTGTTTTTTTTTTAAAGTGAGTACTACTTTTAAAAAAGATTTATCTATTTTGAGAGAGAGAGAGAGAGAGAGAGAGAGAGAGAGAGAGAGAGATTGCACAAACAGGAAGGACAGAGGGAGAAGGGGAGAGAATCTCAAGCAGACTCTGCCCTGAGCATGGAGCCTGACTCACAACCATGAGAACACCACCTGAGCTGAACCAAGAATCAGATACTTAACTGACTGTGCCACCCACGTGCCCCCATTTTACTAAAGTTTTATGTGAATAATATTCTTTATACCAGTGCATCTGTGCCCTTTAACAGTTGCTTCCAGCTTCTGCTAGCTTTATATTAGAAAGTCACAATGGCAGGTCTCAGGGATGTTTTATTTGCCAGGCAATATTTACTAGTGGAAAGCTTGATTTCACAGCATCGTCCATATGGATTTATCCTCTTGTATTTATATAACATAATAGAGATTTGTCAAAGTTTTCATCATTTCCATTTGGCTAATTCACTCTACTGCCCTTTTGTTTTAAAAATTGAAAAGGTAGGGATCCCTGGGTGGCACAGTGGTTTGGCGCCTGTCTTTGGCCCAGGGCACAATCCTGGAGACCGGGGATCGAATCCCACGTCGGGCTCCCTGCATGGAGCCTGCTTCTCCCTCTGCCTATGTCTCTGCCTCTCTCTCTCTCTCTCTCTGTGTGTGTGACTATCATAAATAAATTTTTTAAAAAATCGAAAAGGTAGAAAGGCTGAATTGTTGACAGGTCAATTTATTTATTGAACAGTATTAAGCCAACCTTTTGCTTTCTTTATTGCTATCTTTCCCCTCACATATTTGTCTTTCTTTCTAGAATTAAGTATTAATGCATAATGAAGAGATAGTTTCTTTTTAATGATCTGAAACAGGTGAAGAATTGTATGGTTTTGAATACTTTCTTTTGGTTCTAGGATTTGTACTGTAAAATGTTAAATATTCTTTCTCCTCTCAACTATAAAGTCACAGAATCTATTGTTTTTTAGGTAAAACACCTTGGAATATATTCAAATTTGCAAAGCAACAAATTTTCTATATTTAAAAGATTTTATTTAAGTTTTATATGCATGATATTCTTTGTGCCAATGACCTGAAATATCAGAGCATTCTCTACAAATTAGTTCTGAAAACTGTTTAGTCTATAAAAGTAGGGGCAATGAAATTCTAAAAAAAAATTTGAACATAGAAATGGCTTTGACAAAATATCATTACATTTGTTTTGCCAAATTGTGGTTCTTTGCAGGAGAAGTTAAGTGACAATTCTAAGTCCCAAACAGAGACGAGTGGAAGCCAGTCAGAGGGGAACCAGCATCAATCAGAAGAATCTCAAGGCCAATCATCAGAAAGTCGACACCATTCAAAGAGTTCTCATGGCCAGTCTGAGAGTTCTAGTAGCCAGTTGGAGAGTTCTTGTGGCCAGTCGGAGAGTTCTCGTGGTCAGTCAGAAAGATCTCGTGGCCAGTCAGAGAGTTCTCATGGCCAGTCGGAGAGATCTCAAGGCCAATCTGAGAGATCTCATGGCCAGTCTGAGAGATCTCATGACCAGTCTGAGAGATCTCGAAGCCGGTCTGAGAGATCTCAAAGCCAGTCTGAGAGTTCTAGTAGCCGATCTGAGAGATATTGTGGTCAACTTGAGAGACCTCGTAATCAACCTGAGGAATTTCATGGCCAATCTGAGAGATCTCGTGGCCAACCAGAAAGATCTCGTGGCCATCCAGAGAGATTTCGTGCCCCAACAAAAAGATCTTGTGACCCAACAAAAAGATCTCATGGTCAATTAGAGAGAGCTCATGGCCGGTCAGAGAAATCTCATGCCCAAACAGAAAGATCCCATGGCTACAAAGAAAGATCCCATAGCCAATTAGAGAGATCTTATGGCCACTCAGAGACATCTCATAGCCTATTAGACAGATCTCGTGGCCGCACAGAAAGATCTCCTACCCTATTAGAGAGATCTCGTGGCCTCACTGAGAGATCTCATAGACGATTAGAGAGATCTCGTGGCTACAGAGAAAGATCTCATGGCCAATTAGAGAGATCTCATGGCCACAGAGAGAGACCTTATAGCCCATTAGAGAGATCTCATGGTTACACTGAGAGATCTCCTAGCCGATTAGAGAGATCTCTTGGCCGCTTTGAGAGATCTCCTAGCTGGTTAGAGAGATCTCATGGTTACACTGAGAGATCTCCTAGCCGATTAGAGAGATCTCATAGTTACACTGAGAGATCTCGTGGCCACACAGAGAGATCTCATAGCCAACTAGAGAGATCTCGTGGTTACACTGAGAGGTCTCTTAGCCAATTAGAGAGATCTCATGGTTACACTGAGAGGTTTTATGGTCACTCAGACAGATCTCATAACAACTCAGAGAGATTTAATGACTATTCAAAGAGATCTCCTTTCCTATCAGGGAGATCTCATGTCTCATCAGAGAGATTGCATGTCTCATCAGAGAGATTTCATGTCCCATCAGAAAGATTGCATGTTCTATCAGGGAGATCTCATGTTCCATTAGAGAGATCTCATGTCTCATCAGAGAGATCTCATCTCCTATCAGGGAGATCTCATGGCCAATCAGGGAGATATCGAAGACATTCACCAGTAGAAAGATTCAAAAGATCACCCAAAATTGAGTCTGAATATGACAGGTAAAAACATAATAAATACTTATTAGTATTAGTATAATGTGTTATTAGTATTATATTATTATTATATTATATTATTAGTATAATGTGTTGAATAATGTGGAAATGTAAGGGCATCTTCCTTTATATATCTATATTTTAGTGGCTAACTATGTTCTGTAGCAGACATTGTATTGGGACTAAGATATTGATAGAATGGAGGCAACGTATACATGGCATCAGTTTTCTTTCAATCTGCTGACTGCCTTTAGTATCATCCAGTTTGCCAGTGTGCCCTCATTAAGTTGTTTCATCTAGCTTGACTTTCCCTGGCAGAGTCCCATGTACTCAGCCTTTGCTACTGAGCCTTCTTCACAATAAAATATATTGATTTGGTGCCCATTCCCTTTGAAACTTCCAGCCTGCTAGGTTAGTTAAGCTAACAAACTATGCTAGATTGATAATATGTAATCTCTGATAATGAATTTCTGTGTTTCCTTCCTCTGTCTCCTTCCTAAAGAGTATTCAGAGTCCTCAGCACACAAATAATAGGTGTATCTTTGGGCAGCTGAACTTTTCGGCTTTCCTCCTGTCAGGCCATAGGAGAGGATGCTATTCTATGCATAGGTGCAACACTAACCTTCTGAATATATCTTGAATATATTGTGTGTATTTACTGTTGCTTTATAAAACAGGCTATGTCTGTCTATCCCGGAAAAAAAAGAAATTTCATAGCAAATTGTTTGAGTTTTAAAAACGACAAGCCATTTAATTAACTAGATAATTGAGTAAAAGTTTATTTTCAGTTTGAAGTTCTCAGGAATTGCTTTCAGTTTGTATTGTCTACAAATGTCTAGTCACATATTTTAGCATATATTAACAACTGCACAGAATTACTAGTTTCAGCTAAAAATTATTTCCAAAATCTATGTGGTGGTTATTGTGTATATAATGTCTGATGTGGGCACCATTTTAATGCAAAAGTTCCCCATCCTACTTATATTAACAGTACACAAATCACAAATAATTAGCTAGAAAAATTAAGATATAAAAATTAAAATCCCTGCATTTCTCAGGGATTTTCATGTTTCACTTCATTTGATACAGTAATTTTTGTTTGTCAGGTGGCATGACACTTCCACAGGTCCAATGCCATATTTCTGTCATTTTACATTTGTAACTATAATTAACAATTCTGTTCAGTTTTTTTCTCCTTTATCTTCTATTCTTATAATTTTTTTGTAGCCTCAGCACAAGTAAGTAGTACTTGCTTGGTTAAGGTTGAAGTTATCAAATGCAAAACTATTATAGAAGAATTAAAAAATGCATAAAGTACAGAAGATTAATACACTTTTATAATTGACCCCTTGGAGATGAATTCTTCTACTCCATAATTCTCCTTTCTAGTACTATATGTAAGTTGACCAGTTAGGTGTAATAATACTCCTCAGACCTGGAGTTGGCTTCTGCACCAAGTATAAAATGAGGGTTTTAGTAATATGCCCTCACACAAAATTTTCCCCTCAGTGCAGCTTCACCAGAAGATGACAAACCAGGCAGTGCTAAGTACACTTTTGCTTTAAACAAGCTACCAATGTAGAAGTCCAGTGTGGTCTAAATAAAAGACAAGTAGTTGTGTGAATAAGTGGAATAAAGAATGATATCATATTCACAATACTATTTATTTATGGGGATTTGTAAAAACTTTTCTCAATTTTGAAAAAAACAATATGATTCTCAAAAGCTCTAAATAGGATTTATTGTAAACAAGGTGGGAATTTGGATTCTTTTTTTTTTTTTTTTTTTTTTAGATTTTATTTATTTATTCATGAGAGAAACAGAGAGAGAGAGAGAGGCAGAGACACAGGCAGAGGGGGAAGCAAGCTCCATGGAGGGAGCCCGACTTGGGACCCGATCCCGGGTCTCCAGGATCAGGCCCTGGGCCGAAGGCGGTGCTAAACTGCTAAGCCACCTGGGCTGCCCTGGAATTTGGATTCTTAACACTCCTCAAATACCTGATTTCAGCTTTTGCTCCTTTTTCCTGATATGGTAATGATATACGTAGACAGATACCTTCCTTGGCTAAAGTGATGTGTAAATAGAGAAGCACAGCAGAACAAAAACTGTCTTTTTTACCCTCCACTAAGTAATTTACATGAAATTAATGGCAAAGTGCATATCTTTACATTAGCTGGGCTGTCCACCTGATGAAAGCTTTTCCAAACACAGATAATAGCTTCAGAGAAAATGAGATACTTAGTTTTGGAATGCTAGCCATTTAAGTGCCAATTGTAGAGTGACAACGGACATCTTATTACCACTCCAGCATTGCAAGTAATTCTTTTTTTTTTTTTTTTAAGATTTTATTTATTTACTTGAGATAGAAAGAGAGCACAAGCAGGGCAGAGGGAGAAGCAGACTCCCAGCTGAGCAGGGAGCCCAAAGTGGGACTTGATCCCAGGACCCCGGGATCATGACCCGAGCCAAAGGCAGACACCCAACTAACTGAGCCACCCAGGCATCCTGCAAGTAATTCTTGAAACAGATTCAAACCTGATTATAATTGACAAATCAGATCTTTGGGTTGAAAATCCCTAATTTACTATGTATCAGTCTGAAAACAGAAGTCTTCTTCAGACTGATTTCCCTATTTTTATTCCCCAATTCTTCACTATTCCCTAGCTTTGTTTGTTACCTAGCTGTTAGTATTTTTCTTATTTCTTGAAAGAAGATGCCAGTGAGAATCTGGTCTGTGTTTTTTAAAGAAATGTCCCCTAAAAGTATGAGTGAGCAGAAACAACGTTAAGAATATGAAGACATATTATGTCCCAACTCTGTCACTAGTGGATTGAGGGAATTACTATCTCTGGATCTCAATCTCCTAATATGTGAAAGGAGAAATTTGGATTATGTGGCTAAGGATCTATGCCAACCAGCAACATCTTAAAGGTTCTTGAATTTTGTCTTTTTATTTTAAATAATTGTAAAAAAAGCAGCATGAAATTTACCATCTTAATCACTTTTAAGTGTACACTTGAGTGACATTAAGTATAGCCACAATGTTGTGAAACAAATCTGCAGAGCTTCTTCATCTCACAAAACTGAAACTGTACCCATTAAATAATAACTTCCCATTTTTCCTTCACTCCAACCCCTGGTAACTACCATTTTCTTTTTTTTTATAATAAATTTATTTTTTATTGGTGTTCAATTTGCCAACATACAGAATAACACCCACTGCTCATCCCGTCAAGTGCCCTCCTCAGTGCCCGTCACCCATTCACCCCTACCCCCCGCCCTCCTCCCCTTCCACCACCCTTAGTTCGTTTCCCAGAGTTAGGAGTCTATGTTCTGTCTCCCTTTCTGATATTTCCATCACATTTCTTCTAACTACCATTTTCCTTGCTGTTTCTGTGACTTTGACTACTTTAGATATCTCCTGTAAGTGGAATCACATAGTATTTGTGTTTTTTTTGTGACTGGCTTATTTCACCATTTAGCATAATGTTCTCAAGGTTCACCCATGTCATAGCATGTGACAGGATTTACTTCTTCTTAAAGGCTGAATGATAGTCCATTGTGTATATCACACTTTATTTACCCATCAGTGGACATTTGGGTTGCTTCTATCTCTTCAAAGAAGCTCTCTGCCCCTCCTTCCCCTTCTGGGATTCTCAAAATGCATATATTGTCCAGCTTGATAATGTACCATAAATCCCTTAGGCTCTCTTCTCATTCGTTTTTATTTTTGCTCCTCTGATTCAATGATTTCAAATGACCTGTTTTCCAGTTTGCTGATTCTTTTTTCTGCCTGATCCAATCTTCTGTTGAACCCTATCTAAAGAATTTTTCATTTTAGTTATTGTATTTTTCAGCTCCGGGGTTTGCTTCATTATTTTTCATAGTTTCTGTCTCCTTGCTGATGTTCTTTTTTTTTTTTTTTTAATGTATTTTATTTATTCCTGAGAGAGAGAGAGAGAGAGAGAGAGAGAGAGAGAGGCAGAGACACAGGCAGAGGGAGAAGCAGGCTCCATGCAGGGAGCCCGACGTGGGACTCGATCCCGGGTCTCCAGGATCAGGCCCTGGGCTGAAGGCGGCGCTAAACCGCTGAGCCACCTGGGCTGCCCCTTGCTGATGTTCTTATTTTGTTCATGCACGGTTTTCCAGATTTCCTTTAGTCTGTGTTCTCTTTTAGCTCATTGAGTATCTTTATGGCCATTATTTTAAATTCTTTTTCAGGTAATTCATAGATCTGCATTTTTCAGGATTGATTTCTGTAGTTTTATTTTGGTCCTTTGATTGGACCACGTTTCTTTTTCTTTGTGTGTCTTATAGTTTTTGCTGGGATTTGGGCGTTTGAAACAACAAACACCTTTCCCAGTCTTTGTGTACTGGCTTCATGCAGGGGAAGACCACCAATCTACTATCTGGGAGCTCTAGCACCTTTCAGACTTTGCATAATCTCTTGTGCCCCTTAGCATCTGCCTACAGAACTGTAGCTCTAATGTGTTGCTTACCTTTTGTTTTCAGTAGCTTCCGAACTCTGGCACCAGTCCCATGAATGCTCTGAGTCTGTTGAGACAAAAACCACCCTCTCAGGCAGCCCCCAGAGAAACCAGAACATTGCATACAAGGTCCACTCTGTAGTTTCCTCCCCAAGGGAGGAGCCCTAATTAATATAGGGGTTTCCTCCCGGATGCTCTATGCTCGACCATAGGGGAAGGGACACAGATGGGTGCACTAAATGTCATGAATATTCCTACCCCATTCACTGGAATCCCTTCTTGGTTTTACAATGGCCTGGGTGCTGTAGCTTCTCAGCTGGTCTCTGGAGTTCTCATAGAAGTCTTCTAGTTTATATATCTTTTTTTTATATTGTTTTTAATTTAGTGTATCTCTCAGGCAAGGAGGGCCTATAGCTTCCTAGTCTGCCATTGTCTTTGTCTGCTTGGGCTGCCATGACAAAATACCACAGACTGGGTAGTTTAAACAATAGAAATTTATTTCTCACAGTTCTGGAGCTGAAAGTCTGACATCAGGGTGCTGGCATGGTTGGGTTCTGGTGAGGGCTTTCTTCCTGTCTAGTATATAGCCACCTTCTCTCTGTGTTCTAACATAGTGGAGAGAGAGTAAACTCTGATCTCTTCCTCTTCTTAGAAGGACACTAATCCCATCATGGGGACCCCAGTCTCATCTAAACTTTTTTAAAAAAGATTTTTAAATTTTATTTATTTATTCATGAGAGACACACAGACAGAGGCACAGACACAGGCAGAGGGAAAAGCAGGCTCCATGCAGGGAGCCGGATGTGGGACTCAATCCCAGGACTCTAGGATCATGCCTTGACCCGAAGGCACATGCTTAATTGCTGAGCCACCCAGGCGTCCCTCATCTAAACCTAATTGCCTCCCAAAGGGCCCCTGCTCTTGATATCATCACCTTGGGGGTTAGAGCTTCAACTTAGGAATTTTGAGGAAACAAAGCATTGAATCCATAAATACCATCTTGCTGACATCACTCCTGAAAAAAATTTAAACAAAAATGGTCACCCAAATGCCTGGTTAATGTCTAATCTTTGTGATGCGTGCGGTAAGTAATAATTCACACCTAAGCTGAAAATCATTTATCAAAACACTCTTCTGTATTCTAATTCTAGTATCTTGTCTTAAACCAGACATCAAATACATATAATAACATAACATTGCTTGAAGATCTATGTTTTACATAATTTCTTTTGAACTAAAAGGTTGCTTTTTAAAGTTTCACCATTTATGATTCATATCAGGTATTTAATAATGAAAAGAAGGGATGAATACTTCCAGAAGCAGATGCAGCAGAGACATGATCAAATGAATAAGAATCGAAGGGTAAGGATCCGCACTTTCAGTATTAATAGTACAGAGTCTATGTAGTTTTTTCCGTATCATTTTCATTAAAATAGGCTTTTCTTTTTGTAGCTACTTTTCTTCTCCTAGTTAGTTTTGGCATCTGCTTGTACTGATGATTACTTTAAGACATTGTAAAACCTTTTTACCAACAGCAAGGTAAGAGGGAGCCACATATGTCACACATGTCTATGTGAGTCATGTGTTTCCAGCCTTGTGGTACAATTGCTTGCCAAAGGTTCCCACTTCCATTACCCTCATCCTACCTTATGTTATTTAGCCTCTGAGCCTCTCAAGTGAGATAGGATTATACAAATAAAACTTATTAGTAGCATGTATTATTCTTTTTAAGTAGGCTTCACATCCAACATGGGGCTTGAACTCATGACCTTGAGATCAAGAGCCCCATGATCTACCAACTGAGCCAGCCAGGTGCCCCACTAGCATGTATTATTTTATTTTATTTTATTTTATTTTATTTTATTTATTTTATTTTATTTTATTTTATTTTTTTATTCATTTTTTACATGTATTATTTTAAATATACTTTTACAATTATTGAATCCCTAGGATACTGTCTTTATTTTATTTATTTATTTACTGGAGTTCTATGAATATCAATCACAAGAAATGCTGTATATCAATTAAGCCAATTAAATCTATTTTGCTGGAAACTTCCATCTTTAATACAGAACCCATGTGTTTCACATAAGTATGTATTATTTTTAAAAGTTTTATTTATTTAAGTAATCTCTACACTCCACGTGGGGCTTTAACTCAAGACCCTGAGATCAAGAGTCACATGCTTCTCCAACTGAGCCAGCCAGGCACCCCTGACACAAGCATTTAGGTGAAATGTTCTATCCAGTAGATGTAGCTCCTACATGAAATACCTAATACTTTTTCCCACACACGACCCTCTGGTATTTTTTCCAATACCTCTTTACCCATAGGAAAAAGACAGGGTAGCTTAAATGGCAGTGTAATATAATGTAAAGTGTTCTAGTCTGGGTCTCAGCGACTTGGCTTCCCTTCCTGGCTAATCTACTTACCAGCTGTGTGTATGACCTTGAACACATCACCTCCCCTGTCTCAATATTAGTTTTCTCCCCCTCTAAATAGCATTAGAATGAAGGACATCTATGAGATAGCTAAAGAGATCTGAGTGTCACGGTTTAGTGAGTAATGGGGGCTGGACTCATGCTTGGATGGTATCATATTTCTACCACTTACTACCATATCTAATCAATTTCAAGATATACAGTTTTTTTTTTTTTTTTTAGGTTTTACTATCTCTGAAATCAGGAAGTGCCTTAGATTCAATGGTATACCATAGTTAAATTGAAAAGTTATAAAAGCTTTCTCAATGATATGCAAAATAACAGTGCATTTTATAATCTTGGTGTTTTGGTTCAATGAAACATGGTAGCCAAGGAAGTCTGAGCAAGTCGCTTTGAGCCTGTTTTCTCAGCTATAAAATGGGAATAATATTGATCCCTCAGGTTGTTGTTGCAATGATTAATTGAAATAAATGTAAACATTTTAGGGTAGAGACTGTTGTGGTAAGCATTCTATAAATTGGATTTCACAGGGACTGGACTGTGGTAAGCATTTTATAAATTGTGGTTCTTATTATTTTATTATTACTATGATGATTATATCAAATTATTCATTATAATTACCAAATGTTGATTATGGCCATATTGACATGATTACTTTAAAAATGCATGCCTTTTAAAAAAGTCCTTAAATTCTAATTAATTTTCTGTGATTCAGATTTTATACATATATATGCTTATTTGTTATTTGAGAGATTTTCTTTTTTAAAAGATTTTATTTACTTGAGAGAGAGAGGGAGAGCACAAGCAGTGGGAGATGGAGAGGGAGAAGCAGACTCCCCACAGAGCAGAGAGCCTAACGTGGGGCTGTATCCCGGAACCCTGGGATCATGACTGGAGCCAAAGGCAGACTCAATCGACTGAGGCACCCAGGTTCCCCTCAAGAGATTTTTAACGTGAAGTAAAAAAAATCCCCATGAGAATAGAGGAGCAAATATGAATATTTTATTTTATTATTATTATTTATTTTTTTAAGATTTTATTTGTTTATTCATGAGACACACAGAGAGAAAGAGAGGCAGAGACACAGGCAGAGAGAGAAGCAGGCTCCATGCAGAGAGCCCGACGTGGGACTCCATCCTGGATCTCCAGGATCAGACCCTGGGCTAAAGGTGGTGCTAAACCACTAAGCCACCCGGGCTGCCCAAGCAAATATGAGTATTTTAAAAATAGGAACAAAATCTCTAGTAGACTTCCAGATAGAAACAGCTACACCTCCTAAGTGTTTCTGTTGGCCCATTCATTTCTTGAATGTGACTGCTGTTCCTACCATTCCAATAAATTTTGCTATCAAAAGATTTTTATTACTTCTTTGTTGTCAAATTCAATGGCCTTTTCTTAGTCCCCTCTTTCTCTACTTTGTAGTATTTCTTCATTTAACACTTTTGAGCTCTTATTATATGCCAGAAATGTGCTATGTACTTGAGAAAGAATCTTTACCCCAAGAAAGAAAGAAAAAGAAGGAAGGGAGAGAGAGAGAAAGGAGGGAGGGAGAAAGAGAGAGAGAGAGAGAAAGCATAGCAAAGATACCTAGATAGAGGTGGGCCCAAGGTACAAACCAGGTAGGGAGGTCAGAGAAGGGCATCCAAAAGGAGAGAGTGTTTGAGTTGAGTCCTAGAGGCTGGGCAGAAGTAAGCAAAGCAGAAAATATAAGAAAGCATTGTAGTCAGAGGAAGGGTATAGAAGTGAAAGAAAGTACAGCATGTGGGGCACTTGGGTGGCACAGTTGGTTAAGCAGCTGACTCTTGGATTTGGCTCAGGTCATGATCCCAGGGGCCTGGGATTGAGTCCAGCTCCCTGCTTGTCCTTCTCCCTCTGCCACTCCCCCTGCTTGTCCTTATGCAATCTCTCTGTCAAATAAATAAATAGAATCTTTAAAAAAAAGAAAGAGGGAAAGCGAGCAAGCAAACACATGTGTCTGGTAAACTGCAATTGGCTTGGTTTGACCAGACTGCAGTAGTTTTCAAACTGTGTACTGTAGAGTTGTAGCGTTTCGAAGAGGTGCCTTAGGGGCAATGAAGGCAGTTTTGCTTTCCAGTATTGTGCATACTGGGATACCAAATAAGATTTTGTTAGAACTAGCTATTTTGCCACTTAAAAAAAATAGTTTGAAAACCACTGAGCTCAAGTGTAAAGTGTGTGGGAAGAGCTCTTGAGAGGTGAGTGTGAAGGGGTAGAGGATCAGAAGCCAGGCCATGGAGGGCCCGTGTGCCGTGCCGGAGTATGGATTTGCTATCGAGCGCAACATAGAAGTATCGAAAGACCTTAAGGAAGGAAATGGCACCGATCAGTTCATTTTAGAAATAACCACATTGGCTCAAATCCCTTTCTTCCAATAGCTTCGAGTTCTAATTCCTGCCCTTTCCCCCCCCATTTCCGTGGCTCCTATTTTCATTTTTCCTACTCTGGCTCCTCTACCACCTAGTTATGCTCCTGGATAATCTGCGGAGATTGCCACTGGTTTGCATAAACTGTACCTCCATTCTAGAGGCATTTTTATCTTTCTTTGGTTTTTGGCAAGGACTAGTGTTGCTGATAGTAGAACATGGGAGAGCATGTGTGAGGCTCTGTTTAACTCATGGAGTCGTTACCCCTAGACACACATCCATCTTGAATTCGGGCTGCCTTCAGTAACATCTTTACTTATAAGCCATAGTATGTGCTTCCAGCTTGAACGTAAACTTTCCAATAAGAGGGTATTTGACCTGTAACCATTAACTTTGAAGAATACTTCCACGTGTTGTGGTGCTTTTAAAATATGCTGGCTTGATGGACTTTGGGGCTGCTATTATATTGTTTGTGAGGCTCTTAGTACCAAATCTGCTTGCAAACTGTAACTGTGGTTAGGATTTCTTGTAAAAACAGCTGAAGGCACCAAACACTAGCTACACATACCTGGGTGCACTGAAACCATTTCAGTTATGGAGTGATCTGGGGAGGTTAACCTTTGAATGGAATGTTTTCATTATGCTTTGGTTTGTCTCATTGACCTCATGTAAGTGTAACCTGTGTTGTCATTTACAAAGTAATTACAGGGATAAGGGATTTAAACTAATTATTGGAAAAATAATCCTAACTTGCACATGAATGTCTGATTGGTATACAGGTAAGACTTTCTAAAATTATTGGGATAATACCATTCTCTATATCACTTAACTATCTTTAAAAAAATTTTTTTAAGTAATCCCTATATCCAAGGTGGGACTCAAACTCACAACCCCAAGATCAAGAATTGCCCACTCTACTGACTGAGCCAACCAGGCACCCCCCCCCACTTAGTTATCTTAAATATAGTCAATATCACAGGCATGTTATAGAAAGGTTATAAGGACACACCATAGATTTTATCTACAATTATTATCTTTCTTCTAGATCCAGACAAGTATCATATGGATCCAGGCCACATCTAGATCTTGAGAATTTACTTCTGGGTCACTATAATCTATAAGGCCTTTGAGAAAGCATTTGACTTTTTTGAATCCTCATTTCCTATTTTGTGACATGAGCGGGTTGGAGTGCTTGATCTCTAAGGGCCCACTGACTTTGACATTCTTGCATTTGTGAATAGGGGAGAGAAATCTGAAATTATTGTTATTATTATTTTAAATATTTTATTTATTTATTCATGAGAGACACAGAAAGAGGCAGAGACATAGGCAGAGGGAGGAGAAGCAGGCTCCATGCAGGAGCCTGATGTGGGACTCGATTCTGGAACTCCCGGACCAGTCCTGAGCTGAAGGCAGATGCTCAACTGCTGAGACACCCAGGCATCCCAAAAATCTGAAATTAAATGGTAGACAGAGGATCAAGCAAAGAGAAAATTGTTACTGAAAATGTTAGTCAATTGAGAATGTAGAAAATAAGCATGTCGTGCAGAGTATGGAAGGTTTTTGCATGATTTGTTTCAACTTTTCCCATATAGATGTCACCAGAAGATGACCACAGCTTCCGTGAAAATGATCTAAGACGTGAAAGGTAATTGCTGATAGACATTCGTACAATTAAATTTAATTATTATTTTAAGGGGAAAAATGAAACAAAAACAAATAAAGGTAACTTACAGCAGAGGGCCTCTAGAATCTGATTCTGAACAATCCATAACAATTGCTGTTAACGATCCTAATATAGAACCAGAAAATTCCCAAGTAAAACTGCCTGGCTTGATTTTATGTTTATGTTTGAGATTTCCATGCTTCATTTTGCTATGGTGAATATCAATGTCTTGATGTTGTACCCTTTCTACTTAAAGCATGCAGGAATTGTCACCCTAAAAAATTTAGTGCCATGAAGATTTTTCATTTTTACTCTTAAGACTAAAACCGCCTGCTCTTTATAATACATACCAGACATGCTAAGCAAATTCCAGTGTTCCAAATGACCTTAGTTTCAAGAATGGATGACTTTGCCAGGTGAAATTTTCAGGAGCATTTGTGTATCCTTTCAGAACTATAGCCATGAAAGGAAGTGTGCTGTTATACTCCCTTCAAAATGGGCCTAACCAAGGGCATCTGTGGAAGGGTTTATTTTTTTTAAGATTTTATTTATTTTATTCATGAGAGGCACAGAGAGAGAGAGGCAGAGACGCTGCCAGAGGGAGAAGCAGGCTCCATACAGGGAGCCTGACGTGGGACTCGATCCTGGGACCCCAGGATCAGGCCCTGGGCAGAAGGCGGCACTAAACTGCTGAGCCACCCGGGCTGCCCCTGTGGAAGGGTTTAGAGAGCTGTGGACATAGGAACAGTTTAATAATAAGCTGCATTTATTGAGTGCCTATCATGTGCTAGGCACTGTGCTAAGCACTTTTGCATTTGTGATATTATTTAATCTCCAGCAATCCTGTGAAGTAGGTATAAACATTTCCATATTATAAATGAATAAAATAAGCTCAATAGAATATATTAACTGTATCAAAGCAGTACAACTAATAACATAATTCAGATTTTGAATGATATATTCAAATTTGGTTTGTGTGGCTACAAAGTTGTGGGCTTTCTACTCTTTTTTTATATTTATTTATTTATTTATTTATTTATTTATTTATTTATTTATTTTAATTTTTTATTTATTTATGATAGTCATACAGAGAGAGAGAGAGAGAGAGGCAGAGACAGAGGCAGAGGGAGAAGCAGGCTCCATGCACAGGGAGCCCGACGTGGGATTCGATCCCGGGTCTCCAGGATCGCGCCCTGGGCCAAAGGCAGGCGCCAAACCGCTGCGCCACCCAGGGATCCCTCTACTCTTTTTTTAAAAAGATTTATTTATTTATTTATTTATTTTTGGAGAGAGAGCGAAAAGCATGAGATGGGGGACAGAGCAGAAAGGGAGAGAAAGCAGACTCCCCACTGAGGGCACAGCCCTCACAACTCAAGCGGAAACCAAGAGTCAGATGCTCAACCAACTGAGCCACCCAGGTGCCCCTCTACTCTTATATTGTCTCCACCAGTACACGTAAAGAAGAGGTTAAAGTCTTTAAAAGCCTAGCATATTAGTTTTCTATTGCTGTATAAACAAATTACCACAAACCACTTTAAACAGCATTCCTGGGGACGCCTGTGTGGCTCAGCAGTTGGGCGTTTGCCTTTGACCCAGGGTATGATCCTGGGGTCTGGGATCGAGTCCCACATCCGGCTTCTGCGGAGAGCCTACTTCTCCTTCTGCCTGTGTCTCTGCCTTTCTCTTTCTCTCTGTCTCTCATGAATAAATAAATAAAATCTTGAAAAAATAAAACAGCACTCCTTTATCATTTCAGAGTCCTATAGGTCAGATGTGCAGGTGCACTGGGCTGGCTTTCTACCTAGGGCCTTGTGGAGCTGAAATCAGGTTGCTGGCCCTGGGCTGTATGCTTATCTGGAGGCTCTGGGGAAGAATCCATTTCCAAGCTCCTTCTAGTTGTTGGAAAATTTTAGTTCCTGGAGGTTGTGGGAATGAGGTTTCTATTTGCTTGCTGACTCTCAATGAAGGGTCACCCTGCTTCTAGAGGTAGCCTGAATTTCCTTTCTTGCAGGCCCCCTCCATCTTCAAACCAGCAACAACATGTCATGTCATGTCCTCGTTCTTTGTTTTAGTTTTTTTTTTAATTAAAGATTTTATTTCTTTATTCATGAGAGACACAGAGAGAGAAAGGGACACAGGCAGAGGGAGAAGCAGGCTCCACGCAGGGAGCCTGATGCGGGACTCGATCCCAGGTCTCCAGGATCACGCCCTAGGCTGAAGGCGGCGCTAAACCTCTGAGCCATCTGGGCTGCCCTGTTTTAGTTTTTTTTTTTAATTTCTTTTTTTTTTTTTTTTAAGTAATCTCTACATCTGATGTGGGGCTCAAACTCATGCCCAAGATTAAGAGTCACACATTCTACCAACCAAGCCAGCCAGGCACCCCTCCTTCTCTTTGAGTCATTCTGACTTCTCCTTTTGCCCCCTCTTTTGCTTTTATCTCATTATTAGATTGGGCTAGCCTGGATAAGCCACGGTAGTCTGCCTTTTCTCAAGTCAATTGGCTCATAACTTTGATGACATCTACAAGGTCTCTTTTGCCAAAGATGTGGTATCTCATCACATTCACAGTTCTGAGGCAACCCTGGGGGGGCCACTTTTGGAATTATGCTTACCACATCCAGAACGTTACATTTACCTGCTTTTCAAATTAAGAATGTAATATATTGGGAAGCCTGGGTGGCTCAGGGGTTGAGCATCTGCCTTCGGCCCAGGGCGTGATCTTTGGAATCCCAGGATCGAGTCCCACGTCGGGTTCCCTGCAGGGAGCCTGCTTCTCCATCTGCCTGTGTCTCTGCCTCTCTCTCTCTCTGTGTCTCTCATGAACAAATAAATAAAATCTTTAAAAAAAAAAAGAATGTAATATATTGTGTTCAATAAATAAAACAACAACAACAAACAAGTACCCATTCTGTGGAATGTTGTCAAAGAAAAAGAGAAAATATGACTAAATGTTAATTAGCAAGCCAGTATTTATTTAATTACTCAGAGCACTCTGCCGACTCAAACACTGTTTTTGGTCCAGTTGGGTCCTCGTAGGAAGAGTATTTATAACCAGAAAAAAAAAGTGACAGTGAAAACAATACCTGATTTTATTTAAAATCACTGACTACAGCAACTTAGTTAACAATATCAAGAGAACCACACAGCAGTTAGGCTCTCGTGTTCTCTCCCTCTTCCAGAGTGTGACTGTGTGCTATGGTCTGAATGTTTGTTTCCCCCCACCAAATTCATATGTTGAAATCTTGATGCCCCCACGTGACAGCATTGGGAGTAGGGCCTTCAGGAGGTGATTAGGTCACTAAGCCAGTGTGGATTTGTGTTTTTATATAAGAGACCTCTCTACCCCCTGCCCCTTCCAGAGCTCCCTGGTCTCTTCTTAGTGAGGCCCTAGTAGAAGTTGGCAGTCTATAATCCAGCAGAGGGCATTGATCAAACCTGATCATGTGGCACCTTGATCTCAGACTTCCCAGCCTCCAGAACCATGAGAAATAAATGTCTGTTGTTTATAAGCCATCCAGTCTATTGACTTACAGCAGCCCAAACAGATGAAGGCACAGCGTGTGGTTAAGACACAGCGTGTGGTTAACATTTTCCCTTGAACTGTTTAGCCATCCATTAAAAAACACATCTTCTGTGCTGTTTTCATGAAGGGCTGTCCTAATAAGACACGCAAAAAAGAGACCCACCATCAGCCATTCAGGAGGCCCTAAGTAGAGGATATCCCTGCAACATGGAAGAATGAAAATTTTTAGATTGCCAGGCTGCTTTTCTTATTAGTTTCTAGGTAGTCAGGTGTTCTGGCTATTTTTTAAATCACAACTCTATTTAGAGATAATTTTCATAACTTCAAGAGATAAATTTCATAATTTTCACTCATTTAGGGTATACAATTCAATGGCTTCTAGTATATTAACAGAGTTATGTCACCATCACCATAATCTAATTTTACAATGCCTTCATTATCCCCAAAAGAAACTCCTTGTACCCATTAGTAACTCCCCGTTAACTCCCATTCCTCCCTCCCCCTGAGCCCAAGGCAACTACTAAAGCATTTTCTTTATATATGGAAGCTCTAGCTACTTTTGTTCCAAAATGCTTATAGGAAAGACCATATCAAAATAATAGTAAAGCTGCTTTGGTATTTAAGTAGTAGCAAAACTCTATCCCTGATGAACATGGATGCAAAAATTCTCAACAAGATACTGGCCAATAGGATCCAACAGTACATTAAAAAAATTATTCACCATGACCAAGTAGGGACATGACCAGCCTGGGACACAAGGCTGGTTCAACACCCGTAAAACAATCAATGTGTTTCATCATATCAGCAAGAGAAAAACCAAGAACCATATGATCCTCTCATTAGATGCAGAGAAAGCATTTGACAAAATACAGCATCCATTCCTGATCAAAACTCTTCAGAGTGTAGGGATAGAGGGAACATTCCTCGACATCTTAAAAGCCATCTATGAAAAGCCCACAGCAAATATCATTCTCAATGGGGAAGCACTGGGAGCCTTTCCCCTAAGATCAGGAACAAGACAGGGATGTCCACTCTCACCACTGCTGTTCAACATAGTACTGGAAGTCCTAGCCTCAGCAATTAGACAACAAAAAGACATTAAAGGCATTCAAATTGGCAAAGAAGAAGTCAAACTCTCCCTCTTCGCCGATGACATGATACTCTACATAGAAAACCCAAAAGTCTCCACCCCAAGATTGCTAGAACTCATACAGCAATTCGGTAGCGTGGCAGGATACAAAATCAATGCCCAGAAGTCAGTGGCATTTCTATACACTAACAATGAGACTGAAGAAAGAGAAATTAAGGAGTCAATCCCATTTACAATGGCACCCAAAAGCATAAGATACCTAGGAATAAACCTCACCAAAGATGTAAAGGATCTATACCCTCAAAACTATAGAACACTTCTGAAAGAAATTGAGGAAGACACAAAGAGATGGAAAAATATTCCATGCTCATGGATTGGCAGAATTAATATTGTGAAAATGTCAATGTTACCCAGGGCAATATACACGTTTAATGCAATCCCTATCAAAATACCATGGACTTTCTTCAGAGAGTTAGAACAAATTATTTTAAGATTTGTGTGGAATCAGAAAAGACCCCGAATAGCCAGGGGAATTTTAAAAAAGAAAACCATATCTGGGGGCATCACAATGCCAGATTTCAGGTTGTACTACAAAGCTGTGGTCATCAAGACAGTGTGGTACTGGCACAAAAACAGACACATAGATCAGTGGAACAGAATAGAGAATCCAGAAGTGGACCCTGAACTTTATGGGCAACTAATATTCGATAAAGGAGGAAAGACTCTCCATTGGAAGAAAGACAGTCTCTTCAATAAATGGTGCTGGGAAAATTGGACATCCACGTGCAGAAGAATGAAACTAGACCACTCTCTTTCACCATACACAAAGATAAACTCAAAATGGATGAAAGATCTAAATGTGAGACAAGATTCCATCAAAATCCTAGAGAAGAACACAGGCAACACCCTTTTTGAACTCGGCCATAGTAACTTCTTGCAAGATACATCCACGAAGGCAAAAGAAACAAAAGCAAAAATGAACTATTGGGACTTCATCAAGATAAGAAGCTTTTGCACAGCAAAGGATACAGTCAACAAAACTCAAAGACAACCTACAGAATGGGAGAAGATATTTGCAAATGACATATCAGATAAAGGGCTAGTTTCCAAGATGTATAAAGAACTTATTAAACTCAACACCAAAGAAACAAACAATCCAATCATGAAATGGGCAAAAGACATGAAGAGAAATCTCACAGAGGAAGACATAGACATGGCCAACATGCACATGAGAAAATGCTCTGCATCACTTGCCATCAGGGAAATACAAATCAAAACCACAATGAGATACCACCTCACACCAGTGAGAATGGGGAAAATTAACAAGGCAGGAAACAACAAATGTTGGAGAGGATGCGGAGAAAAGGGAACCCTCTTACACTGTTGGTGGGAATGTGAACTGGTGCAGCCACTCTGGAAAACTGTGTGGAGGTTCCTCAAACAGTTAAAAATATACCTGCCCTACGACCCAGCAATTGCACTGTTGGGGATTTACCCCAAAGATACAAATGCAATGAAACGCCGGGACACCTGCACCCCGATGTTTCTAGCAGCAATGGCCACGATAGCCAAGCTGTGGAAGGAGCCTTGGTGTCCAACGAAAGATGAATGGATAAAGAAGATGTGGTTTATGTATACAATGGAATATTACTCAGCTATTAGAAATGACAAATACCCACCATTTGCTTCAACGTGGATGGAACTGGAGGGTATTATGCTGAGTGAAGTAAGCCAGTTGGAGAAGGACAAACATTATATGTTCTCATTCATTTGGGGAATATAAATAATAGTGAAAGGGAATATAAGGGAAGGGGGAAGAAATGTGTGGGAAATATCAGAAAGGGAGACAGAACGTAAAGACTGCTAACTCTGGGAAACGAACTAAGGGTGGTGGAAGGGGAGGAGGGCGGGGGGTGGGAGTGAATGGGTGACGGGCACTGGGGGTTATTCTGTATGTTAGTAAATTGAACACCAATAAAAAAAAATAAAAAATAAAATAAAAAAAAAAGAAAGAAGTAGTAGCAAAACTCATCTAGTGGTTTTGAAGTAACAATATAGAAAAGGCTAGATTAATGCATGTAAGTGATCCTCTTAGATGCTATGCAAACATTCCTAGATTCAATAATTGAAATCTTTTTTTACAAAAGATTTATTAATTTATTTTAATAGCAAGAGAGAGAGAGAGAGAGCTGGGGGAGGGGCAGTGGGAGATCTGACTAATCTCAAGCTGACTCCCCAACGAGTGCAGAGCCTAATGTGGGGCTCCTGAGAATCCTGAGATCATGACTTGAGCTGAAATCAAGAGTCAGCCGCTTAGTGGACTGAGCCACCCAGGAGCCCCGGATCTTTTTTTTTTTTTTTTTTTTTAAGATTTATTTATTTGAGAGAGAGAGAAATCAGGGGAGGGGCAGAGGGAGAAGAAGAGAGAATCAGACTCTGAGCTGAGCAACAGAGCCCAGCACGGGGCTCAATCTCACAACCGTGAGATCATGACCTGACTGAGTTGAAACCAAGAGAAGCTTAAACAACTGCACCATCCAGGAGCCCCAATACTTGGAATCATAATACTAAAAGGAACTTGGAAGATTCTTGAGTATGCCTTCTTCATTATATAGCTGGTGGAAAAGAGACCTAGAGAGGCTAAATTGAATGGCCCAAAGTTGCTCATCTATAGTGCCTGTCAAATATATTTTTATTAACTATTATACTTAATTGACAGATACATAAGACAGGGGGTTAAAGCTTTACTCCTAAAAAGAGAAAAAAAAAACTATAACCAAGAGTTCTCTGCAGCAGCTCAGAGGAATATACCTAAAATTCAATTTTCGAGCAATTGATAATCAGGTAAATGTAATAGAATTGCACCATAAGCATGCCCATGAGATGTTTAAGAATCCATGTCTATTTTAAGTATATACAAGGTTTGTCTTTCATGTATAGGAAAAATAAGTGGTTCTCCAAAGCCTCTCTGGATCCCTTTAATAAACAAGAAATTTCGTCGCTGTATTTCCATTTTGTGAAAGACAGGAAGGCCAAGAAAATAAGCTGACCTCAATTACTCATTTTTTTAAAGTGAACTTCAAGTCAAACATGGATTTAGCTCAATCTACTGTGCATTTTACATCTGTACCGACTTAAGGCTCAACGTGGTTCTTACCTGCCAAGGAGACACTCTGTTTACCAGACTTCATACTAAAACAAAAATGAAAACAAAAAAAACCCAAATGTCTACAATAGTAGAACTGTGGAAGGAGCCTAGGTGTCCATCGACAGATGAGTGGGTAAAGAAGATGTGGTCTATATATATCATGGAATATTACTCAGCCATTAGAAATGACAAATACCCACCTTTTGCTTTGACGTGGATGGAACTGGAGGGTATTATGCTGAGTGAAATAAGTCAATCAGAGAAGGACAAACATTATATGGTTTCATTCATATGGGGAATATAAGAAATAGTGAATGGGATTATAAAGGAAAAGAGGGAAACTGCATGGGGAAAAATTAGAGAGGAAGACAAACCATGAGAGACTCCTAACTCTGGGAAACAAACATAGGGTTGTGGAAAGGGAGGTGGGTGGGGGGATGGAGTGACTGGGTGACAGTCACTGAGGAGGGCACTTGATGGGATGAGCACTGGATGTTATACTATATGTTGGCAAATTGAATTTAAATTTAAAAAATATATTAAAAAAAACCAAAACCCAAATGTATTTTAACAGATTTTCACAGCAGGGGTTGAAATCAAAAGAATCATCTGCCAACCTTCAGTTACCAACAGGTTAAATTAACCAGAGCACCCTGTTCCATCCATAGTCTGGTTACTTGTGTTCCACATAAAAGCACATGACCCAGAAGTGGAAAATAGGTAACATAGAGTAGCAGAGAGAGTACCTGTGCCTCAGAGCAGTATCAGTCTGGCTTCTGACTTAAGTTTTGGGATGGTGTCAAAAAGGTATTTCTTGGGATCCCTGGGTGGCTCAGTGGTTGAGTGTCTGCCTTTGGCGTGATCCTGGTCAGGGGATCGAGTATGGGGCTCCCTGTATGGAGCCTGCTTCTCCCTCTGCCTGTGTCTCTCATGAATAAATAAATGAAATATTTTTTTAAAAAGTTACTTCTTGAAGATGGAGAGAGAAACTTAGGCTCAGTGGCAGTCTACGTAAGGAAGAGAGTGGAAGTTAAGTCTTGGGAGATCTTTGAGGTATTCTATCTGGTAATGGACTAATTATACCAACTGGAAGTCATTTAGCCCTAGGGGTGTCTTCACAAGGCAGATGGTCAAATTCCTGGGCATAGTTGAGTCATCTAATCTCCACTGCATAAAGTGAGCCTGCCCCTCACCCCAATGGGGAAGCTTACCCACTTAATCTGTGGATGATTGTATGCTTTCTTCACTACCTCTTCAATTTAAGCCCTTTGGTGACACCGTTTCACCTATAAGAACCCAAGAGGTAGCCTCAGTGGTTCTACCACAGACCAAGCGAACTCCTTTATACTTTTAGGGTCACAGAGAAGAATTCTATGCAGTTTCTTCCAACTCACGGTCTTCTCTGGTCATCACTCCCAGTCTTCTCTCTGTGTCAATACCCAAATTCCATGAGTGTTTTTTAATGTTGTTAACCCACTGAAGTCATTGCTTTTCTTTCCTGCACAGAATGAGGTTTCATTCCATGAAAGATTCTCTAAGATGAAAATGAAGAAAATACCAGAATCTGTTGTCAATTCTGAAGACCAAAATGTTCTTTCCTCTTAAAGGTTTGCTGTTAACAGAGATGTAGTGCATTAATGCTAGAACACAGACATATTCTTTCAGTATTTAACTTTTTGCTGCTCCTGTTAATGTGTTTTTTTCTTAAGTAAGCTTTGATGTGAATAATCTGTCAAAAGTAAGTGTTTGCATAGAAGAAAAAATGTTTACTTTGAATAAAAGAACAGAAAGATGAGTAAGAAGTAGGGAAGGTGATTTGGAAGGAGGGATGTTAGGAAGACAGCTATGCTTTCAGAATGCTGTGTCTTTTCAACATTAGAGAATTTGCTTCTTTGGTTTAATTTGTTCTTTGAGCTCTAGAACCTGCATATGAATACTAAGTAGACTGTCTTTCAACAGTAGAGCAAGATTATTGATGAACATCTTTTTTTTTTTTTGATGAACATCTTTTGTGACGAAATATTCACTGTCAATACGATGGAATTCTACTCTTTATTAAAAGGATAAATTTGTAGCCACGCTTTTCCATTTTGTCTAGCAAATTATGCTTTTGCTTTTGACATGAACTTGTAGGAATTTCAGATCGTTCTACTGTCATTTTCTAAGACCACATTAATAAAGTTTCAATACAAATGTGACTTTTTTCCTTTCCATTGACATGTGGGATCCAGAGTAATAATGATCCTGATACAAATGGATTATCAAAGTGTAATTTGGATGTCAACTGTTGTCCAGCTAAGCCTGTTGTTATAGCACACTAAAAATACTGTTTTACAATTACTTGGTGCTTCCATGTAAGACTGATGGTTTTTAGCCTAATCTAATAAATTCTGTCCTACATTTAGTAGTTATTTGTGTGAGGAAAATGAAATACAGTATAGGAATATAGAAATAGTTGTATTCTAGCATGGCTCATTTATACAATTGTTTTCTTTTTTAAAAGATTTTATTTATTTATTCCTGAGACACAGAAAGAGAGAGGCAGAGACATAGGCAGAGGGAGAAGCAGGCTCCATGCAGGGAGCCCGATGTGGGACTTGATCCCAGTACTCCAGGATCACGACCTGAGCCAAAGGCAGATGCGCTTAACCACTGAACCACCCAGGCGTCCCTATACCATTGTTTTCTGAACCAAATTAGCCCTCTCTACCGAATGGTAAAGACTGTCCTACTAATAACATCGTGTTGAAGAGCAAAGCAATCACCAGTTCAACCTAAAATCTGTAGACTCTGCTGTAGCTTTGCTGCCAAGCCCTAATCTTGAATATAGAGAATGACACTATGCATGAAGCTTCAAGATGTAATTTGTAGCAAGTGGTTTGGGGAAAGAATGGTTCTTTGGATCATGAAAACAATACACGTTCATTGAAGAAATTTTAGAAAACACAAAATACCAAAAGAAATCACTTACATAAAACAACTGTGAATCTCTACCTCCATATTCATTTTCTTGACACTGAGATTTCTTTATTTTTTTTTTATTTTTATTTTATTATTTTTTTTTATTTATTTATGATAGTCACAGAGAGAGAGAGAGAGAGAGGCAGAGACACAGGCAGAGGGAGAAGCAGGCTCCATGCACCGGGAGCCTGACGTGGGATTCGATCCTGGGTCTCCAGGATCGCGCCCTGGGCCAAAGGCAGGCGCTAAACCGCTGCGCCACCCAGGGATCCCCTGAGATTTCTTTAATAGCAAAGCTTTCCATAGTATGTACCCAGTCCCCCACTGTTAGACATCTAGGCTGCATCAGGTTTGAATTTTTGTGAATTAAACTTGTTATGAGCATCCATGTAGCTCTGTCTTTGCAGTACAACTCCAATTTGTGCCATATGATCATTTTCTGGAAGTAGAATCAATACTTCCAGTAGATCAAATAGTACTTATTTAGAGTGCTACACATATTAAGTGCTGTACAGAATAGGTACAGAATGTGAAAGGCAGGCAGCCCGGGTGGCTCAGCAGTTTAGCACCACCTTCAGCCCAGGGCCAAATCCTGGAGTCCTGGGAGCGAGTCCCACGTCAGGCTCCCTGCATGGAGCCTGCTTCTCCCTTTGCCTGTGTCTCTCTCTGCCTCTCTCTCTCTTTATCTATCTCTCTTAAATAAATAAAATCTTAAAAAAAAAGAATATGAAAGGCTGGTTTCCTCATACCCTCATCAACAGAAAATGTGGGATAGAGCTACTGTTTTCAATGTGTTACTTGCCAATGGATAATATTGGGTAAAGAGAAACAGCGTAAGTCAGTGAACCTAATAATATTTTCCCAGCTCCAGCTGGTCTCTTTTCTATATTAAACAGTAGTCATATAACTCATACTTCTCCCCCTCTCTACCTTGAATAGAGTTAGAAGTACAAGAACATAAACAACCAGTTTGGTCAATGCCAAGAGATGAACACTCTAGCTATTTGTCAGTACACCAACCAGGAAACAGGTTGATGGAATATCCCATGTTTGCCTCATTTGGCACCAGTCGTATCACTAATTTTTAGAGGAGGTCCTCAAACCAGTGTCACCAGTATCATTTGGGGCGTTACAAACTCTCCAGCCTCACCCCAGACCTACTGAATCTGACACTCCACGTGTGGGCCCCAGCAATCTGTGTGACACATGCTACAGTGTGAGATTGTACAGTATACTGCTACTCGGCGGCAGTGCAAAGTTGTACCCAAGGACACGTAGAAATCCTATGGCCTACTCCGTCTCCCTGACTTCTGTTTCAACCTTTCTGCTTATTAGTTTTTCCACATGTCAGGCACCTGCACTCTCTCCCCTCCTCTTCATCTCCATTCTAATACTCTATCCAGTGGATGAGTGGATGTTGGAGGACTCTCTGGTTGTCTGCATCTGCATTACTCTCTCAGTGCAGCCACCCCCTGATCCTAGGTTTCCTAGAGATAAGGCCTAGGATATACAGATGGATCACAGTCTATTTATTGGTTGGGGTGGGGGTGGTCAGGGAATAACTAGACACGGCAGAGCTGGCATTTGAACCCAAATCTCTCAAGTTCCAGAGCCCATACTTTTAGCATGCATGCCTATGCTTCAGTCATGCCTCTTTCTGAAATATTCTTTTGCTCCTTTGCTGACTTTGGATCCTGCCTGTCCTGCAGTCAGCTGCAGCTCTACTATGTTAAGTAAGTTTACATGAGGGAAAATAGTACAAAGTTGTCTGTGCAGGATTTGGCCCCTTTGTGATTTGATCCCTGGCTTTGCTTTCTTCTCCTTTCCTTCTAATTTTCTTCTCCCACATACCTGTCCAGCCACATTAGCTTCCTTGATATGCCTCTAATGTGGTAGGATGCTCCTGCCTCAGAGCATTTGCACCTGCCTTTCCATCAGCCTAGGATACTCCCCCTCCCCACTAGAAGACTCTTCCTCCAGACATTTGCAGGGCTCCTCCTCTTTGATCATCCATATTTCCTGGTTAACCTGGTGCTAAACCATTCATAGACCACCTGCTTCTGGGTTGGGGTTTTGTCTGTAGCAGAGCAGCTCCCTGGCTGCCATCTATCTAAAGTCAGCCCTCAACACAAGGGATTGATTAAAAAAAAAAAAAAAGACAACTATCATTTCTCCTACTACCTCTGAAGGACCTTCCAGACCACCCTATCCTACCTAAAATAGCACTGCAATCACTCCCCCTTATCATGTTTTCTCTTTCCATCATTTATTGTTGTATAACATCTGATGCCATCTTCATTTGTTGATTGTTGGTCATGTCCTTGAATCTAAGTACTCTGAGGGCAGGGATGTTTTTTTATTTTTTTCTTCACTGTTTGATTCCCTAGTGCCTAATAGTGCCTAGCATATAGAAGGTGCTAATCCATATCTGTTGCCTGAGAGTCAGAGTATTGCAAAAAAAAAAAAAAATGCATTTAACAAGGATTGGGGAAAAGACACCAGCATGTGTTAGAATTTGGGAACTATAGAAAGTTGGTGTTTTCCCACACCTATGTTTCCAGACTTTACACATTTTCTGGGATAATCACATTCTACTTCTAGCAGACAAAAATAAACACATTTGTGAGTAAAATAATAAAGACATAAAAGTATGTTAGGTTGCTTTGGGGATTGTGCGTCTGAGGCCTTTAGTTGTGTGGGGTTTTTCCGCTGTGGGTCTGGAGAAAGATTTCCTTCTCCGGCTGAGTACTGCCCTTCAGCCAGCAGATGGCAGCATCCAACTTCTAAAATAGCGCCTCCCGCTAACCTGCAAACCCTCATTCAATGAAAACAAAAAGGAAGAAGGGAGGAGGGAGAGGGGAAGAGGGGAGAAGAAAGATACTTGATGGCTAAACAAGTTGTGGAGTGTTTGGTTACTTCAGAAAATGGACATTTGTTTGAAGCTAAAAACAGCCTTACAGCAGTTTCCCAGTTTAATTCAAATGGATGATCTTCAGGCTTTTTGTTTATTTTCTGATGAGACATTCTATTTTGAAATAACTAAGCACATGCAGTTGTTAGGGGCAGTACAGACCCCACATGCCCTGAACTCAGTTCCCCTGGTGGCACTATCTGCAGAAGTAGAGCCCCGACCCAGATCAACCTGCCTTTTTAATGATCGGAAATACATGGTCACACCCAGCAGATTTAAGTTAATGACACAAAATGTGCAGGTATGAACCGTTAAATTCTTTAAAGGCTCATTTCCTCAAACTCTCCGGGAGGACTGCCCCCAAAATATCTGGCTAAACTAACGTGAGTGAGAGTTACGTCCTTGCCAATGCATGAATGGAACAATAATCAAAGTTCCCTCTTTCATTTTGTTTGCAATAGCCTCATTAAAATAATTTCAGAAAATGTGCACATAGACAATTCAGGAAGCTGCTGCTTTGATGAAATATATAAGCTGCTGTTAAGACACAGCCAAGTCGCCATGAGCTGGGAGACTCTGTGGCCCCCTCCAACGCCCTGAATTCCTGGTAGGCAGGACCCCCTCCTGAGCCCTGGGCTGGTTCTGACAAGGAGGCAGATGCATTTCCAAGATTGTGCACAGCTACAGAGTGCCAGAGATGGGATTTCCCAGAGCCACACTTGGCAGGTGTGGTAGTCAAGATCAGCCTTCTGTGGCAGCTGCCTTCAAATAGTAACTCAAAGACCTCTGAACCATCACTCACTCCCCCATCCCTATGGCTCTATTGATCCCCCAAATCACTTTTCTTTGCCAGATGACTGAGACATTAAACACTTGTCTTCTTTTAAAATTGATTATGTCAAGAGGTATTCAAATAGTCACAGAATTTTAATGTTGTAAAGTCAAGAAATCTGTTTTTTTTTTTTTTAAGATTTTTATTTATTCATGAGAGACACAGAGAGAGAGAGAGTGAGAGACAGGCAGAGGGAGGAGAAGCAGGTTCCACACAGGGAGCCTGACATGGTACTTGATCCCGGGTCTCCAGGATCAGGCCCTGGGCTGAAGCAGCACTAAACCGATGAGCCACCAGGGCTGGCCAATCTGTTCTTTTTTTTTTCTTTCTTAGGGAAAGAAGTCTGAGACTAAGGTCTTATACAACCTTCCCATGATCTTAGAGCCAGTTAGTGGCAGAGCTAAGAGTTAAGTAAGACCTAGGTCCTCTACCTGCAGCCCAGTGTAGCTTTATGTTTGTGCTTTGCTATATCATACTGCTTTTCTTTAAGAACAAATATCTTAAAAAAAAAAAAAAAAAAAGAACAAATATCTTGCCATCTAGGACTTGCTTTTACATATTCTAGCAATAAATAAGCAACTAAGGGAGATATAATTGTATGCAATTTGTAAATAAGTAATATACATGAATATTCTATAATGAAGAGGGCTTTTTAATTAATTAATTAATTATTATTTTAAAATTTTATATATATTTTAAAGGTTTTATTTATTTATTCATGAGAGACACAGAGAGAGAGAGAGGCCGAGGGAAAAGTAGGCTCCACGCAGGAGCCTGACGTGGGACTCGATCCTGGATCTCCAGGATCACACCCTGGGCTGAAGGAGGCGCTAAACCACTGAGCCACCCAGGCTGCCCAAAAAGGGCTTTTAAAAAGATTTTATTTTTATTTATTTATTGAGAGAGCATGTGTGAGCTGGGGCAGGGGAGAGGCAAGGGGAGAGGGAGAGGATCTCAAGCCGACTCTGCACTGAGCGTGGAACCTGATGTGGGGCTCAATCTTACCACCCTGAGATCATGACCTGAGTTGAAATTAGGAGTCAGATGCTTAACTGACTGAGCCACCCAGGTACCCCTATAATAAAACATTTTTTTGAAAGAATATACCTTATTATACTTAAGTTTGGGTAAATATACTAGATATTCTTCTATTAAAGCACTTCCAGGTTGGAGAACTGAGCAAGGAATATAAAAAAAGGAAGAGTGGGAAGTAGAAAGGTTGAGGATGAAGACAAACTTCTTCCAGTTACTTCCTTATCTAGTCTTGGTTCTTCACTGAACCAGCTGTGTGATCTTGGACAAGTCACTTCTCTTCTAGAAGCTTCAGTTTCTTCATCTGGTGAAGTCTTTAGAAAAGATGGTCTGTTAGAAAAAAAAAAAAAAAAGATGGTCTGTTAGGTCCCTGGAAGCAATACATACCTCAGTTCCCTACAAAACCTGAAATACTTAAATTCCTCTTTGAATTTTCTGAAAAAGATGCCAAAGGAAGCCTCCAATCAGAAGAAACCCCATGGTCCTGAACTTATCATTTCTTTTTTTTTAAGATCTTATTATTTATTAATGAGGGACACAGAAAAAGAGGCAGAGACATAGGCAGAGGGAGTAGCAGGCTCTCTGTGGAGAGCCCAATGTGGGACTTGATTCCAGGACCCCAGGATCACGACATGAGCCAAAGGCAGATGCTCAATCATTGAGCCACCCAGCCATCCCACTTTTTTTTTTTTTTTACATTTATTTTAGAGAGAGAGGGAGAGAGAGCACAAGCAGGAAGGGCAGGGAAACAGAGAGAGAGAGAGAATACCAAGCAGACTGGGTGCTGAATTCAGAGCCTGATGCTGATCCCACAACACTGCGATCACGACCAAGGCAAAACCAAGAGTCTTAAGCTCAATCAACTGTGCCACCCGGCCATATCATTCCTTACAGCTAAGCAGCCCTACAGCCCCACAGTTCCTCATAAGGCCTAAGGCCACCCATTCTGGAATGGGACTGAAGTCTTTTGGCAAGCAGACATACTCATCGTTGTGGTCTCCCCATGGGCTGGGGGTACCCAAGGAACACGGCTATATACCACTCCCATAGCTACCTTCAGCTTCTGTTTGAGTATCAGAGCAGAGGCTGGGGTAGACCAAAGTATAAATCCCATCTCTGGCACTTTGTAGCTGTGCACAATCTTGGTTAGGTTATTCCTGGTTTTCAATTTCCCTATATAGAAAATTATTGTGAGAAGCAAGATAATAACAAAGGTGAGTAGGAAGGTAGACAGAGAGGTGATAGAATAATACATTTGAAATACTATAAAACTTCAGGATTTACCCTGCAGGGTTCATCCCTTTCCACATAGCTGCTAGTTATTGCCTCGGTGGCGGCATGAGGATGTCAGAAGGCACGGGCAGTGGGATCTTCCTGACTTTGGAGGAACGCAGTTTTCAGGCAAGTGTGTGCTAGAGTCAGCTCTAAATGACTCTTTGCTTTCTTCCTTGAGGGGAGATTGATAGAAAATGAACCACTTTATTTTATTTTAATTTTTTTCTGTAGAGAGAGAGAGAGAGAGAGCATGTGTGTGCATGTGCGAGTGGGGAGTGTGGGGGAGTGGCAGAAGGAGAGAGTAACTGAAGCAGGCTCCACACTCCAGGGCAGAGCCCTACTCGGGGCTCCATCTCACCAACCTGGGATCATGACCTGAACCAAAACAAGAGTCCAACATTTAACCGACTGAACCACCCAAGTGCCCCTAGAAGGAACCATTGTAAAGTGAACAATTCAGTGACATAATCTAGTGCCAAAAGATTTTCATCACTCCAAAATAAAACCCCATATCCACTAACTGGTTACTCCCCATTCACTGCCCCCCTGCCCTCAGCCTCTGGCAACCACCAATCTGCTTTCTGTTTCTTTTTTTTTTTTTTTTTTTAATTTTATTTATTTATTCATAGAGACACAGAGAGAGAGAGAGAGAGGCAGAGACACAGGCAGAGGGAGAAGCAGGCTCCATGCAGAGAGCCTGACGTGGGACTCGATCCCCAGTCTCCAGGATCAGGCCCTGGGCTGTAGGCGGCACTAAACCGCTGCTCCACTGGGGCTGCCCTGCTTTCTGTTTCTATGGATTTATCTATTCTGGATATTTCATATAAATGGAATCATGTGACCTTTGTGTCTGCCTTCTCCCATGTAGCATAATGCTTTCAAATTAATCCATCTTGTAGCATATATCAGCACTTCAATCCTTTTTATGGCTGAATAATACACCACATAGCACATTTTGTTTATTCATTCATCAGTTGATGGATATTTGAGTGCTTTCCACTTTTTGGTTATTATGAATAATACTACCACAAACATTCCCGTATAATTGTGTGTGTGTGTGTGTGTGTGTGTGTGTGTGTGTAAACATGTTTTCAATGCTCTTGGGTATGAACCTGGGAGTAAAATTGCTGGGTTGTATGGTAACTCTGTGTTACCAAGGTTGGAAAAAAAATGCCTATAATCAGCTTTTGAGAGCCAGCTGGAAATAAGCACATGAAAAGATGTGCCACATCATTAGCCAGCTGGGAAATGCAAACCCAAACCACAATGAGATACCACTTCACACCCACTAGGATGGGTATAGTCAAAAAGACACAGGGGGCGCCTGGGTGGCTCAGTCGGTGAAGCCTTCCACTCTTGGTCTCAGCTCAGATCTTTTTTTTTTTTTTTAAGATTTTATTTATTTATTCATGAGAGACACAAAGAGAGAGGCAGAGACATAGGCAGAGGGAGAAGCAGGCTCCTTGCGGGGAGCGTGATGCGGGATTTGATCCCAGGACCTGAGCTGAAGGCATACGTTCAACCACTGAGCCACCCAGGTGCTCCTCAGCTCAGATATTGATCTCAGGGTTATGAAGCCTACGTTCAAAAAAAAAAAAAAAAAAAAAAAAAAAGACAAGTGTTGATGAGAATGTGGAGAAATGGGAGCCCTCATACTTTGCTGGTGGGATTGTTAAATGGTGCGGATGCTTCATAAAGCAGTCTGGCAGTTCCTCAAATGGCAAACATAGAGCCCATGCATTTGTGAATGCACGGGCATGGAGAGGGTGCAGTGGTCAGGGTCTGAATAGAATAGCTAGAAAGCCTTCTTTCCCCAGCAGTGGGATAGGCATTAAACACATGCCCATTCGGTGGATGTATGGATAGGACATTCATCTCTTTGATGTCACTCTATGTCATATCCTCCAATTCTACCTCCATTCCTCATTTCCCCAAGTGGCAGCATCCTATCTGCAACAGGAATCCTTCTCTCCTAACCAACTGGTACAGAAAAGGCCACTTGTGGTTTTCTTTTTTGTGTGTGTGTGTGATAACTGATTCTTCTTTTGGAAGAATGAGCAGAGACTTACCACGTAATTCATACATGAAATTCACATTATGTATTTTCCTGCTTCTGGATCTTCTCCCCACTGTCTTCCCTATGCAAATGACTCTCTCATTCCTTTCATCCACTCTAGATTCTTCCTACCCTGTGAGGTCCAGGTCAAATCCCACTCCCTCTTCCTTGTGAAGTCTTCCCTCAATCAAACTCAGGATCAAACTGCCCAGTGACTCTGTAGCAAAACTTCTCAATATTGTAATATTCTTAACTACACACCATAAAATGCTGTTGTATTTTAACCTGGTATAGTTAAATACATCCTTTTTTGGCATATGTGATTCCACCTAATGCTAGAGAAACTGTGGCACGTGCAAATAGTTGAAGAAATAGTTAAGGTGGGTAAATTTAAGATGAAGCAAATGTGAACTAAATTTTTAAAAAATTTTTACTTGGAATTGTTTGATTTTAGTTGTAACGCTAATGCTTTCTAGTTATATTGTGTCACTTCCTTCGGGTGGCCAAATAAGTGGGACAAGAAATTGGCAGGTTTGGGTTCTGGTCATAGCTCCAGTTGCTAAGTAGGTATGTAATCTTTGAGCTACCTTAACCCTCCCTAAGAATCAATTGGAAAGTAGGATTGGTACACTCTATTAATAAAGAATTTCTGGGGGGCCCGTGTGGCTCAGTCAGTTAAACACCTGCCATCAGCTGAGGTCCTGATCCCAGGGTTCTGGGATTGAGCCCCACATCAGGCTCCCTGTTTGGTGGGGAGCCTACTTCTTCCTGTCCCTCTGCCTGCTGCTCCCCCTGCTTGTGCGCACCCTCTCTGGTCAATAAATAATCTTTTTTAAAAAAGAACTTCTGTAGATTCTATCTGTTTTCTTCGCTACCCCTTTGCTCCACTTTTACTTCTCTAGTTCAGGCTGTCATCATCCTTAGCCTAGGCCCTTGCTACTCCAAACATAGTCTGTGTCCAAGCAGTAGCATGTGAGACATGCAGAATCTCAGGCTCTGCTCCAGACCTACTGAAACAGAACCTGAGTGTTATCAAGATCTTTAGGTGCCTCGTATGCACATCAAAACCTGAGAAGCAGTGGCCTTATGTTAACTGTAGTCCCTTAGCCGGTCTCTCTGTCTCAGCTCTGGCCCCTTCCAATCTACCCTCTACATCATGCCTAGGAAGAGCTTTTCAGTGGGCCAAGCAGATTTTATTACTTCCCTGCTTAAAATCCCTCAGGGGCTCCCTGTGATAAAATAGCACTGTGGAAAGAGCATAGGTACAGTTTCTAGAATGTGGCATGCTCTTTTGTGCTTCCAAGCTACTGTCTATGTTGCTTTCTCTTTGGGGTAGTGTTTATCCATCTTCGTTTCTGTATCATCTTTCGATATTCAGCTCAAGTGCAGCCTCATCAGGGAAGCCTTTTCTGTTCCTTTAGTTAGGCCCCTACTCTAAATAGACTTTTTCTGAAGGCTTCGGCACCAGTTTATTATGGTGATGTGTGTATTTGTCTGTGTCCCTTTCCTGGCTATGAATTCTATCCTCACTGTCGCTATGTGTGGGGATTCCACGGGAAACAGGAGAAAGTCTCAACCCTCTTAAAGCTTACAGAGCAGATTAGGGAAATTAGGTAATAAACAACTCTAAAATTAAATTGTGAGGGGTGCCCGGGTGGCTCAGTTGGTTAAGCGCTCAACTCCTGATTTGGGCTCAGGTCATGATCTCAGGGTCGTGAGGTCGAGCCCCATATCGGGCATCATGTTCAGCATGGAGTCTGCTTTAGATTCTCTCCCACTCTCTCCCTCTGCTTTCCTCTCTAAATAGATAAATAAATAAATACAGTCTTTAAAAATTAGGTTAAATTTTAAATTGTGATAAGCCCTATGGTGGACACAAGCAGGACATGGTAGGAGTAGGGGGGAGCAACGTCCTCTCTGAAAAAGTGACAACTTTATTACAGACCCTGTCTTAAGAGGATGGGAAGCAGGGGATGCCTGACTGGCTCAGTGGTTAAGCCTTTTGCTCAGGTTCTGATCCTGGGGTCCCAGAGTCGAGTTCCGCATCAGGTTCCCTACAGGGAGCCTGCTTCTCCCTCTGCCTGTGTCTCTGCTTCTCTCTCTCTGTCTCTCATGAATAAATAAATAAAATCTTTTTTAAAAGAAAAAGAGGATGCGAAGTGGAAGTCACTCTTTTACTGGAGGAGCCTTAGAAAACTACAGATTGGCAAGTTCTGCCCTAGCCAAGTGTATTCAAGCATACAGTCTTCTCCCCAAACATAATTTTCCCATTCTGTTTGGATCATTAACATGGTCTTTAATAACATACAGGAGGGAGTGGACACATGGCTTGTGTGGGTGTAGTTCTGGACAAAGTCCTACCCCAGGAAGGCAGCCAGCTCCAGTACGTTGACTTGAAGATCAAACTGGATGAGCTTCAAGGGTAGAGTGGGGATGCTAAGGGCTCTGGGAGGTGGGGAATCATGCTGATTTGGCCCCTCAATATGATCAGATTTGGTGTTTAAGTGTTTTGAGTTCCTTTCTTTTACCTCTCTGACTTACGGCTGTCCAAATATTTCCCATTTCCAGCAAGACCAGAAGAGAATTAACATAAATTTAGCATCTGCTGTGTGAAAAGCACTATAATATGTAGAATACAGGCTCCTGAGTCAGACTGTCTAGACTTGAACCCCCTCCCACTCCATTGTTTTAAACTAACTGTATAACCTTAGTCAGAATATACTCTCCCTCTGAGTCTAGTTTCCTCCTCAGTGATGAGGATAATATCTCACAGAGTTGTGTACAGGACTCAGATAAGTATTAAAAATAATATTTATGGAGTATCAATATTCAATAAAGGAGTGTTATAGCAGCTATTACTTGTTGATTGATTCCTGGATTGAGCCAAGGTCAGTGTCAGGACTTTCCTTCATGTGTAGGTTTCTATGTCTTTCCTTACAGGGTGTTTGCTTAGGTCCATAGGAATAATAATATATGAGTAGGGCTGGCTTGGGCACTCCCAGTGATTGCCAATAGGGCTGTAGTCATGGAGTTGAGGCACATAATTAACTGAAATAATACTGTACTGGCTCCTTAAGACCTTTGCTGGTTGGGACGCCTGGGTGGCTCAGCGGTTGGGCACCTGCCTTTGGCTCAGGGCGTGATCCTGGGGTCCCGTGATTGAGTCCCGCATCGGGCTCCCTGCAAGAAGACTGCTTCTCCCTCTGTCTGTGTCTCTGCCTTTCTCTGTGTGTCTCTCATGAATAAATAAATAAAATCTTTAAAAAAGACCTTTGCTGGTTAACTAATTAACGAGTTCAATCTTCAACAAATGTTGAAGTAGCTACCATGAAGTACTATTGAGTACCTGCTATGTGCTAAGTCCTCAGAACCAGAGAATGAGATAGTCTGGGGCCTAGTTCTACTGTTACTTCTCAAAGATTAAGACGGGGCTCTTTTGGGGGTCTTATAGAGGACCATGGCTTTAGCCTCAAGGATCTCAATCTTGAGGGACCAAAAAGAGATAGAAATAGAAAGAACACTATGGTAAATATAGCTGGTGACCATTGCTTTGTCACCCTCATATTCCAGTACATAATGAACATAGTGATCCATGGTAGTTTGACACTGGCCTAGGCTCCATTAAGGAAATACAAATAGAAACTGAAAACACATTGCTTCTAAGGAGTGGGAATGGGAAGAGAGATTTGCTTTCCATCACAAATTTGTCAGCATGCCTTGATTTGTTACTGCGTGCCTATATTACTTGGACCTTACTTTGATAAAGTTCAAAAGAAAATTAATAAAATATGAAACTGACTCTAAAATATGAGAACCTAACACTTTCTATTTCCATTTTGACCAGCCATTTGATACAAGTAGGGTTGGGGATGAGATAAGGCTTGGGAAAGGGGACGTACAGTGAAAAAAAGACATTTATTGGGCAGGCTGTTTGACAATGTTTTATATAAGCTTGAAAGATTGTTTCTTTGTTCTTATGGCCAAAAGGTTTCCACATCAAAATTGCTGAATCAAAACAACTTACTTAGTGTATTTACCCTAATTCTGATACTTTACATTGAATACAATATCCTTACCTATCTGTAGTACATAGGGAAAATATATTCCCATGTTGTGCACGTGTTGTGTGCTTTTTGGTTTCAGCTATCCGTCCCCTGTGTTGGATGGCACTACGAATATTCCTTTCCTTCTCTGGATCTTAGGCCCATCTGAACATGAGGCTGTGGATTATATAATTTTCACAGTTTCTTTCTTTCTTTTTTTTTTTTTTAAGATTTCATTTATTCATTCATGAGAGACACAGGCAGAGGGAGAAGCAGGCTCCCTGTGGGGATCCTGCTACGGGAATTGATGCTGGGACCCTGGGATCATGCCCTGAGCCAAAGGTAGATGCTCAACCACTGAGCCACCCAGGCGTCCCAATTTTCATGGTTTCAAACTGAGTTTCTGTGGGAACTGAGCAGGGGCCTCACAGGACTTTATGAGGGTGAAGAGAAACAGAATTTGCACTTTGCCTCAACCAAAAGCAGCTAAATCCTGCTTCCATCTTTCACTTACTGCTCTTTCTAATAAGGTTTCTACTGAAATTAGGGCTTTATTTATAAAGTCTTTCTTTCTTTCTTTCTTTCTTTCTTTCTTTCTTTCTCTCTCTCTCTCTCTCTCTCTCTTTCTTTCTTTCTCTCTTCTTCCTTTCTTTTTTGAGAAAGAGAAGGAGAGAGTGCGTGTGAGAGGGAGAAGGAGAGAGAGAATCCCAAGCTGGCTCCACACTCAGCATGGAGTCCAACATAGGGCCTGTTCCTGGGACCCTGAGATCATGACCTGAGCCAAAATCAAGAGTCAGACTCTCCACTGACTGAGCCACCCAGGCACCCCTATAAAGTATTTTTCTACCCACTGAAGTAGATATCTATTTTCATGCTACAGTTCACTGGTTTTAAAAGAATGCAATAACCAGTGAAATATTGAAAGGAATAATGTATTTCTAGAAAATAGCTTAAGGATCACTTTGACATCATTATCTCATTTGCTACCCAGAATAACCCTATGAGGATTAGGGAAGGAGAGACCAAAAGAAGAAGAATTCTTGGGGCACCCGGCTGGCTCAGTCAATGGAAGGTGGGGCTCTCATTCTGGGGGTCATGAGTTGGAGCCCCATATCAGGTGTCAAACTTACTTTAAAAAAAGAAATAAAAGGAAAAAAGAGAAGAGGAACTCCTTACTTCAGCATCTGCAGCTAGAGAATGGAAGAACTATGATGAACCCAGGTCTTCTGACATTGATTGCTTATCCAGTCCCCACTGCATTATACTATGACACTTCTCAAAGTTTGGTTCTAATACAAAACAATGAAAAGTCCCTCAGAAGCAATGTTGGGCACCGTAGCCACTGAAGTCAGAAAGTTCTTTATTACCCTGGGAAGTTCAATATGCTCAATTCCCACAGGCCTTCATTATCAGTACTCAGCTGTCCCTCCTCTTTTTTCAAGAGAGAACTTATCAAGGCAAATGAGGCAACCGATCATCTAAGGAAAGCAATCTCTGTAGGAGGATGCCTAGAATATACACAAATGCCTTGTTATATCCTTAAACAAAGACCTTAACCTAGATGGCTATGACTAGAAGGAAACTTCGAGATCACAGACCTAGGAACCCAGAACATTTTACCTATGGACATAGAGCTGGGCCAGCAGCAACATAGGACTGAGACATTGGAAGGCAGTGTGGCATAATGAAATAAACGGACCTCCAACTCCAAGTCAGATAGATCCAGGCTTGGATTGGAGCTCTTGCTTCTTAAAAATTATTATTATTGTATTGATTTATTCATGAGAGACACAGAGAGAGGCAGAAAAAGGCAGAGGGAGAAGCAGGCTCCCTGCTCTGCAGGACTCAAAATCAGGACCCCAACACAACCTGAGCTGAAGGCAGACAGCCGCTTAGCCATCGAGGCGCCCAGAGCTCTTGCTCTTCCGCCTCTGTGGCCTGGGGGCAATTCACTTAACCTCTCTGAGCCTCAGCTTCCTCATCTGTAAAATTGGGATAATGCCTTGTAAGGGGCAATAAGAAAGGGTAAAGGAGATCATTTGCGGATAGCTCCCCTGCTTGTTACAGGTTCACTTAGTTTCTCAGACTTTCTTTGAAGAGTAGACAGACAGAACTACTTTGTAGGAACAATACCTATTTTGTAGGCTTTGTGTAGTTTTAAATGATATTCCAAGTATTTAACAACCGGTAGAGTGTGAGCCAACTGGTCAGATTTACTGACCAACCAATACAACACCTGCTAAAAATGATTGGCTCGATCATACTGATGCATAATTGCCATGTGGCCAAATATTAGCTTTCGTGTGAATATTAAATTAAATGATGTGGAACATAACGGATATGTAATGAATCATATTTATGTCTCTTTCTCTTCCTACTTCTACTTTTAGTCCTCTTTCTATCACTTGGCTACTTAAGCAGAAGTTAGCTTCTCCCTCATGTGAATTATATAAACTATTTTTGTCTTCCTCACTTAAGAATTTTATTTGGACTCCTTATTTGATCACGTTTTATTTTTTATATTTTTAAAGATTTTATTTACTATTCATAAGAGACAGAGAGAGGCAGAGACACAGGCAGAGGCAGAAGCAGGCTCCACGCAGGGAGCCCGATGCAGGACTCGATCCTGGGTCTCCAGGATCACACCCTGGGGCAAAGGCAGCACTAAACCGCTGAGCCACCCGGGCTGCCCTGATCACATTTTAAAGTCTTGACCTTTCAGTGTAATAAATTTTATACTCTGAGGATTTGAAATTCACATTTCTGTACCATCATCGAAGTGGCCATATTAACTATTCTCAGGAACGTTGCAAGAGTAAGGTAGACATCTTGAGAAGCTATCATAGAGTGCCAGTGAGTTCACTCGACTCATCCTTGAGGAAAAGTTTCCTCTATCATGTGAAAAGATTTACGTCTCCTAGAAAAGAGCCCACTTCAGACCTAGGCCTGGCTTAAAAAGATATAAACGGGCAGAGGACCTGAGTGGCTCAGTGGTTGAGCGTCTGCCTTAGGCTCAGGTTGTGATCCTGGGGTCCTGGGCTGGAGTCCCTCATCAGGCTCCCTGCAGGGCGCCTGCTTCTCCCTCTGTCTGTGTCTCTGCTGCCCCCCACCCCGTGTCTCTCATGAATAAATAAATAAAATCTTTAAAAAAATAAAGTTTGTTTCTTTTAGTAGTCTCTACACCCAACATGGGGCTTGAACCCATGACCCCAAGATCAAGTCGCACATTCCTCTGACTGAGCCAGCCAGGCACCCTTGTTTATATATATATATATATATATTTTTTTTTTTTTTTAAGGATTTTATTTATTTATTCATGAGAGGAGCCTGCTTCTCCCTCTGCCTGTGTCTCTGCCTCTCTCTCCCCGTCTCTCATGAATAAACAAATAAACAAAATAACTAAAGGAGTGATGAGAAGTGATGAATAATATGTGGTTGAGGTGAAAATGCTTTAGAAAAGAAATTAGCATGGCGCCTGCGTGGCTCAGTAGCTTAGCATCTGCCTTTGGCTCAGGTCATGAGCTCAGGGGCCCTAGGATGGAACCCCCCCTCCTTGGGCTCCCCACTCAGTGGTGAGTCTGCTTGTCCCTCTCTCCTTTGCCCCTCCCCCTGCTTGTGCCTGCACTTTCTCTCCAATAAATAAAATCTTTTAAAAGAAGAGAATTAAAAAAACCCCTGATTCTTAATGACTGTGCCTGTGGGAAAAAGGCAAGCCTTCCAAAAGGGGTTACCTGTGTCTCTGTCTTCTTAGACTAGTAAAGGTGCTAAGGATGAAGGGGGTGGCGGCAGAAAGTTGAGAAAGGTCTGAGGAGGGCAAAGTTATCAGGCTTCAGGAACTGTCTTGAAGCTGCTTTGAAACCACACTAGAAATCAAGGAAGAGAAAGAGTATTACTTTGGATTTTGTAGAACCACAGCCACAAGCGAGGGTGTTCTGTGCCAGGACTTATGTGTGCAATTCTATAGATTCAGGCAAAAAGTCAGGCTACGGGATCCCTGGGTGGCGCAGCGGTTTGGCGCCTGCCTTTGGCCCAGGGCGTGATCCTGGAGACCCGGGATCGAATCCCACGTCGGGCTCCCAGTGCATGGAGCCTGCTTCTCCCTCTGCCCGTGTCTCTGCCTCTCTCTCTCTCTCTCTCTCTTTCTGTGTGACTATCATAAAAATAAATAAAAATTTAAAAAAAAGTCAGGCTACATACAATACTGTGTAGGCAAGTTCTCCAGTGACACATTAAATCATTCTTTGAGAATCTGTTGATTTGGATCTAGTTTCTTTTTATGCCCCAAGATGGAGCTAAAGCAATGCTGTCCTCCTGAAGCTCAGGCTATTGCTTGAAAAGCAGGGGAGATTGCAGGACCTTTTGCATGTCCACACAGCAAGTGCAAGAGAAGGGAGGTATTGGGTTTTAGTCTTCTTAAGCCTGATGTTTCCCAGCTGAGGAACATTCCGGAGCCTGAGATAAGCACAGAATTCCATGCTGTTTGGGCTGGCTTCTTTCCTCAACAAGATCCCACTATTTTCTCTGGGAAGGCAAGCCCACCTTCCATGGCAGGCCACAGGTGAGGTTTTGAGGGCCAGGGATTTGTTTCTCCTCCTTGTTATCCTTCCTGCTCCGGTTTTCACCATTCAAGAGGAATAAAGGATAGATTGAGAGATATGGAGTGGGCCAAAAGTCTGACGAATAACCAGACACTTTCATAAAATGCAGGAGTTTGGTAATTGTCAATTTACCCTGGTCTGCTTCCAGCTGGTTCCCTTTTCAGCTGACTGACTCAAGTGACTATTGAGACCAATAAAGCATTTAAGGATTGAGGAGGGAGGAGTTAGTTCCCTTTTCTATTTCCTACTTGCTTGGGTAGCTCTGCTTCCTCCTGAGCGAGGAGCCAATGAAGACCTCATCACTATTTTTTTTAATGGAGAAAGATAATAGGTTTTTAATCTGCTTCTTGAATATAAGGACCTCTTAGCAGAGACTGGATCTTTAAAATATTATCCAGTATTTAAATAGAGCCAAGACTAAGAAAAACAACTACCAGATACGTGGTTTCTAGAGTCACAGAGTTTTAGGCATATTGTATGATTGTTTCTCATTTTTTGGGCCCTTGCTATGGGCCAGCCACTGCCCTAAGCTTTTGGCAGCTTATTAATCCTCACAACAACCCTATGAAGTAGCTGCAGTTATTATCCTTATTTTTACAGATGGGGAAACTGAGGCTTACAAAGGTTAGATAACTTACCAAGTCCAAAGAGCTGGTAAGTGGTAGAACCAGGATTCAAACCACAGACCGTCTTTACTGAAAAAGTCATGTTCTCCATCATGGCACATGAGAGGTCTTGGCTGGAATACCTTCCGGGCCTTAACATCATTACTGAACACTATTACTGAGGGCTGATCATAGGTTAGGGCCCTATTTGAAACACTCCTTATATCCACTCACGTTTCCTGCATGTCTCGCCAGCCTGTGAAGACAGCACTATTCTATCTAGATAAGAAAAGAGGGGTGTGGAGAACAAAATTTCCTACATTCACAGAACTGGGAAGTGGCACTGGCCTACACGTTCAGGCAGTCTGACCCCAAAGACCATCCTCGTAACCCCTAAGTCGTATTGAAGGTAATATGTTCATTTGTGCAGGAGCCAGCCTAGTCCACTTGGAGCTTCCACTTTCTCACTAGACGGTTGGGCCTGTAATTTAACTTCTCGGAAGCCACCAGTAGAGTTCAAGAGTCTAGCCTACAGCTGAGCCTCCTGTTCAAATCCTTCCCCAAACGCCTGTCTCCTTGACAGGCTCTCATCCTTGAACATACTCAAAGGTGGGGAGTTGAGTGATGGCAGGTCTCTGGCTGCGCTTTTAATGTCCGAGGAGTCCACTAGCACACCATGGTTTTCATTTGATCTAAGGGAGATCTAATGAGAGATCATTTCCTGATAACACACTGTCTGCTTTCCACATCACTTAGGAAAGCCCTTGGCTGCAGACAATCCCCATTTGGGCATAATTGCCTTTGAAAAGGGGGCACAAGAAGCAGCAGAAACTCCTCAGAGTTTGGGTCTGATTTCCTGAGGTGTTCCATTTCAGAAGAGGCCCCTGACAACAGGCAGAGCATAAAAACAAGTGTGGTCTGGGGCAGACAGTGTTTTTCAAACAGTTGGCCAGATCTCTCCTGGCAGCCAGGAAGCAGCTGAATCATCAAACGCCAGGCCTCTAATGACATGGAGGCTGGGCTACAGTGAAGCACATTCCAGACTGACTCTGACTCCCCGAGCTGCTGCTTTACCAACGCTGGCTCCCTTCCAGGGGGCTGGCCTGGCCCAACTGGGCCGATTTCGTCTCCTCTCTCCCTTGATTTTTCCTACTCTTTGTCATTTCCCATCCAGCATCTGCTTGCCTTTGGACGGAATATTTGAACGACTCTTGGGGTCACCCCAGGTACTGCCTCTGCTCCTTCAGAAGCTGCAGCTAATGAAATCCATTTCCTGGTCAGAAAGTCAAAAGAGCAGGGGAAGAAAGTCACTGAGAGGGAGCACTTGGGGACAGGACGAGAATGGACACACATTCTTTTCCGACAGGCAGGAGTGACCTAGGCACTCAGAAATTGCAAGCCAGAAGTTTGGACAAAACCCTAGACCCAATCTGAATCTTCAAAGTGTTGAAATCCCTTAGGAAATCCTTTGACCAGAGCTTCAGAGAGTGGAAGGTAAGGAAGGGGGCCTAGGTAGGGTCATGCTCTTTGAAAATACATAGATCCCTCCATTTATATGAGAAACGAAACAAAAGTTTGGACTCATTAAGCATGAAGAATGCACAATATTCTCATCTAAAGGAATATAGTGGAAGAGAGGAGCCTTCTTCACTGTTAACCGTAAACTGTGAATGCATGAAGGTGGTGGGGGTGGAGTGGGGAGGGAGGGAGGTTGTGACTTGGAAAGAACCTTGAAATTCCACAAAACTATAATCCATTGTCTGGACTCTGATGGGAAAAAGAAAGAAACTGGATTCTCCTCCCTTCAGTCCTTGCCAACAGCATTCCACCTCCAGTCTGTTCTCCCTGACCCCGCCCATCATCATCATAATAATAATGTGTGTTATTTTTTATAAAAGTCTAAATAATTTCCCTACACGTTTGTATTTGATCTGTGTAACTTTGAGGGGCTGCAAAGAAGAGATCTTTCCCTTTTCGCAAATGAGAACACCGAGATCCAGAGAAATGACTCAATTTGCCCAAAGTCACATAGGAAATGAGTTGTAGGGCGAAATGGGTTGTAGGGCCAGGTCCCCTGTATCATCAGTTCCTGATGCTGTTACTCCTTTCATACACCAGACCATGTTGGTGTGGAGTGCTGGTTCTTCAATTGTTGAGTGCCTCAGAATCACTGGGAAGTGTTAGACAAATGTGTATTTATAGACTCTACCCTCAGAAACAAAGTAGGTCTGGGATAGGTGTCCAGAATCTACGTTTTTCATTTTATTTTATTTTATTTTTTAATATTTTATTTATTTATTCATGAGAGATACACACAGAGAGGCAGAGGCACAGGCAGAGGGAGAGGGAGAAGCAGGCTCCATGCAGGGAGTCCGATGTGGGACTCGATCCCGGATCTCCAGGATCATGCCCTGGGCTGAAGGCAGGTGCTAAACCGCTGAGCCACCCAAGATCCCTTATTTTATTTTTAAAGATTTTATTTATTCACTTGAGAGAGAGAGAGAGATTGAGAGCGGGGGGGGGGGGGGCGGCTATGAGCAGGGGGAGGGGCAGAGAGAGAGGGAGAAGCAGGCTCCCTGCTCAGCAGGGAACCCAACATGGGGCTCGATCCTGGGACCCTGGGATCATGACCTGAGCCAAAGGCAGATGCTTCACTGACTGAGCCACCCAGGCACCCCTATTTTGTCTTATTTTTAGTTCAAGTATAATTAACATACAGTGTTATATTAATTTCAGGTGTACAATCTGATGATTCAACAATTCTGTATCTTACTCTATGCTCATCACAACAAGTGTACTCTTATTTCACCTATTTCCCCCATCCCCCATCCACCAGTTTGCCCTCTATAGTCAGGAGTCTGCGTGTTTAACAAGGACCCCCAAATGCTTCTGATGCAAATGGTGTTTGGACCATACATCGAATGAAAGCAAATCTATAAGCCCTGAGCTGTCCAGAGATTTCATGTCCATCTCTACAAATCATATTTTTATTTAAAAAAATTCAACAGGAATAGAAGAAAACTAAGAAAGCTATTCTTAAGAGGACTGTGAGATGAGGGGGGCAGAGGGAATTGATGTGTCTTTGGCAGAGCACATTTGCTCCCCCAACTCCCTTCCTCCAAAACCCCTTTTCCACATGAAGGTGAGGTCAAATATGCGTCAAAGGAAGCCTTGAAGATAAGGATATCTTGCACACTGGCCCCTAAATAATAGCCAGTGGCCAAAGAAAGGGAGTTTACAAACATGGCATAGGAGTGGTTCTGTAAGGATAGATGTACTTGAAACTCAGGCCTTTTTATAGCACAGTCGGTGGGGTTTGGATTCTCTCTCTGCCAGTTATTAGCTGTATAACATTGGGCAGGTCACTTAAATTTTCCATGCCTTAGCTTCCTTATCTGTACAATGGAGACAAAATTATTATATATTTCCTAGGGGTGTTGTAGGTATTAAATGACCTAATGTGAGTCCATCGCTTAGAACAGTGCTGGCATCTAGCGAGCAATAATAATATTATGTTAATTACAGTTTCCCTGAGTCATTGCTGAGTTGCAATCAATAAGGGATGGCTTGTGCCTAGAATTAAGCATTCCTGTGGTTTTCATGTCTCTGCCTCAGTAAGTGAGGAAACAAAGGCGTTCTGAAGAGCCATAGATGGCAGTTATATGGTGCTCCGCTAAGTCCCTTTTCCAAGCTAAAAGATGAATCCTGATGACCTCCAGGGGTTCAAGGGTCTTCTGTGGCAGCACCACAGGGCAAAAAGATATTTGACAACCAAACATGATACTTTTTCTCTTCTCCTAAAAATTATTCAGTGGAGTTTCATAGAAATCTGGTCAGTGTTGATAAATAGCAAAACACACATTCAAAACACCAATAGTGCAGGGGCGCCTGGGTGGCTCAGTGGGTAAAGTGTCTGTCTTCAGCTCAGGTCTTGATCTCAGGGTCCTGCTCAGGACCCTTGATCAGGCCCCCTGCTCAGTGGGGAGTCTGCTTCTCCCTCTGCCCCTGCCCCTGCCTTGCTCTCTCTCTCTCAAATGAATGAATAAAATCTTAAAAAAAAAACCCCACCGTAGTGCAATGCTGTTATTCTTATTCCAACTTTTCCATCTGAAGACTGCTCCATATGTGATGAAGGGTGATGATGATGATGATGATGATGATGATGATGATGGAGCTACCAGGGGACTGAGACTCCTTTAGGAGTATTAGGAAGGCCTAGGGGGACCCAGGCTCAATGCACCGCACAGAATGGCATGGTGGCTGATTAGAGAAGTTATATTCAGGGCTGGCTTCCTAGAATTTGCTGATGGACAATACTTTGGGATTTTGGCAGGGTTTCAAAGTTGGTAGATTTATTGGGAGCATATTAGTGTCTGGAGACCCTAGGAATATAGGTGTGTGGTGGGGGGAGGGGACAATAGAGAGACAGAAGGTGGAGGAAAGAGAAAGAAAAAGAGAAGTTAACAAAGAGAGGAGGTTGAGGATGGAAAGCAAGAGAATTTTTGCAAAGGGATGGTGGGAGACAGCACTTTGTCCAGAACCTCCTAGAAGCTTCTAGAGCACATAATGTCTCACATGGAAAGCAGAGTTTCATTCCAGCCTGACTCAGCCCACCTACCAGCAGCTTTGCTCCCTGCTGTCTGTACTGTCACTCATGTACAAGCACATCTGCTCCGGTGCCCCCAAGCCATCTCATGGTATATTCATCTGTACCTTTGCTGCTCATGTGACAGCCAGCCAGCCAGCGAGGCGTCGGAGTACCAGCAAGTAGCCTAGGTGAGAGTGCAAGGGAAACACTGACAAATATAAAATACTTACATTCATATGTGTCTGGTACCAATTACAGCCAGTTAGCACTTAAAAAATTCAAGCAGTGGTATCAATATGGAAGCCCAAACGCTTGTGCCTTTGATTATGTGCATATGTGCATCTAAAGAACACACTTGCACACAGAAATCTTTCAGTAACTGGCAATTTTCACGAAAATGATGTAAGAAGGGTAAGTCCATTCCTGGCTTTCTCTTTCAACAGGTTCAGTTACATAGTGCAAACTGTTCACAGATCAGACCATTTATTCCCTGATGAGTGTCTCTTTGGCCTGGGCCCAAGGCCTGCTAGGCTGGGGGCTATGGTGGCTGCAGGGGCTGCTTTGGCTACTGCACATTTTGCCTACACGCAGTTCCCACATATTGCCCTTGGAATTGGATAGCCCCATGCACAGTACGTTGAAATCGGAGGACTTTTTTCCATGTATTTTGCAGCCTCCAAAAACACCCAAATTTTATTTTATTTAAATTCAATTACCATCCCAAGGCTTTTCTTTAATCACAATTCAGTTGAACTTTGACTAGCTTTTATACAAAGTTCAGTTTAATCACTTAAACAGAAGGACATCATGAAATATGTTTTCATTCTGATTATTTTGCTCCTAACTGGGAGACAACCACCAAATACAAAGGCTTTCAGGATTTTTTTTTCTACTAGACTATAAAATCTCTTTAATTCTTCAACGGATGTACAGTTTGAATGAACTAAAGCCAGGGTTTATAGAAGGTCAGAAACAAAGGCTAGCATTAATGGAAATTAATGGTTTTGCCTTTTGGAGACAAACTGAATCAGACAGAACTATTTATCCAGAGCCAGGTTCTTAAAAATACCCAATGAAACAGAGAATAAAGGCATATCCTTTCACACTTCATTGTAAAAACAATTAAGTAACTGGCTTTGGTGATATACACCATTAAGATTATTTTCAGCAAGTTACATGTGCCAGTATGGTTTGGAAAAGTAACTCATCTATGCTCTGTGTTCAGGACGCACATTTTAGAAATCCTGATCTCATGTCTTATGGCAGTTATGAAGATATCTACTGGCCCTGGTTTACAGACCTTTAAAAAATTTAGTGAGGCTTGAGTTTTGGAAAGCCTTCCCTGAACCCCTCACATTGGGTAAAATGTCTGTCAATATATTTCTAAATACTTAGCTGTATGAGATGCCTGGGTGGCTCAGTGGCTAAGCATCTGCCTTCAGCTTGGGTTGTGATCCTGGAGACAGAAGATTGAGTCCCACATCAGGCTCCCTGCATGGAGCCTGCTTCTCCCTCTGCCTGTGTCTCTGCCTCTCTCTCTCTCTCTGTGTGTGTGTCTCTCATGAATAAATAAATAAAATCTTTTAAAAAAATTACTTAACTGTTTAGATGTCTGTCATTCATAGTACACTGTGAAGCCCCTGAGGGCAGAGACCATATTCTACTCATATTTAAAACACGAGTACCCAGCCATTAGAAATGACAAATACCCACCATTTGCTTCGACGTGGATGGAATTGGAGGGTATTATGCTGAGTGAAGTAAGTCAATCGGAGAAGGACAAACATTATATAATCTCATTTATTCAGGGAATGTAAAAAATAGTGACAGGAAATAAATGGGAAAGGAGAGAAAATAAGTGAAAATATCAGTGAGGGAGACAGAATATGAGAGCCTCCTAAGTCTGGGAAACGAACAAGGGGTGGTGGAAAGGGAGGTGGGTGGGGGATGGGGTGACTGGGTGACGGGCACTGAGGGGGGCACTTGACAGGATGAGCACTAGGTGTTATACTATATGTTGACAAATCAAACTCCAATAAAAAATAGAAAAAAAATAAATAAAGCACGAGTATCAGGCAGCCCGGGTGGCTCAACGGTTTAGCGCTGCCTTCAGCCCAGGGCATGATCCTGGAGATCTGGGATTGAGTCCCACATCGGGCTCCCTGCATGGAGCCTGCTTCTGTCTCTGCCTTTCTCTCTCTCTCTCTGTCTCTGTGTGTGTGTGTGTGTGTGTGTGTGTGTGTCTCTCATGAATAAATAAAATCTTTAAAATAAATAAATAAAAATAAAACACGACTACCAATATCTTACATGATATAGAGTAGGTGCTAAATAAATATTTGTTAAACTGTTGATGAAAGTCAGGCAGTGGGACAAATGAAAATTGGGCAAGGGAGTGGCCTAAAATTAACATTAAAAATATGGCCCACTTTCTACTCTGACTTTCATGATTTGTATGAAAATGTAAACTCCGGATCTGCATGACAGAGCCACGTTTATATAATATGATTAAAAAGCCCATCTTGCTATATCTCCCCAAGCATTATTTCATTCTGTTATTTTGCCTGAGATCTCAGGCTAATGAGATCCCTTTTGTAAAGTTTGAGAATCCTTGAGGACCTTCCAGGTGATCAATCCTTCATATCTTAGTATAAAATTGTTGGGTCAGGTTGCTCTACTTTTAACACCTAGCTGACATTAACATTAAGGTTAAAAAAAAGTTAAAAAAAAAAAGTTTTGACTGAAGAGGTAAGTGGATGAGAGAGAGTGAGGGCGCCTGAGTGGCTCAGTCAGTTAAGCATCTGACCCTTGATTTCGGCAGGTCGTGATCTTGGGGTGGAGGGAGCAAGCCCTTCATGCAGGGAGTCTGCTTCCTCCTTTTCTCTTCTCCCTCTGCCCCCCCCACACACTCCTCCCTTCCTAAAATAAATAAATACATTGATCAATCAATTAATCAATCAATCTTAAAAAGAGAGAGAGAGTGCTTTGGAGCATGCAAAAATAGAGGGAAAATCTTATCTGGGCGGCTCAGGGCAGATCCAGGTCCTGGGTGAGGTAGGGGCTGGAAGGGAAGCACAGGTACAGAAAAGAATTTGATGAATGACAAAGTAAAATTTAGAATCATCGTGTCAGGCTATGAGAGTTAGAAGGATTATCACATGTCCTTAATGCCAAAGGGATGTGGAGAGACACAAAGGTTAAATGACTTTCCCAAGGTCACATGACTCTTTCTTGGTTGAGCTAGAAATAAAACCAACAGAACTTTAATCTTGTTAGCACATCAACCATTACATTCAGTTCAAGTACTTGTTAAGCACCTTCTCCATGCTCAGCACTGTGCTACACACTACAGGGAGTTCAAGTTCCATTTAGGACGTTTATCATCAAGAAGTCTTCCATGTTCCTTTTGTAATGAGGACTTCCTATTGTGAAGGCCAAAATACCTGAGCAATGCTACTAGATTTGTGCTGGGATGTTTGTTTATTTGTTTATTTATTTATTTATTTTAAAGATTTTATTGAGTTTTTGACAAACAGTGAGAGAGAGAAGGGGAGGGAGATCACAAGCAGGGGAAGTAGCAGAGGGAGGAGAAGCAGGCTCTCCACCGAGCAGGGAGCCTGATGTGGGACTCGATCCCAGGACCCCAGGATCATGACGTGAGCTGAAGGCAGACGCTCAACTCACTGAGCCACCCAGAGGTGCCTGTGCTGGGATATTCAAATTTATTTATCTATCTATCTATCTATTTATTTATTTAGGGATATTCAAATTTAAAGACAGTAAGTGGGAGTCTCTGTCTCACAGTACATTCAGACCAATCAGGGAAACAAATATAATAAGGTCAATCATAAGGAACTAACCTCTTTTTTTGCTGTGAACTTTAACATCTTTGTCTGCGGATCCGTGTAGTCATCAAGTCATTTAGGTTCTGCCTTCATAATCTCTCCGAAGTCGGCCTCTTTACTTATATACTGTTCATTCTCACCTTGGCCCCCCCACCCTTCTCATCACCTCTCACGCAGATTATGACTGTAGTCTCTAAATTGGTATTCCTAGACCTATGGTCTCTTGTCGTCCCATCAGTGCACACCTGTGATGGATTAATACTACTAAAACATCACTTTAAATTTTTTAAAAAGATTTTATTTATTTATTAGAGAGAGAGAGAGAGGCAGAGACACAGGCAGAGGGAGAAGCAGGCTCTATGCAGGGAGCCCGATGTGGGACTCGATCCTGGGACTCCAGGACCACGCCCTGGGCCAAAGGCAGTGCTAAACCGCTGAGCCACCCGGGCTGCCCCAAAACATCACTTTATATACATACATCACAAATCTATTCAAAAGCATTTTGTGCTCCTCATTGACCTAGATGAAAGGCCAAATTCTTACACTCACTTTACAATCACTCCTTTTGTCCTCCTTTGTAGTCATCTACTTAGGGACATGTCTTGTTTCTGACTCTAGATTCTAACTTCGTAAGGGTAAGGACTCGAGCTTCTTGGCTTTCAATTCCCACATCCTAGCACACATTAGGCACTCAGTAAATGTTTCTCTCTGACGATGATCATTTTCCGCAATAGTGTATTAAAATATTTTCATTAATGTCTCAGAACCAAATTTACAGAAGACATTTCTGCATTTGCTATAGGCTGCTGTTATTTGATTTAATCTTTACCATTAGTTTTCAGAACAATATTTCATATGACGTGTCATTTTACACACATACTTGCATTCATGTAGTTATGTCAGGCTCTGGAGAGGCTATGCAGAGATGGACCTAATTCCTTCATATGTATCCCAAACACCTACACTCAGGATTTGACGTGCCTTCCATTGTATAAGCTTAAATTTGTCTAATCACTGCTAAATATACAACCCATTCTGGGCAAGAATCCTAGGAGGGAAAAAATAATTCTCCCTTCTCTTCGGGCTTTGTCTTTGTTATTCATTATTCGTATTGGTTCCCACAGTAGGTATATTCCCAATGGATCCACAGGGAGTCGACAGGATCACACCCCAGGTGAGCTGAAGGCAAATGATGGATTATGCTCACTCAGAGAAATTCCATACTCATTTTTAACAATCTGGGAAACAAGATGTCATGGAAAACTCATTGACTTGGCAATCAGAGTAACAGGGTTCTAGATTTGGTGTTGCCAGGAATTAACAACATAACCTTAGAATCGTATAAGTACTTGCTGCGAATATATTTTCTACATCTGCCAAACAAAGGGGCAGTGGAGTTGATTCATTCATTTTACAAATCTTTGATGGTTGCTGAGTACGTGACAGGCATGATGCAAGACACTTTTAAGGAATAGAAAGGTGGACCAGACATGAGTTTCTGTCCTTGAGAAGATTATAAGTCTGGAAGGCAGAAGGTACATACTCAAAGGACTGAAATACAAGGTAGACAGTCATAAGAACCACAAAATAGGTACCAAGAAAGTACGTAATGATCTCACAGCTCCCTTCAGCTTCAACAATCTATGATTTATAATTACTTTTTCGGGGAGAAAAGTCTTCTCTTCCCCAAACAGAGATATTATCATTATTTATTCAAGTGATTTCTTCATTAGCACCACCTCCCACATCGAGAAAGTTAGGAAAGTCCCATTGAATGATTTGGGACCTTAATCCCTGATTTAGGATTTAATCCTAAATCCAAATTTAAGGAAAAAGAACCTTTTGCAGAAAGAGTTAATACTCTTTAACAAGTCAGCAAAAGAAAGCAATGGGACTTTTTAAAATTAGTTACATTTTTTCAAGTAACTATTTTATAAACAAATGTTGAAGACAAAAAATCAATCAGGCATTACTGAATCTCTGCTGTACTTGTAGCCCTTCTCAAGCGGTTGCAGGAGTTAAAGATGAATTTCAACCTCTAGTGCCTCCCCTCAACCTAGTTTGCAGGTAACTAAGTAGATAAGGACTAAATACACAGAGGATGATCTTTAATTTTTTTATATATTTTTAAAAGATTTATTTATTCAGAGAGAGAGAGGCAGAGACACAGGCAGAGGGAGAAGCAGGCTCCATGCAGGGAGCCCGATGTGGGACTCGATCCCTGGTCTCCAGGATCACACCCCAGGTGGCAGGTAGCGCTAAACCGCTGCGCCACAGGGGCTGCCCGAGGATGATCTCTTAAAAGATTTTATTTATTTCAGAGAGAGAGAGAGCGCGCGCAAGAGAGCGAGGGGGGTGGGGGAGCAGAGGGAGAGGGCTGGATCCCAGGACCCTGAGATCATGACTTGAGCTGAAACCAGGAGTCAGACACTTAACCGACTGAGCCACCCAGGTGCCCCCACAGAGGATGATTTTTAAACAGATCAGTATAAGATCGCAATGATGGAGAAAGATCTGTCTTTAAATCTGCCAGACCTAGGTTCAAAATCTTCTCTGCCACTTACTGGTTATGTGACCTTGGGCTCACTGCTTAATCTCCTTGTAACTCAGTTTCCCCCACTGTATAATGAGGATAGTTGTAGGACCTGCTATACAGGCTTGTGACGATTAAATGAGCTAATGCATGCTAAGTGCCAAACACAATGTCTGGCCCACGGAGAGGCTTAGTGGCTATTTGTTGATTTTGATAATCAAGGTGAGTCGGAATACCTGAGGAAGAAGTTTAGACCCAAGAAGGGCATTTATTTTTTTAAAAGTTTTTATGGGGGATCCCTGGGTGGTGCAGCGGTTTGGCGCCTGCCTTTGGCCCAGGGCGCAATCCTGGAGACCCGGAATCGAATCCCATGTCGGGCTCCCGGTGCATGGAACCTGCTTCTCCCTCTGCCTGTGTCTCTGCCTCTCTCTCTCTCTCTCTCTCTCTCTGTGTGTGTGTGACTATCATAAATAAATAAAAATTTAAAAAAAATAAAAGTTTTTATGTTTGTATTCATGAGAGACACAGAGACAGGCAGAGACATAGGCAAAGGGAGAAACATGCTCCTCGCAGGGAGCCTGATGGGGTCAGGCTGGACCCCCTCCTGAGGACCCCGGGATCACGCCCTGAGCCGAAGGCAGACACTCAACAACTGAGCCACCCAGGCGCCCCTCCAAGATGGGCACTGAAAGATGGCAGAGAAAAGGGAAAATATATAAATGAAATCTGGTTGTAATTTTGACCCATAAGGACAAAAAAGTCAAAAGAGAAGAATACATATTACCTTACACACTCCCATGGTATTTGTAGCAATGAATTAATGCCAACAAATGCCATCTAATAGCTAGTGATAATTAGCAATCTAGTACTTTCTTGTTGGCACTTCTCTTATCCACTTAGTCATTAAACTCTCTCCTCAGTAGATCTTCAAGTATCGTTGCCCTATTGAAATTTGCCTCATGGATTGTGAGAGTAGACACCAGCACAATCTATTATTTGCTAAGTTTGACACATTTTCTTTTGATCTGCTAGCCACCCCAAATGACTAAAACTTTGAAAACTATTTGCAAGTAACATAAGCCCTCCTTACATCTATCTACCTTTCTAAAATTGTTGAAACTGGACAAAGTATTTGATCAGCCTTACACCTTTTTTTTTCTATCCATATAGGTAATATTATGATGACTGGCAGACCAAAAATATCTTGGTGCTCTGGGATGAAATGCATTATTGGAAACAGAAGATAGAAATCATCAAACATAACATTTAGAAGGCAGACACTTACCTACAGAGTTCAGTTTCAAGGAAGAAAACCAAGCACATTATTGAGAATAAGTTGTTTAATGAGTTTGAGATGAACTATAGACACACTATTTTCTCTGAAGCATGGGCAAACCACAGTCTTGTGGTCTTTGACACACTAGACCTGTTGTGAAAACATCACGTACTACTTTGATTCAGGGTAATTAATTTGGAAAAAGTCAAACTCCCTCCTATTTAACTTCCCAAGTAAATTGGATTTGTTTTGTTTGTCCCCATTACTTGAATTTGAACAGAGCTAATCATACTCTTCCTATGGCCCCTTGTGAGTAGAAAAACTCATGGCAGCATTGGCTCTAGGTCAGCTTAGCCTGACCCAGGCAACCACCCCTGGGATCCCAGTAAGGCATATTTCCAGAGGTTAGAAGAAAGCCGTTTTCTGAGGAATTTATGGCAGTTTGGAAGAGAAGAAAAAATTCATAAAAATATTTGCAAACACTGTACATTTTATTTATTCATTTTTAAAAGATTTCATCTCTATGTAATCTCTACACTGAACTCAGGGCTCAAACCCACAACTCCAAGATCAAGAGTTGCCTGCTCCACCGACTGAGTCACCCAGGTGCCCCAAGACTGAACACTTTATTTTTTAAAGATTTTATTTATTTATTTGAGGGAGGGAGGAAAGGGAAAGAGAGAAAGAATGAACTGGGGGTAGAGGCAGAGGGAAAGGGAGAAGCAGATGCCCCACTGAGCGGAGAGGCCCATGTGGGGCTCCATCCCAGGAACACTGAGATCATGACCTGAGCCAAAGTCACAGGCTTAACCAACTGAGCCACCCAGGTACCTCAAAACTGAACACTTTAAGACAAATTCTTTTCAGAGAGTTCATCTTTCTGCATACAGCCAGTATTTCTGAGAAGTAAATGTCACCTCCCCTATTCTCCATAACTGAAGACTTCTGTCATTAAGAGAGATCGGCCCCAGAGGCGTGCATTTATTGTTAGGATATGAGGCATAAGTCTAGTAATTGAAATCAATCATTCAAAATCTCTCAAGTTGATCAGGAATCAGGCAGCAGTTTTAGGAGTTAGTGATGCAAGCGTCCTTAAATAAACTTGAAGCTTGAGCCATAACCAAGAAGTATGTCATGTTCCTGTGAGGGACAAGGCCATTATTTCCTCCAAAAGACTTTTACAGAAATTTTAAAAATAGCCAAGTGTGTCTTGTAATAAAAATAATGGGGCATAGTTTGAATAAACAGGTAATAAGATACAAGCACACAAAAGATGTAATAAAATTGTAATGTCCTTCCAGTGTCTAACATTAATGGACATTTTTCACAATTAAAGATTTTACAATGTTGTCTTTCCATCTGGAGATGGTTTTAACATAAAAATATGGTAAATGAAATGGATAATTCAGGTTGCAAGTCTATGAATTTTATATCCCTTTCCAACTGCATCTTGTTTCCCTCCCCAGATACCGTCTCAGAGGTTTGCCAATTACAACAGTGTGACTATTTTGAAAGAATGTTCATTGGAGTTCCCAGCAAAAATAAGTTGGAGGAGACATTGCCATTCCAAACATTTGCAAATGAACTCCATACTTCATTACCTCAGTTGTAGGCACAAATATAAAGGCAGTATGGCTTTTTCATTCAAAATCTGTTTTGGACTGAAACAAACAAACAAACAAATCATGCTCTCCATTGGGAAAAGACGCCCAAGGAAGAGGAAAGGAAAGGAAACTTCTCTACTCAAAAGTTGTGTGCTGTTACTGACAATGACACCTACATTTTGTTCCCCTTGGAGCCTGTTTTACTACCTCTGACCATTTTATGACTGTTTATGTTTGTAGGCTGTCTAATATCTGTGCCCATGACAAACCACTGGAGATCAAATGTGCAGAGGAAAGAGAATGTGGTTTATTGGATGCTAAACTGAACTGAAAACCAGCAGGCTTCAGTTCTATTTCTGGCCTCTTTGGACAAATCATACCTTTCTTGACCTTGAGCAAGTCATTTACCATCACTCAACCCCAGATGGTACAATGAGGCATCAGTATAAGAAAACTCCAATGCCATGTTTTTTCCATAGCATAATTTATAAAGTAGGGATAAATGTAAAATGCATTAATTGAAGAATGGCTCATTCGAAATGCTTCAAAGCCCCACTGCCTAATGGTACCATCAACGGTATAGCTAAAAACAAACTCCAGGAGAGCAGTGGCAACACATGGAAATTCTGTCCTCAGGTGAGGTCTGAGGGACAGTGATGGGGAGAAAAAGAGTAACCCAGGACAAGGATGTGCTGTTTCTCTCCCTCCTTCCCATCCTTCCTTCTAGTTCTTCCTTCCATGGTTTTATTGGAAAAGGAATGGGAATTGCTGAATGTTGCCGCACTGGGGACATCCACGGTGATGACACTACTGACGGGAGGAAGGTTTCACCTGAGTAAGGCAGGGGAACAATAATTAAGAGTTTTAGAGGTGAGAGGATGGGGGAATAGTCCATCAGCGGCACTTCTGATGGAGGAGTTGAAGTTTCAGAAGGGGAAGCCAACATGATTCCCAGAATATCTGGGGTTTTTATGCAACTAGGCTATGAAACAAGCTGCTCTTTGGGGGCAAACTTTATTTTCAAGTCTGAGGATGTGACTTTGAAAAACATGATGCCTGAGACATACATCTTCAGTTGGGTGAAGATAGCAGTAAAGCAGAATTTCTTTTCTTTGTTTTTGAAGTTTTTATCTATCTATCATCTATCTATCTATCTATCTATCTATCTATCTATCTATCTATCTATCATCTATCTATTTATTTATTGAGAAGGAGAGCATAAGCAGGGGGAGAGGCAGAGGGAAAAGCAGACTCTGCACTGAGCAGGGAGCCCAATGTGAGGCTCGATCCCAGGACCCTGGGATCATGACCTGAACCGAAGGCAGATGCTTAACTGACTGAGCCAACCAGGCACCCAGAATTTCTTTTATTCAAGATTATTCTATCCAAAAAAAAGAAAAGAAAGAAATCTAAGGAAGCATTTATATTGTATATTGAAGGATAGTTAGACCCGGTGATTATGATTCCTGTTCTATTTTATGGCATCAACTGAATTCAGTATGATAATAAAATAGTTTTGGAGCTTGAAAAGTGTTATTAGAACTGATCAAGGCAAGTAAACTGAGGCACAGAAAAAGAAAGTGAGTTGCCTGAGAATAATACTTAGTAAATATTGAGACGAGAAATCTAATCTTCTGAATCTTGTGTAGCGATGAATATTTCATTGCTTAGATTTGACATCATATGAATTGACAAGTTCCTAGAAGTAGTACCAATTTGAATGTTTTTTCTTTCCATAAGAGGTCCAACTGCTAAATGTGAAACCAGTTGCCGAAACCATAATTGATTTTAGTTGAATGTTCCTTAGTTTTCATTTTGGCTTCAATTTTTCCACTAGTATGGCATCAGCTATTGATTATTATGGTTGTTATTATTACTCCTGACGGAATGGAGGGAGGAGAAAAATATTAAGAGACTAAAATGTGTTGTTCAACACAATCAGAATACCTTTTACAGAAATGTTTTGTTCTTTAACAAAGATTTTATTTACTTATTTGAGAGAAAGAGCACACATGAACAGGCGTGGGAAGGGGCAGAGGGAGGGGGAGAAGCATGCTCCCTACTGAGCAAGGAGTGCGACGCGGGGCTCTGAGACCCTGGGATCATAACCTGAGCTGAAGGTAGCCGTTTAACTGACTGAATCACCCAGGTGCCCCTACAGAAAAGTGTTAATAGGGAAAAAAAATTACTGATTATTTACTTTCCTGCCTAAAGACAGCAGACAAAATATTTTCTTTTTGTTTTTTTAAAAGTAACTCTATACCCAGTGTGGAGTTGGAACTCATAACCTCGATACTGAGAGTCACACGGTCCACTGATGAAGCCAACCGGGTGCCCCCAATTAATCTTTTCTACAGCTATCTTTAAGTCTACAGCACTGCCAGGGCCACTTACTGGCCTATGCAGTGTCTCTGGAAAATTATAAAATGGCACTTCCTGTAGGCAGATAAATTGAAGAAGAAAAGAAAGAGCCCCCTCTCAGCACAGGCTTCTGGAAGCTCCTGTACCAGTGGGATTTCCCCACTTCCTGCCCACCCACCCAACACCTTTGTACAGGGTACAGCCTACAGGACCTGGGCATTGTCTTCCTTATCCAAAAACTGTCACTCTTGTTTGCATCTTTTTCATTAGTAATGAGTTAAAATTCAGCTGCGGAAAACGCTGAGTTTCCTCAACTTGACTTCAGTATCAACAAGGATGGGAGGGGCACCTGGGTGGCTCAGCAGTTGAGCGTCTGCCTTCAGCTCAGGGCATGATCCCGGGGTCTTGGGATCGAGTCCCACATCAAGTTCTCTGCAGGGAGCCTGCTTCTCCCTCTGCCTATGTCTCTGCCTCTCTCTGTGTCTCATGAATAAAATCTTTCTAAAAAAAAATAAAAATTAAATAATTAAAAAGAACAAGGATGGGAGCCCCAAACCTCTGTAGTCCTAGCAATAAGCATGGACTTGTACATTAGCAAACACATCGACCCATACCCACCCATTTGTCCACTGCCCTGCCCACCTCTTCTCTCTAGCCAAATCCTACTGATACTTTAAGGCCTCCTCTTGGCTTCCATGTCGTTTTTGCTGACTCGTTCCAACCCTCACTGATATTTCTTCCTTACATCAACTAAGACTCCTTGTATGTTAAGGATTTGGCATTGATTAATGTGGCATGGACTGAAAATTTTTTTTGTATCTTTCTTTATTGGAGTTCGATTTGCCAACATATAGTGTAACACCCAGTGCTCATCCCGTCAAGTGCCCCCCTCAGTGCCCGTCACCCAGTTACCCCATCCACCTGCCCACCTCCCCTTCCACTACCCGTTGTTCATTTCCATGGACTGACATTTGGTGAGAGGACCTAGCAATGCTTAAACCACCAGGCTGCTCGAAGATGACAATGGCATTCCTGCAGAAGTGGTTTCAGGGCAAGGTGCAAGTCCATCAGGAGGCTATCTAGCAGCTATCTTTAAAAGGGCTGAGCAGGGAGTGGAAGGAGCAACAATACTTCATGTGACTCCTGTTGATAGCTTGTCAAATATGTATGTGTGTTTATTCTTTTCTACTGGTTTGTATTGTTGGTGCTAATGACTCTTACTTTTGGGGTTGCTTTGAAGTAAAGCTTGTCTTTCTAAGAAGTAACAAAACAATTAAAAAAGCGGAAGGGGACACCATTTTACTTCTCTTTCTATACCAAAACCTGTTTCAAATCTTAACACTTCGACTGAGGAAAAGCCAAATAAACCGAAGAAATAATAGATGAAAAAACACATACTCATAAGATCCAGTGCCTAGCTAGGTGTGTGTGGGGAGTGGGGGTTAGGTTGGTGTACAATCCCTATATGAGGATGCCTTGTGGCTCTTACGTAGCTACATGCAACTGAAAATAGCACTGTAAGACAACCCAGTTTGCTCAGAGCAGCCCTTAGGCTCTATGGAAGAGAAAGAGCCCACTTCCCTCAGTTATGCTATTCACACCAGAGTGAGCAACTTCTAAAGGCCATAATTATTTTGGGGGCATTTGGTATATTCAATGTGAGACACATATTAGAACCTAGGGTGGTCTCTAATTGTTTTATAAATGTTTGTCTTAAAATCCCCAGAAAGATTCAAAACTCATTCACTGAAAGCCAGGCCAATATCCACACCATTTCTGTTTTCTAACGGGCTTAACTGAGACAAATAGTAAGTGCTCAGTCAATAGGTGTATGATTTAATGTAAAAACAAATCTTGGGGCTCCTGGCCAGCTTAGTTGGTAGAGCATGCGACTCTTGATCTTGGGGTCGTGAGTTCAAGCCCCAATTTGAGTGTAGAGCTTACTTAAAAGATAATAAGAATTTAAAAAAATAAATATTTTTGAAATTCAATATAACCTCATTTTATAGATATGATGATCATGGCATGGCATAGTCTATTCAAAGGAGGTAGAAAAGAGTTAAGAACTGGCAAAAGAGTTTAAACCATCAAGAGTAGTTCCACTGGATGAAAAAAGCATACCCTCAAACCTTCTAATTATAGACTGGGCTCTGTGAGTTAATGACATTTCTTTATAAGACATGTGATTTTTTTTTTTTTCTGTCTGGAAGCAACATACAGTCAGGAATTGAGACAAACATCAATAGAACAAAAGCTGTAGCTCAGCTGTTTGGAGGAAATCAATTCAAACAACTCATAATTTGCCGGGTGACACACCATGAAACATTAAGCTAAGTGGCGGCACCTGGCTTCAGAAGCGTGATCTCTAGGACAGCTACCAATTTATTCATGCTGAAAAGGAAAGTCTCCTCCTCCCCACCCCTTTCATGTAAAGCTTATAAACCAAAGTGAGAATGATATCAAAGGGCTCTTAAAAAAAAAAAAAAAAAGCTTCCCAACAGACAGTTATCTCTTTGTCAGGTTACTTCATCCCACTTTCCCAAACCAAGTGAACAATGAGCTTTACTAAGGAAATGCCTTGAGATCTACGAGCTGTGAGCAGAACTTAGGAGGTTCAGTATGGAAGGGAGGCATGCAGGTGGCAGAAAGTCGGCACAGTGGAAGTCTGGTTCATAACCTGGCGAAGTTGTCAGTGAGGACATTTTCATTAGTACCTGGGGTTGGAGAAAGGAAGCACCAGCACCTCTCTACCTTAAAAAGAGCAGACAGAGAAATGGGCACTGGTTTATCATGATCAGTTACTCACTGCTTTAGAGAAACCAATGAAAGTGGAGTTCATGGAAGAGAAAATGGGAGGGAAGGCTGACCTAGGGTAGACTGAGAAAGATGGTCAAGCGGAGTATAGTTTGTGATAAAGCGAGGTATTACGTGTCATAAAGAAACCCTGAGGAGTATTCACCATGACATCATTGGCCACAAGTATGTGTTCAATAAAGACTTACAATATAGTGAGGGTAAGCTAGTTGACATGGCAGATAGAGAAGAGATGCAGTCACTTTTCTCAAAGAATAGATCATCTAATGGAGACAAGATTAACAGTGACCACTGAGTATGTGCCGTGTACCAAACAGTGCTTTATAGATGTTCTCTTCCAACATAATCTTCACAAACCTCCCAATGAAGTGCGTACTGTTATTGCCTCCACTGCACAGATGAGGAAACTGAGTTCAAAAGAGGTTATACTTCTCATGCAAAATCATTCATCCAGTAAGTGACAGAGCCAAGAAGTGAATCATGGTCTTACTCTAGAGTCTCTGCATTCGATCACTAGAGCCAGCCATAAAGTGGGGATAAAAAGGTTGTTGACCACAGAGTTGTTAGGAGAAAAAAAATGTGTTGACACATGAAAACAACAAGGAGAGTGATGGGCATGGAGCCAACGTTCCAAAATGGTCAGCTGTCATCATCTTTAATGTCAGCAGTGTTTCCTTACATCTTAATGCATAAACCCTTTTTACAATATCCTTGACAGAGAGTTCCCAGATCCTGACTATTCATCTCCCTAGGGGCAGGAAGCCCAGGACTTGAGCAAGCTGCTTCCTTGTGCAATAGCTCTTCTTGTTTAGAGGGATTTCCCTTGCTCGGCTGAAATAAACCTCCTATAACTTTGCCTACTGGCCCTAGCTCTGCCATTGGGAATAACACAGAATACATGGGCACTCTCTTCCATTTGATCTGACAGATTAAATATGGGAAGAAGTAGAGAATCACTTAAGATTTTTGAGCTGGAGAGCAACACAAGGAAAGTCAAGTCTGAGGAAGATATGTCTGATGAGAATAAGTAGAGCTGGGTTGGGGAGCAGTGAGAATGGAGATAGGGGGACCAGTAAGGAGGATGTGGCAGTGATCACATAACATGGACCAGGACAAGAGCCGTGGCAGTGAGGATGGAGAAGCAGTACAGATAAAGGAAAAACTTTCATAGGAATATTTGACAGGGCTTGGGCATTGGCTGGATATGGGGTTGGGGGGATAAATAAAATCTCACTGATCATCCTAAGTTTTTCAATCTAGCTATTGAGAGGAGCCAAGTTTTTGTTTGTTTTTGTTTTTTGTTTTGTTTTTGTTTTGTTTGTTTGGGAGGTTGGGATACATTTGGAGGGTGGAAAGATGAGTTTAGGTTTGAGCTGACAGTTAGATAAGCCAAAAAGATATCTAGTAGGTAGAGATTGGTGACTGGCAAGAGATATCTGGATAAGAGATATTAATTTTTTAAAAGATTTTGTTTATTTTATTTTATTTTATTTTTTTTAATTTTTATTTATTTATGATAGTCACACACACAGAGAGAGAGAGAGAGAGGCAGAGACACAGGCAGAGGGAGAAGCAGGCTCCATGCACCGGGAGCCTGACGTGGGATTCGATCCTGGGTCTCCAGGATCGCGCCCTGGGCCAAAGGCAGGCGCCAAACCGCTGTGCCACCCAGGGATCCCTGTTTATTTATTTTAAAGAGAGAGAGAGAAGAGAGGGAGAGTGAGCAGGGGGAGGGACAGAGGGAGAGGGAGAGGATCTCAAGCAGATTCCGCACTGAGCATGGAGCCTGACGTGGGGCTCAATCTCACGATTCTGAGATCATGACCTGAGCCAAAACCAAGAGCCAGATGCTTAATGGACTGAACTACCCAGGTGCCCAGGATACTAACCTTAAAGTCATCAGCCAGAAGGGTTAAATAGGTTAAACAAAGTGTTAATTCAGGACTTCCGATGGTAGGGTGAGAATCTGAACATGGTTCAGTAGGTAGGGTTGGCCCTGTGTGAACCCCTGAAGGATCTGGCATTCTGAAACCTCTGGCTGCCCTCCCACTCTTGGCTGTCCTTTTCTTTTCTTTTGTTGCTTTTTTTTTTTTAAAGTAGGCTCTATGCCCAACATGAGGCTTGAACTCATGACTCTGAGATCAACAGGCGCATGCTCTACTGACCGAGCCAGCCAGGCACACCTGTCCTTTTCTTTTGATGGTGCCTTCTTCCATACTATTTAGGTCTCTGATATTCATCTCCTTCCACTTGCCTTCCTATTAATGTTGTGATAAAGGCAAACTAATCTTAGTGGATCAAGGTGGTCATGTGGCAAGAACATAAACTAGTAGTGGAGAAACCTGGATTCTCATCTCAACTCAACCACTCCTCCTGAATCCCAGGAGGGCCCAATGGGTCCCTACAGCTCAAAAAAATCAATGTGTGTTCAACCTGCCTGCACTGAACACTGCCCCAGTCCACTGGCTCCATGCCATGAACCTGTTTCCAGATTCTCCACTCACCCAAAGGTGCAAAAGACAGTGCACAGCGTAATAGGTCTTGCTGGAAAGAAAGCAGTAGATTATATGTTTATTGGAAAGTCTTGAAATACCAGTCTGGTCTTCAAATACAGTCTGATATAGATGTCCAAACACATGCCTTCTAGTACAACCGCTCATTTACCCTCTCTTGAACTCAGCTGCACGGGTCACTGCTGGAGCTAGGGGAGATATGGTAGGTGAAGCAAGCAGTTGCATTGAATAGACTTCTCATAGGGAAAACCTAGAGTTATTGGTTATATATAGTTTCTGTGTGAATATGCAGATAAATATAAAAATATCTGGAGGGTTAGAGATGGTTCCCTCTAGGGACCAGAATGAGATCAAAATGAAGGGGTGAGAATAAAGAGAGACACATTTCACGCTAATTTGTTCAGTGCGTGAACTTTTACAATGAGAATATATTCCTGCATTACTTGTATAATATACAAAGCAACCAAAATGATCTTCATTTAAAAAGAGACAACTGTTCATTAAATCTGAGAAGCTGAAAAGTTTCACCATGATAAGTGATGCCATGTCTTAGGGTGCTTGCATTTTTTGCATGGTAGAAAACTTCCTCCTCTCTCTTCCCAAGATCACCAGCCTCCTGAGGCTCATGGCCACGTAGGAAACAGAATCAAGAAAAAGGGTGTTTAGGGGCGCCTAGGTAGCTCAGTGGTTGAGCATCTGCCTTCGGCTCAGGTCGTGACCCCAGGGTCCTGAGGTTGAGTCCCACATCAGGCTTCCCCGGGGAAGCCTGCTTCTCCCTCTGTCTATGTCTCTGTCTCTCCCTCTCTCTGTCTCTCATGATTTTTTTTTTAAAAAAAAGGTGTTTAAAAAGAAGGCAAAGAAGAAATGGGGTGTTTCCAATGGGCTCCAGAAGGATAGCTGGTGGGCTACAGTCCCCAAAGTTTAGCCAAGCAGTGTGTCCGGCAGAAAACCAGAGAGGCTCCTTTCACCTCCTCCTATCAATTGACAAGCAAACAAGAGAAAATGTGGCTGGTATGAATCCGCTGCAGAGGTGGGGAGTTCTTTAGTGCCATAGTGACAATGCCCTGCTTCCCTAGATCTGGCACATTTCAGAAGAGCTGACGTGTTGATGCCTGCTAAAACATGATGTGGAGGAAGAATGAATGTGGGCAAGCTCAGCTAGCCACTCAGAGGGAAATGATCTCATTTCCCCTGCTGGGCAACCCCCAGTTGATGGTAAATGGAATAAGACAGGGTAGCATTTAAATTCCATCATTATGGCTTTTTTCTTGAAAGCCACAAATTTACAGATGATGGCTTCTATTGTCTCTTGAGCTCTTTATCATAGCTGTAGCCAGAAAAGGAGAAAAATTCAGAAACACTGTTGGCCAGAATTTAATTCTCCTGCTTCTCTTTGCGGGGATAGCTCCACTGTTGTTGGTGGTGTTTTGTTTTGTTTTCAAATGTACAGGGGCAGCCTTTGGCACTTGTTACAGTCTTATGTTCTGGCTGGTTGGAAGTCGTGAATATTGGAGCCTTTAATCCATAATCTCTCCCAGTACAATTTGTCTATGAGATTCCTTTCCTGTCCTGCCAGAGGGTAGTGGAGTTATAATTCATGATCCTGTGATCTTCAACATGGCTTCTGGCACAGTGAGTAAGTTCTTTGTTCTTTTAGGACAGAACTGTCACTCATCACTAAACAGCCTTTCATTTTTTTCCTGAACACTGACTCATAGAATCATAGATTCTCAGGGATGGAAGGAAGCCGAGAGGTCGTCTAATCCAACCCCTTATTAGTTGACTCCAGGCACTGCCTAGGCATGGTGAATTACTTCATGCCCCAAATAAGTAAGAGTTTGTGAAATAACAAGGGTGATTGGTGAGGGTCAGAGATGGAACACCTCCAAATGGCTTCTAAAGAGATGCATGCTAAGAGGTATGATGTAGGAAAAATGCATACTTAATAATATCTTTGTTTCTGTGAGAATTAATCAGGTACTAACCCAAATTCAAAATGGAGAGCCTCCTAAATATATAATAGTGATAATGAGGGGAGGAGGATGATAATTAGAGTGATTAAAATCAGTCAAGATTTTTCTAAACACTTGCTACGTGTCTGGCACGAAGCTAAGTTAGTCGTGTGAATTATGCAATCACAAATCACTCCTATGAGCCTGATACTATCCTCCATTTCATAGATGAGGACACTGGGGCTTTAGGAAGGTTGGAGTAGTTTACCCAAGGTCCGATACTATCAAGTGACAGATCAAATCCTGGAACCCCTCTAATCCATCCTCAAAAGAAGACAACAACTATAGAAAACAGTTACCTATCAGTCTCTGGCTGCCTGGCTAGTGAGGGGCTACTATGTTTCGTAGTCTTTTCCCTAGACCCCTTGAGATCCTTCTCAGTTTATAAACCCTCATTTGAGCTGAAGCAGAAATAGTTCTCACTTCTATCCCTTCACACAAAGGATGTTTTGGTTTCAGCCAAGAGCAAGAGAAATGCTTCCATGAGCTTTGGTTATCCTACTAGTGCATTTGGAGCAGGTGATAGATTTAAAGAGATAATAAGAGCCTGTGGTCCTGGACAGCTGGTTTGAGAGGAATTAAAACCCTACTCTCCTCCAAAGAATAAGACTCTTTCGTACAAACCCTCTGCCCAGCTAGTCAGAATCCATCAATTCATCAAATAGAGCAAAGGTTTTGTCTTAAAATGTGTCAAGGATAAGTTTTTCCATTAAACTCATCTTCCTTTGAATATTGCATTTTAAAAAGCTAAGTTGCCGTGCTGCCGGGAAAAGGGAGTAAGAATGCCACAGAAAGGACATCTGGGTGGCTCAGGGGTTGAGCGCCTGCCTTCGGCCCAGGGCGTGATCCCGGGGTTCCGGGATCGAGTCCCGCATTGGGCTCCCTGCATGGGGCCTGCTTCTTCTCCCTCTGCCTGTGTCTCTGCCTCTATCTCTCTGTGTCTTTCATGAATAAATAAATAAAATCTTTTTTTAAAAAAAAGAGAATGCCACAGAAAAGACCAGAATCATAGGTGACAAAGAACCCAAGCCTTTATCTCCCATCTATACTCCTAAATGCTCTTCCATGCTTTACTTTATCTGATTGTTGCAAATAGCCCTATGAAGTAAGCGAGACATATTTTAATTTCCTCATTTGGTGAGAAAGAAGGAACAGAATTTAAGAGGATCAAAGTGGTCAAATGACAAAAGAAGATGGGACTAGGAGCTGGGAATCTTTTTATCTTGTTCTGTCCACATGGAATAGTTCTACATTGATGGCCACCATGTCTATAATTTCTTAATCATTATGAAATATCCCTAACAATTTTATTATTCTCCTTTGGTCTCAGAGATCTTGTATTAACAATGTCCTTATTCTTTGATCTTCATAGGAAATTAATATATGTCAAAATATATGTATATTTTATGTCTATGCTGAGATTTCCTGAATCTAATATTTGAAAATCCAATATGTGGTCATTGTCCTCACTGAAGGTTAGCACAGCAATAATTTCTAGTGAGTTTGTAAACAGAGAGGGAAAGCGAGAGGGAGACAGACATTGAGAGAACGAGAAGGAAGGAGAGAAAATGGCATCCATGGATTACAGCCAAGCTGCAGCTCAGCAAGGCTACAGTGCATGCCCCACCCAACCCACTCAAGGATATGCACAAATCAGCCAAGCATATGGGCAGCAAAGTTACGGAACGTATGGACAGCCCACTGATGTCAGCTAGCCCCAGGCTCAGACCACTGCGACCTATGGGCAGAGCGCCTATGCAGCTTTTTTTTTTTTTTTTTTTTAAATTCATGGGAGACACAGAGAAAGAGGCAGAGACATAGGCAGTGGAAGAAGCAGGTTCCCTGCAGGGAGCCTGACGTGGGGCTTCATCCCAGGACCCTGGGATCATGCCTTGAGCCAAAGGCAGATGCTTAACCACTGAGCCACCCAGGTGCCCTGCCTATGCAACTTCTTATGGACAGCCTCCTGCTGGTTATACTACTCCAACTGCCCCCCCAGGCATATGGTCAGCCTGTCCAGGGGTATGGCGCTGGTGCTTATGATACCGCCACTGCTACGGTCACTACCACCCAGGCCTCCTATGCAGCTCAGTTTGCATAGGGCCCTCAGCCTGCTTACCCAGCCTATGGGCAGCAGCTGGCAGCCACCGTACCTGCAGGGCTACAGGATGGTAACAAACCCACTGAGACTAGTCAACCTCAATCTAGCACAGGGGGTCACAACCAGCTTAGCCCAGGATATAGACAGAGTAACTATAGTTATCCCCAGGTACCTGGGGGCTACCCCATGCAGCCAGTCTCTTATCCTAGGCACCACCATCTTATCCTCCTACCAGCTACTCCTCTCCACAGCCGACTAGTTATGATCAAAGCAGTCACTCTCAGCAGAACACCTACGGGCAGCCGAGCAGCCATGGTCAACAAAGCAGCTATGAGCAGTAGCCGCTCACTAGTTATCCCCCCAAACTGAATCCTACAGCCAGGCTCCAAGTCAATATAGCCAACAGAGCAGCAGCTATGGGCAAGAGTTCATTCTGACAGGACCACCCTAGTAGCCTGGCTGTTTATGGGCAGGAGTCTGGAGGATTTTCTTTTTTAAAAAATATTTTATTTATTTATTCATGAGAGACAGAGAGAGAGAGAGAGAGAGAGAGAGAGAGAGAGAGAGGCAGAGACACAGGCAGAGGGAGAAGCAGGCTCCATGCAGGGAGCCTGACATGGGACTCGATCCCGGGTCTCCAGAATCAGGCCCTGGGCTGAAGGTGGCACTAAACCACTGAGCCACCCGGGCTGCCCTGGAGGATTTTCCAGACCAGGAGAGAACCGGAGCATGAGTGGTCCTGTTGACCGGCGAAGGAGAAGAGGAGGATTTGATGGTGGAGGCATGAGCAGAGGTGGGCAGAGAGGAGGATACAGTGGAATGGGCAGCGCTGGAGAGCCAGGTGGCTTCAATAAGCCTGGTGGACCCGTGGATGAAGGACCAGATCTTGATCTCGGCCCATCTGTAGGTCCAGATGAAGACTCTGACAACAGTGCAATTATGGGCAAGGCGTAAATGACAACGTGACTCCAGATGATCTGGCACATTTCTTTAAGCAGTGTGGAGTTGTCAAGATGAGCAAGAGAACTTGGACAAGGAAACAGGAAAGCCCAGAGGTGATGCTACAGCATCCTATGAAGACCCACCAACTGCCAAGCCTGCCATGGAGTGGTTTGATGGGAAAGATTTTCAAGGGAGCAAACTTAAGGTTTCTCTTGCTTGGAAGAAGCCTCCGATGAACAGCATGCAGGGTGGTATGCTCCGCATGAGGGCAGAGGGATGCCACTGTCACTCCACGGAGGTCCAGGGGGCTCAGGAGGTCCTGGGGGCCCCATGGGTCACATGGGAGGCCGTCGAGGAGACAGAGGTGGCTTTCTCCCAAGAGGGCTCTGGGGTTCCCCAGGGAACCTATCCAGAGGAGGAGACATCCAGCACTAAGCTGGGGACTGGCAATGCCTCAATCCGGGGTGCGGAAACTAGAACTTCACCTGGAGAACAGAATGCAACCAGTGTAAGGCCCTGAAGCCTGAAGGCTTCCTTCTACCACCCTTTCTGCCCCAGGGCGGTTACCATAGCAGTGGTGGCCTTGGCGGCATGTGGGGAGGAAGAGGTGGCCTCATGGACCACGGTGGTCCCAGTGGGATGTTCAGAGGTGGCTGTGGTGGAGGAAGACAAGGAGGCCCTGGTGGGTCCTGTGGACCTTTGATGAAACAGATGGGAGGAAGAAGAGGTAGACATGGAGGGCCAGGAGAAATGGAGAAAGGCGAGCACCATCAGGGACTCAGAGACCTGCCCGCTCTACTAGACTCAGAGACCCCGCAGAGCTGCATTGGCTACCAGATTTATTTTTTAAACCAGAAAATGCTTCAAATGCATAATTCCATATTTATAATGTTGGCCACAATGTTATGATTATTCCTTGTCTTAGTATTTTTCACCATTTGTGAAGAAACATTAAAACACGTTAAATGGTAGTGTGCCAAGTTTTTCTCCTTTTTTAAAAGATGGTTATTTAAGACTAAACAATGGGAACCCCTTGTGAGCATGCTCAGTATCATTATGAAGAACCAAGATGGTCTCTAACTATAACAATGTTCATGGTTAAATAAAATTCCAAATGTTTATTAAAAAAATGAATCTGTAGGGATGCCTGAGTGGCTCAGTGGTTGAGTGTCTGCCTTCAGCCCAGGGCATGATCCCAGGTTTCCAGGGTCGGGTCCCGTATGGGGTTCCCTGCAGGGAGCCTGCTTCTCCCTCTGCCTACATCTGCCTCTCTCTCTGTATGTGTTTCTCATGAATAAATAAATAAATCTTAAAAAATGAATTTGTAAATGAGATTGTACATTTGGAAAGAAGGGAAAAGAACTAATTGAACACTGACCACACACTGGTTGTTTTACATTCATTATCTCATTTAATGTTCTCAATACCAAAACAGGAAAATGTCACTCTTGTCCTACTTTACATTTAGGAAATTGACTCTGGGAGATGTTAAATAACAGGACCTAGAGACCAAAGGTATCAAATGATTAAGCTAATAAGGGGAGGAACTGAAATGATCACCGTACATCTCTGATCTGTGTGCTGGTTAGACAACACAGCGTGTGAGTATGAAAAAGGGGTAAAGAATCATTTGAACACTGGGTCTATATGCAACTGATGAAGTACCAAATGCTACTTCTGAAACTAAAAATACAGTATGTGTTACCTAAATTGGTTTCAAATAAAAAATTTTTAAAAAGAATCCCTTTGCAGCAATAATTTGAGTTGGCATGTGTATGCCCAAAATCACATATCAAAAACTCAAGGCCCACGAGAAATATTACTCTCTTATTCTTAAGGTTGCTGACCAGTTGTGGGGAGGGGAGGCACATTTTTTGATATGCTAGGAAGTCCCTAGTGAGGACAGAAGCCATTAAATTAATCAGTAACTTGTTAAGAACAGAAGTGTCAACTGGGACACAGTTTATCAGTTTGTTGGCTGTAGTGATATTAGCCATTTCGTGAACTTGAGCCCTGACGTTTATGATCTTTTGCCTTGTACTTGATTTGGAAATTTTATAGATGAAAAAATTAAAATAATGATGCGATGAATTGCTGTGTAATGACACAGGAGCTATGTTGTCAAAATATCCAAGAGATAACAGCATATACAGACGGACAGGTATCAACTGGGATCCTAACTGCAGCTTCCTGGCTGTGTGATCCTGGTCAAGATACTCGATTCTCTGAGCCTTTGTCTGTCTTTAGAGGCAATTAGGGGTGCCTGGTTGGCTCAATCAGAGGAACATGCGACCATTGATCTCAGGGTCATGAGTTTGATCCCCACATTGGGTGTAGAGACTACCAAAAACAAAAAAATCATGAGCTTTAAAAGAAACATAAAATGAGGACATTGGGTAGAGAGATTATCCTCCTCAATAAAAAGCTTTAAAAAATAGATAAATAAAATGAGGCCATCATACCTACCCCACAGGGTTGCTGTGGGTCTCTACCAAGTTTAAATATGCAAAACACCAACTCCTGTATTTGGCACATAGCAAGAACTCAATATTTTATCAGTGTCCTTTGTCTTTCCCTTGAGAATCATTATTTAAAATGAATCTCCATACAGCTAGGACCTTTTCAGATTTGAAAAAACAAACCTGTTTACGTATATTGAGTAGTAGTAGTAGTTTCATATTATTTCATCATTTCTGCTTTGTTAGGCAGCTGTAGTTCTGCCAGATGCTGTGCTGCTTTGTAGTCTACACAAAAATTGACTCACACAAAATGGATTCGTTTGTGGCTGACTTAATAAGATTTGCACAAAATTATTGCTGCATTTTAAATTTGTTTTTTATTTTTTTCTTTTCATTCTGTTTGGCAGAACTACCCAAATAGCACTTAGAGGACCAGAAATACATGGGAAAGTAAGTTCTCCAAGCAGACACTCAGAATTGCTTGGCAGACTTTACAACAACTGGCAAAGGAACCTTCACACACTCTGATAATACTGCAGAGTTAAAGAAGCAACTGTATGTGCCTCCATGCAGCTGTCTAGTTTCCTAACGCATGTTCCTAAAATAAAAAAAATTTCAAAAAATGAACCACACACATACTAATTGTCTTTTTCCTTCCAACAATCCAACTACTCAGCCTTCCTTCTTGAAGCCCATTTTCGTAAACACTATGTTGACCAAGAAGTGTCTGGAGATGTGAGGATGGAGAAAGCTTGTATTGTTTATTGAATATCAGAGGACGTTTCCTTCAAGCGACCTCAGGCATGTGTGAGTGCTATCATAAGAGCCACATTTTAAAGGGGTGAAGTCATCGCAGACGCTGCCTTAGAAGAGCGTACTGGTGCCAAAGACTATCCTCAACAGCATTTCCAGATTTGCTTTTTTAAAAATCCAGAGATTTTTTTCTTAAACACATAAATCAAGCGTGAACACGGCAAAGGTTCAGCAGTTCACTTCCATGCATTGCTACCCTTCATCTTGGAACTCAATTTCTTAGCCAGGTTGCTGTTGGGGGCTAAATGAAGGGAAAACAGAGCTGGGACGTGTGGGGGAGGAGACAGACAGGGCCAAGACTCCAATAAAGGGACAAGCTACACAAAGGTATAATAATCAGTGATCCTAAGCAAGAGAAAGCAGAGGAGAAAGAAAGTTACTTAAAATCAGAGGAAGTAGAAGGCAAGAAAAGTTACTTAAAGTTGGTATATTGGGGAGCCAGGGTAGCTTAGTCAGTTGGACATCTGCCTTCGGCTCAGGTCCTGGTCCCAGAGTCCTGGGATGGAGCCCTACATTGGGTCCCCCCCTCAGGGGGGATCTGCCTTTTCCCTCTGCTTCTGCCTGCCACTCCCCCTGCTTGTGCTCTCTCTCTTTGTCAAATAAATTTAAAAAATTGGTATACACCAAAGAAAAAATATACATATAACTTCCATTTTACTGATGAATGTCCTGTAGTCTAAAATTAGAATTCTATAAAGTCAAACAAAGAGCCACAGTTAATTTCTTGGGAGGCTCCAACTTTCAACTTGTATTAGCTCTAACAAAGAAAAAATTTTCTGTGCAAATTCAGAAAGCAGCACACACACAAAAAAAGAATGTAAAAGCTCCTCCTAGGTGAGCATTGTAGCCTTGCACAAAGGGGAAATGAAAATCTTTTCATGCAAATGCCTTTCCCTCCAAATTCTATTAATCCTGACCTTTTAGGTTTTGTAAGGCATCAAATGTAGATTAAATAAAAATCAAATCAGTGGGCATTGGATTTTAGAGAAAGGAAAGGCCAGTCAGGAATGCTTGTTATTGGCAAGAATTGTTCATGTGACTATGGTGCTTAGTAATTGTTCAGCCAAGAAAGTGGGCATAAGCTTTGTCTCCTACCACGAGGCCGTGTGCCCACTTTTGTTCTCTAGGGACAAAAAAATCTCTACATATTAAATAGAAGAGAAATATTTACCTTGGACTTTAGTGGGGGTCTGGCCAATAAAGACCTGTCCCTTCCTGGAAATATGAGCGATTCCCAGTGTGGAAAATACATAAACATACCCATAGGCATCACCGCCCCCTCACTCTTCTTTTGTCTCCAAACCTAAGAGACCGACCACATGCCCTCTTCCTTTCACAGGCCCCTGTTTGACACCTTGGCATTTCAGGTTTATCCTGGCAAAGCCCATATTTAATATTCTAGACAAAAATCAGAGAAAATTAGAGCTGGAAGTTTTAATATGGTGTATATATATATTTCAGCCAGTCGGCTATTGGCCTGAACCACTTATATCCTTCCATCCCACAAAGGCTCATCCTTTAGATGATAGGCATCATTGTCACAATTAAAACTTTAATTGGCAAAATCAAAGTTCCTCCCTCTTTTCAGAAAAAGAAAAGTCTATTCTGTAAAGTTAGGTTGGATTCTACACAGTATTTGCGCCTTAGCTATAATCCAGCCAATTCCTTTTAGTGATCAGTCATGGAAATATATCATTCCAAGTCCTATTAGGCATTTAGAGGTGAATTGAAAATACTTATTTCCTAAGTGGTTTCACCTGTATTTCTTACGATTCTCTTTCTCTCCCATACACATATACCTGAGATAGAGATTGGGACGATAGGAGGAAAAAAAAAGGTGTCGGAGAGGTAGAAGGTGGCAACTGGGAGTTCTCTTGAGTTTTACTGCACATCAAGGGTGCCTAGTTGGCTACAGTTACAATAAATTTCCCTTGATGCCAATCTTTCAGTGTCGGCATTTCCCCCGGGTTAAGAATGAGAGTTGGGATTGACCTGAGCAATGATGTAGAATGCATGATACTCCGGAAGGTTCAAAGTGGTTTCTGGGGATTAAAGAGTGGGAAAACACATGCACACGATTTAGGGTAAAACAAAATACAGTGATATTCTACTTATCCAAGTGTCCAGCATACAGCCAAGGACTGAAAGGCCTAGAATTTCTCTCAGGAGTAAAAAAGTGGGTTACCTGAAGCCCTTCACAGTCATATGACCATGTGAAAAGGAAAAGGCAGATTGGAAGGGACGTAGCCAGGCACAACAGTGGAGGCTAAGAATAGAAGAAGAAAAGGTGCAAATGCCAGGGTCCAAGCTTACCACATTTCCCTTCACTATGGAGGTGAGTGATGGCTAGTTAGCCCTCAAGGGCCCCGGGGCAGCACCATGTGCTGCACAGTGTGACCATTACCTTGGGAATGCTGCTTGATGTCCCCTCAGGTATCATCCTTACCTGTGGGCAGTAGCCTCCTGCTGTTGGGTGCGTTCCCTTCCATTGGCTCCAAGTTTCAAGGGACCATATGAACAGAAATACCTTCCCTTTGCCAAGGCCCATGCTCACTTTCAGGCAGTTTTGCATGACTGTCTTGCCCCATCAAAAATAGTTTAGGTCCTTTTTTTTTTCTTTTTGAAGATTTTATGTATTTATTTGATAGAGAGGGAGGGAGAGAGCACAGCAGGTAGGAAAAGCAGGCAGAGGGAGAAGGAGAAGCAGACCCCCCACTGAGCAGGGAGCTCATCATGGGGCTGGATCCCAGGACCCCAGATCATGACCTAAGTGGAAGGCAGATGCTTAACCGACTAAGCTGCCCGGCGCCCCAGGTTAGGTCCCTTCTTACATGTTCTCATCACACCTTGAAGTTTTATCAAAATTGTAGTTAAGTATTTGTGTCATTATTTCATTAACCTATAGGTTCATTCATTTGCCACGTATTTATTGCTCATCTAGTATGAGCCAGATGCCACGCTAGGCCCTGGGGTCCGACAGTGAGCTGAACAGACCTGGGCTTTGCTCTCATGAAGCATCAAAGGACACTGACTAATCGCACATTTCATTACTTAGGCACATTTACTTTATGAGGTTTACTTTCATGACTTTAGGCATATTTACTTCTCCTTTATGAAACTATAAACACAACAAGGAAGGAAACTTTGCTCAGTCTTAAGAGTATTTTCAGTGAGAAGCAGTCTAGAAAGCTCAGTCAGTGAAGCATCTGCCTTCAGCTCAGGTCGTGATCTCAGGGTCCTGGGATTGAGCCCCGAGTTAGTTTCCTTGCTCAGCTGGGAGCCTGCTTCTCCCTCTGCCCCTCCTCCCTTCTTTCTCTCTCTCTCTCTCAAATAAATTAATACAATCTTTTTTAAAAGGAAGAAAGCTTTTGTTTCAGTTCAAAGCATCCCTTGGCCTTCTGAGGTAGGCAAAGAAGCTGCCTATTCCTGTCAGTTCCCAGAAGGCAACACACCAGGCTCCCCTCTGGCCAAGGAAGTCAGCTTCTCGAGTCCTAGAGGTTCAGTGGGTCAGGACCTTGAATTAAGCTAGATCAGTGGGGCTTCTGCCAAGGGGCACAGTGCTTGGAATTAGGAATTTACTGGCCCCTGACTTGGCGGCACTGCTAAATGGCCAAGATTGACCCAGGGGACTAAACAGAAATAGTTTTGCAGTATGTCAGGGCCTCAGGAAAGAAGGAGGATGGTCTCCACAGCTACACATGAAGAGTTCAGAAAAGAGTAAGTGTGGGTTTCTAAGAAAAGAAAAGGAAGTTTGTATAAATCCCCAGGCATGTTGAGGCTTGGATTCTGAGGTTCACCAGGAATGGCTTTCTTTTCTCAGCAATTCATTCATTATCTCACAGGGTCAAGGGGGAAACAGTTGACTGCAAGGCATCACCCTTTAGGAGTTTAACAAAATTATTACTGTCATTTTGGATCATCCAAAACCATCTCTGGTTTCAATAACAGGTAAGCTTAAATTTGTCACAAGAGTATTACCAGCTGCTCCAGGATGCAGTGAAAGTTCTAAGATCACGAACTGTCCATTTACATCCTAGACAGAGGTATTTCTCAGGCTATAGGTGGTATTTTTTTTTAGAATTCAAGACTAGTTTATTTTTTATTATAAACATAATACATGTTCCTATAGAAGATCTGGAAATATATTTCAAAATGTGAGAAAGAAAACAAAAGTCCTACCTCCCAAAGATAATCACTATTTGTTTTTGAGAGAGCGAGAGAGAATGGAGGGGCAGAGAGAGAGAGAGAGAATTTTTTTAAAAGATGTTTATTTATTTGTTCATGAGAGACACAGAGACAGAGGCAGAGACATAGGCAGAGGGAGAAGCAGGTTCCTTGCAGGGAGCCCAATGTGGGACTTGATCTTCAGACCCAGGATCATGCCCTGGGCAGAAGGCAGACGCTCAATCGTTGAGCCACCCATTCATCTGGAGAGAGAGAGAATCTTAAGCAGGTTCCACATCCAGCATGGAGCCTGAGGCGGGGCTCTATCTCATGATCCTGAGATCATGACCTGAGTCAAAATTAAGAATCAGATGCTTAATCAACTGAGCCACTCAGGCTCCCTGACTATTAATGTCTCAGTACATATCCTTCCATGTTTCCTATGGATAGAGCTCAAAGCACAGCAGGGTCAGCAAATTGTCAAAACCAAGGTCCAAGTAACTTTCCTCTTGCCAAGGCTCTCATAAACAGTTCCTACAGTTTCCCTGACTTAACATCCCTTTGGACCCCTGAAAAAGACTTCAAATGAAAGAGCTGAGCTGGAGAGATCAATCTGGGAGTCCTGGGAGTCGTCAGCCCAAATGGTAGCAGAGGCATTTGGAAACAATACTATCTGCCAGTTGTGACACAGCTTACCATGTGTCAGGTGCTGTGCTAAAATAACATTAAATACACGCTAATCCTCAGAAAAACCTTTTGAATCGGTATCATCTCTATTCACGAATGAGGAAACTAAAATTCAGGAAAAAAAAAGATGATGTATTAGTCTTCTAATGCCACCAGTAAAAATCCCTATGCACTTCGTGGTCGAAAGTGTCACACATGCATTGGCTCACAGTTCCGTAGGTTGGAAGTTTGGGCACAGCATGGCTTACTTACCTGGTTCTCTTCCTAAGAGTCTCACAGGCTGAAATCAAGGAGTTAGCTAGGCTACATTCCTTTCTGGAGGCCATGGGAAGGAATCTGCTTCCAAGCTCATTGAGGATGTTGACAGAATTCCATTCCTTCCAGTTGTAAGACTAAGGTCCCTTTTTCTTTGCTGGCTGTCAACTGAGGGCTGGTCTCAATTTCTTTCTTTCTTTTTTTTTATTATAGTAGAATGTTTATTTTTTTAAATAAATTTATTTTTTATTGGTGTTCAATTTGCCAACATACAGAATAACACCCAGTGCTCATCCCGTCAAGTGCCCCCCTCAGTGCCCATCACCCATTCACCCCCACCCCCCCGCCCTCCTCCCCTTCCACCACCCCCAGTTCGTTTCCCAGAGTTAGGAGTCTTTATGTTCTGTCTCCCTTTCTGATATTTCCCACACATTTCTTCTCCCTTCTCTTATATTCCCTTTCACTATTATTTATATTCCCCAAATGAATGAGAACATATAATGTTTGTCCTTCTCCAATTGACTTATTTCACTCAGCATAATACCCTCCAGTTCCATCCTTCATCAAGATAAGAAGCTTTTGCACAGCAAAGGATACAGTCAACAAAACTAAAAGACAACCCACAGAATGGGAGAAGATATTTGCAAATGACATATCAGATAAAGGGCTAGTTTCCAAGATCTATAAAGAACTTCTTAAACTCAACACCAAAGAAACAAACAATCCAATCATGAAATGGGCAAAAGACATGAACAGAAATCTCACAGAGGAAGACATAGACATGGCCAACAGGCACATGAGAAAATGCTCCGCATCACTGGCCATCAGGGAAATACAAATCAAAACCACAATGAGATACCACCTCACACCAGTGAGAATGGGGCAAATTAACAAGGCAGGAAACAACAAATGTTGGAGAGGATGCGGAGAAAAGGGAACCCTCTTGCACTGTTGGTGGGAATGTGAACTGGTGCAGCCACTCTGGAAAACTGTGTGGAGGTTCCTCAAAGAGTTAAAAATAGAACTGCCCTACGACCCAGCAATTGCACTGTTGGGGATTTACCCCAAAGATACAGATGCAATGAAACGCCGGGACACCTGCACCCCGATGTTTCTAGCAGCAATGTCCACAATAGCCAAACTGTGGAAGGAGCCTCGGTGTCCATCGAAAGATGAGTGGATAAAGAAAATGTGGTTTATGTATACAATGGAATATTACTCAGCCATTAGGAACGACAAATACTCACCATTTCCTTCAATGTGGATGGTCTCAATTTCTAGAGGCTGCCCTTCCTCCATCTTCAAAGGCAGCAATGGTGGGTGGGGCCTTTCTCACACTTCAGATCTCTTTGACCTCCCCTCCGCCTCTTCTCTGCTTTTTTCTTCCTTTCAACCACTCGGGAGGTGTGATCAACATATAAAAGGCTGTACCTATGGAATGTATACAACTCACGAGTTCGAGGGTAAGTACACACCTGTGAAACCATCATCACCACTGAGGCTGTAAACATACCCCCTCACCTCTCCAAGTTTCCTCCAGATCTCTGTACTATAAGGTCTGCTGATTAGCAAATTTTGTTACATTTGAAAAGTCCCTACACAGCTGTACCAAGACTAGCATTTGCTTAAATAATGAGGAGATGGGAATCTTGGGGAAGCATCTTTAGAATTTTGCCAACCATAAGTGATTCTTGTCAAGGTCATATTGCTAATTAAGTAGTAGACCTGGGATTAGAATGTAGATTAGAATGCATCCAAAAGAGTTTGCTCTGTGTGAGTCTTATTTTTTTCAGAATTGATTAATACAAAGGAAACTGGATGACATTTCAAGAAAGACTATATAAAGAGCAGAAGGCCAAGGCCAAGATGTTGGGAGTACCTGGCATAAAGCTGCGGAAAGTAAGTTCAAAAATACTTTTTTTTTTCAGCTACACCTCACATGCTGGAGCCTCTCCCCTAGGCGATCACCCCTAAGTGTTTTTGTTAAAACTAGGATAGTTCTGGAATAAAAAAATAGCCGAACTCAGAAGCAGAATAGAACGGTGGTTACAAGGGGCTGAGGGATGGGGGAAATGGAGAAATGTTGGTCAAAGGATACAAATTTCTAAGTTAGAAGATGAATAAGTTCTGGGGATCCAATGAATAGCACAGTGATTATAGTTAATAATACTAAAAGTTGCAAATATAGTAGATATTAAATATTCTCACCACAAAAAAAGAAATGGTAATTATGTAACATGATGGAGGTATTAGCTCATGTCATGGTGGTAATCATTTTGCGGTATATAAGGATATCAAATCCACACAGTGTACACCTTACACTTATGCAATGTAATACGAAATAGACCTGAGGGAAGAAAGAAAAAAAATCCCCACTATTCTTGGGTACTTACACTTCCCAATAAAATTTACAGGCTGTTTACCAGTTTAAAAAAAAAAAACCAAGATAGTTTTAAATCACAATATTGAACATGTACTAAGCATCAACACTAGCTTTAAAAAGAAAATTATTCTATTTTTAAATAAGATTTTATTTATTTGACAGAGAGAGAGAGAGCACACACGCGTGAGAATGAGCAGGGCAGAGTGGCAGAGGGAGAAGAAGAAGCAGGCTAATAAACAAATAAATAAATAAAGCGGGACGTGGAGCTTCTAAGCGGGGAGCGGGACGTGGAGCTTGATCCCAGGACCCTGAGGATCGTGACCTGAGCCGAAGACAGACGCTTAACCAACTGAGCCACCCAGGCGCCCAAAAGAATATTATTCTAAATTATCTGTACACGCCTACAGCTCTAGTCAGGCACATTCCTGTCCTTGCAGTCTCCCAAGCAATAGCAAATGATCCTGTCAGCACTTGGGACAAGCAAGGTATTGCTGCTGCATGTCCATCTGCCTTCTACAGTGGTGAGGGGCCCTCTCTGCCTTCATCTGGCTTTGGGGCAAAGCTTGTCACATTTGATCAGATTAACATTTCATCAAGTGCCTAGGTAATTCTGGGAAATGCTTTGGGTTAGCCTCTTGACCTCTGATTTGGGATATAGGGGAATCTGTACATGGGTGAGCCAAGGGCAAGGTCGTCACGAGCAAATACCACAGGAAAAAAGTGTCAAGAACTGGAGGTGCAAATTAGTATAGGTTCAGAGAAACTGGATGGTTTTTCTCTTCTTTGGAATAAAAATCAGTTAAAACTTCTCTAATCAGTTCAATCCCTTCCTTTGCCTTCTCTGTACCACCCCCTTCCCAAACCTTCACCCTGCCTCCCCAAACACATTCACATGTACACTTATATATACCCCCTCATGCCTACATATGTGCACCAAAGAATGCAGGGATAAGCTGGTTGAGAGTAAGAAAAGGGAGGAGTTCAGAATTCAAGTTGTTGAAGACCCTTTGAGAGATCTTGAGACAAATGCTAAAAGCAGTCTGGTAGGCAATGGAATCTTGACCAGTCCCTGTCATCCAGTAGAAAGAACTGAGCTACATGAGGTTTCCCTTTTTTTTTTTTTTAAGATTTTATTTATTTATTCACGAGAGACACAGGCAGAGACACAGACAGAGGAAGAAGCAGACTCCCTGTGGGGAGCCTTATGTGGGACTTGATCCCAGGACCCCGGGATCACGCCCTGAGCCAAAGGCAGACGCTCAACCATTGAACCACCCAGGTGCCCCTGCGAGGTTTCTGTTTTAAAGTCAAAGACTATGCCTGCCCTTAACCTTGCTGAATTCAATATCACCATTTACTCAGACCTATAAATCCTTTATTTCCCTAAGAAATTCCATGAGTTAAAAAGCCAAATACTTGGCCCTTATTAGATCCAGACCTTCATCTATATTTTCAAGGACTTGTCTGCACTTTGGGGTTTTATTTGCTAAGACCTGATCTGACTTCAAATGGGAACGGACAGGATATAAATATTGGAAACATTTCATTTATTCATTCTCTGCCTCTGTTTAGAGGGTAGATGAGGATAACTACATGGCATAATTTGTTAAAGCTAATGATTCTCTGAGGCAAATGAATCAAAATTATGGTTCCCTTCCTTAAGTCTAGGGAACTCCTAGTATAGGATAATCCAGCCAGTGTTTATTGGGTGCCTCAAAAGGAGATGCTCAATAACCATCTGAATCAAACTGCTATTAGCTAATTTTATCAGTTAAGAACCTAGATGATTAGAAAACATTATTGGGATGCCTGGGTGGCTCAGTCAGTGAAGTGTCTGACTCCTGATTTTGGCTCAAGTCATGATCTCATGGTCATGAGATCGAGCCATTGAGTGGAGACCCTGCTTGAGATTCTCTCCCCCTCTGCCTCTGCCCCTGCCTCCTTCGCCTCTCTCTCTCTCTCTCCTCTCTCTCACCTCTTTCCTCTCTCTCTCTCCATTCTCTTGGATGGAAGGAAGGGAAAGAAAGAAAGAAGAAAGAAAGAAAGAAAGAAAGAAAGAAAGAAAGAAAGAAAGAAAGAAAGAAAGAAAGAAAGAAAGAAACCTTCATCTCTCTGGCTGGCATAGGAAAAGTTGTTAAAGAATCAGGATTCAAGGGCGCCTGGGTGGCACAGTTGGTTAAGCATCTGCCTTTGGCTCACGTCATGATCCCAGGGTCCTGGGACCCAGCCCCAGGTTGGACTCCCTGCTCAGTGGAGACTCTGCTTCTCCCTCTCTGTCTGCCCATCCCCCTGCTTGTGCCCTCTCTCTCTCTGTCAAATAAATAAAATCTTTTTTTTTTTTTTAAAGAATCAGGATTCATTCTTAGAAATGGATATGTCTGCTAATCAGGATTCTGGAGTAAAAAGAAAAAGTTGCCGCTCAGACCAGATTAATAGGTGAAGCTTGCTTGACTTCCCTTGACTATTTACTGGTAGTCTTATGCTGCTCTCTCCGTTTAGTGCACAAGGAGCAACATTAATACACTCCTCTCTGCCAAGTTGGATGGGTGGAGTGATAGAAATAAAAATAAACCTGGAGAATTGAAACTTGGTAGAATTGATCCATAATAAGTGGCCCTGGTCGCCTTGGCAGGAGTTTTCTTAAGGAGAAGTCCTATAAATGTGTCATAGATAGAAAAGATGTCACTGGAATCTTGTTAGAAAGGCTTGAGTCTTCTTCAAGTTCAGTGAAGGAATGAGAGTGACTGGAATGCAAGAGCGGTAAAAAGTTGTGATCTATTCAACTGAATTGGAATGTCTCCGGCATGACATGAGGTCATGGTGAAAAATATTAAAGGGGAATGGGAATAAAAAACTGGGAATGGGGGCGACTGGGTGGCTCAGTCGGTTATACATCTGCCTTTGGCTCAGGTCATGATCCCCGGGTCCCAGGATGGAACCCCACATTGGGCTCCCTGCTCAGCAGGGAGTCTGCTTCTCCCTCTCCCTCTGCCCCTCCCCCTGCTATGCTCTCTCTCTGTCAAATAAATAAATAAATAAATAAATAAATAAATAAATAAAATCCTTTTTAAAAACTGGGAATGAACAAAGTGGGGGGGAAATGGAAATTAAAATATGGGGCGCACCTGACTGGTACAGTCAGAACATGTGACTTCTGATTTCAGAGTCATGAGTTCAAGCCCATGGTTGGCATAGAGCTTACTTAAAAAAAAATATCCTAGAGGAAGGGAAGGGGGGAAATAAGACAAAATCAGAGAGGGAGATAAAGTGTAAGAGACTGAACTGGAGGAAACAAACTGAGGGTTGCTGGAGGGGAGGGGCGTGGGGAGATGGGGTAACTGGGTGATGGGCATTAAGGAGGACACATGATGTAATGAGCACTGGATGTGATATGCAACTGATGAATCACTAAACTCTACCTCTGAAACTAATAATATACTATATGTTAATTGATTTTAAATAAAAAACAAGGGAAGTCTGAGGAACTTCTACAGCCAAGAGAAGCCTAAAGAGATATGATAACCAAATGTAATGTGGTATCCTGAATGGGATCCTGGAACAGATAAAGGACATTAGATAGATAAAAACTAAAGAAATCAGAATAATGTATGGACTTTAATAACAACATACCAATATTGATCCATTAGTTGTAACAAACCCATGATAATAATGTGAGATGTTAATAGGGGAAATTGGGTGTAGGGTATATGGGAACTCTGTACCATTTTTATAACTCTTCTATGAATCTAAAACCGTTCTAAAAAATAAAGTTTATTTAAAAAAGAAAAAAGATGGAAATTAAAATGTGGGAATAATTTGCTGGTTTTCAGAGAAGAGTGGGCTCTGGCCTTGGCTATAAGTTACTGAGAGAAAATAACCCTGCAGTAGAGAGGAATATTCATCTAGCTATGTTTATTTGATGAAAATAAAGCTATAGAATTCAAGAACAACCCTCTTCATTTGTTCAGATTCTGTGCTCTCCAAGCAATCTTCCCATCTATAATAGGTTCTCAAAATGACATGCCCATCCAGAGGGAATGCCCTGAATAGACAAATGTGTCTTATTCCACTAGATCCAGCTATAAATTAATAAATGACTCCCTGGTTTATATGTCCATCTTTTTCAAGCATAGTTAGCATAAAGCAGTCTCCCAGGACGTGACTATTTTGGGTGCACTAAATAAACTGAGTTTCTCAATCTGCAAAGCTGACGTCTGACCTTGAACCCATGAGGAATTTGCAGTCAGCCTGTCCATTAAGCTTTGACAAACGTAGCATATTAAGCATTCTCATAGTTAACATGTCGCTCTCACATGGCCTACAGGTCACACTTCTGCTGGAAATCAATATGCAAAAAACCCAGAGTGTTGAGGGATTGGGGGTAGTGTGCAGGGGAGGCATGCGGGGAGAGTTGATGTAGCAGAAAGAGAAAGGGCTTTAGTGTCCTAAGATATGAATGTGGACAAGATACCCATTTGGTATACTCCATTTGTATATGGTAAATGGAGAGTGTTCCATAAGATACAAGTTTTGTTACTGCCATCCCAGGCTAAATTTATATTTTACACATACCTGAGAGTTAACCCAAAGACATGAATGTCTTGGGAAGTCATTTTGGACCCCAGCCAGGAAGTAAAGTGGCAAAAGAAATTGGGGGACCCAGGCCCCATCAGGATTTTTGGAAATCACATTCCAGTGGCCCCCAAAACTAGGTCTTCTATTTGTCCACTAAGCCCACTCAAGGGGGATGAAGCAATTAGGGAAGTGCTGGTGGCATACGTTTTGAGTAACTCCGTGGTTCATGGAAACATGGGACTCCCAACGAAGTGTCACAAGATATCTTCTACTCTCATCCAGGGAAAGTTTTCTGGAAGCAATGAAGATAATAAGAGCTAACATTTGTTCAGCACTAACTTTTGTTAACAGAGTCCCAAGCACAAAGTCTTTCTAGGACTATTTTCATATGTGTTTGTTTATCTCACTAAGAACATCCTGTGGATGATGATACTGAACTACTAATGTGAACTGGTTGGTTACTGTGAGCCAGTGCTTCTACATGATTTATCTCATTCAGTGCTGTCGATAAACTGATGAATTAGGTACTAGTATCATCCCTATTTCACAGACTTAAGCCTTGGCTTAGGGCACACAGCTATAACTGGCTGAATGTTGATTCAATCCAGGTTGGTGATTCCAGAAACCATTCTAGTACCATACTACTACCTCCGATTTGGCTTTACTGTTTATCCCACACAAGCTATTTAATGGGTTTTTAAAAAAGATTTATTTATTTATTTATTTATTTAGTATTTATTTATTTATTTATTTATGAGAGAGATTAAAAAGGAGAGTGTGCAGTTTTGGGGGAGGCAGAGGGAGAGGGAGAGAGAGACTCTCAAGCAGACTCCCTGTTGAGCTCAGAGCCTGATGTGGGGCTTGATCCCAGGACCCTGAGATCATGACCTCAGCTGAAATCAAGAGTCAGATGCTTCACTGAGCCACCCAGGCACCCCTGAGCTATTTAATGTTTTTTTTTTTTTTATTTAATGTTTTTAAGGTACAGCTATAAAACTGAAATAACAATTCCCACTCTCACCCATTCAGAACATTGTGGATTTGTCATTTTGACCCTGAGAATGATGAAGCCCCAAATTAAGACAACTCCTTAGAGTAGTCCTGGAATATCTAATTTCATAATTTCCCCTGGATTAAATAACAAATAGAAAACTTTCCTGTTTTTATCCGACTCATTATAACTATTAGTGATAAAAAAATCACAAATTAAGGCTGGAAAAAAGATAACTATATTTGATTTAAAAATTATTATAGAGGAAAAACTAAGAATTGCATCTTTTCACTGAGAAAACTGCAAAAATTAACCTGATAAATTAGACTTAATAGACGTCATCAAAGCAAAGGAAACAAAATGGAAAATGGATAAAAATGCACTAAGAAAAATATGTAATTAACTGTAAACTGAATAGGGAATCTTACAAAATATAGATCCATAAAGTATGAGCCAGGCATATTGGATTGTGTAGATGGCCACAAAAGTAAAACTAATATATATGTAATATTTCATTATACCCTTATAAAGATTAATTGATTCTGATGAAAATAATATAAGCAAATTAAAAGTGAAAATGGAAACATTTTGCATATTTCAACTTGAATGCATAGAAAAATTTATAAAAGCAATAGAAGGGCTTAATGGTGTTCTCTCCAGAAAATACTTAATGAGGAAAATTCATCAATATTGTTATAATTAAGAAGCATGATAGCAAAATGCTTTAAAGAGTGTGGGCTCGGGGATCCCTGGGTGGCTCAGCAGTTCGGCGCCTGCCTTTGGCCCGGGGCGTGATCCTGGAGTCCCGGGATCAAGTCCCGCATTGGGCTCCCTGTATGGAACCTGCTTCTCCCTCTGCCTGTGTCTCTGCCTCTCTCTCTCTATGTCTATCATGAATGAATAAATAAAATCTTAAAAAAAAAGTGTGGGCTCTGGGTGCGCTAGGGTGTCTTAGTGGTTGAGTGTCTGCCTTTGGCTCAGGGCGTGATCCCAGGGTCCTGGGATCGAGTTCCACGTCGGGCTCCCTGCAGGTTGCCTGCTTCTCTGTTTCCCTGTGTCTCTGCCTCTCTCTCTCTGTGTCTCCCATGAATAAATAAATAAAATCTTTGAAAAAAATAATAAATTGGTCGTCATAGAAACATATAATGTGATTTAGACACATATGTATTCAGGCCATAAATTTGCCCTTTGATTCAAAGATGCTGTGTCTGGACACATTTCCACCAGGTGTTTCTGTATTCTGCTTATCTTGATCCCTTTGTTAAGTAGGTGCCTCCCTCAATAATGCATTCTGGTGTTGAATTATGCAGCAATGTTAAGGCCTGAGTGTGGTGAAGGGGAAAAATCCAAGGGGAGAACTGGGCCAGAGAACATCTTCCCTTCACCACCAGTATTTTTCAATCCCTTAATGAAAATGCTCAGATTTGTCCACTTGCTCTCAACTCAGAATTTTTTTGACCCTTCACAGGCCTGTCACCCTCTCTTCAGCCCCTTCCCTCTTTGCTGCCCACCTTTCAGGTTCAGTTCATTATCTATCTCCTCCTTCCTTTACTCACCAAGACCCTCCCTTGTCTGAATTTGCATTGCCTTCTTGATCTTGAACGTGGAACTTCAGACCTCATTATTTGTATTGGTCTCTGTGTCATGTATTCTTTTAGTCCAGAGTTCTCAACTGCAGCTGCCCAGTGGAATTGACCCGGGAGCTTTTAAAATACTGACACCCGGGCAGCACCCTAGATATTCTTATAAATTGGGTTTAGACTAGGATTTTTAAAAGCTCCCCAGGAGATCTTAACGTGCAGCCAGGGTTGAGAAGCACAATTTTCGACCCTCGTGAAGGTGAGCTCCCTTATAATAGAGAATGGTTTCCATTAGCAGCCCTTGAACTTGTTCAGATGCTGGTGTACCTGCAAGTTATGGTGCTCTTTGAAGACTGCTATAAAATATTGATGTATTTGATTGATTCATATAAATGAGGAACGGTTTTAGCAGCAAAGAAACTACTGTGGTTTGAGTATAAAATATAAAAGCACAGCCCTGAGCACCTTTAACCAAAACAGGCTTTTGAACTAAACATGATCGTCTGATTCCCAGTTTCCCCCTAATATTTTTTGGCTCCTTGTTCCATCACCTGTTGGCATTCACTAACAGTCTAGCAGTAACAGGCATCAAAGAATTAAACAAAAATTATGAGCTAAAAAGGGGGATTGAACCCCATCTTTTTGCTTTCTTTTGCCTGCAAAGTGAGATAAGCCTACTGTTACTAGATTTCCGGTCTTGGAATACTTCCATTCAGGTGGCAAAATATCCAACACATTAATAATTGCTGGCATTTATTAAACTCTTATTACATGGCAGATGCTCTGCTTTAAATCCATTCTTTATAACTTATGTACTTTATAGATTATAGAGATATAGATTATTTTGTAAGGATAGTTTTTGTCTAAAGGGATGAATGCTGTTCAAAAAGTATTTCATTTAGAAATAATTTGTCTAAAGGTGGCCCCTTAGATCTCAATTTTGTGGGATTCTTGGGTGTTTTTCTAAAGATCTGTTTGTTTGATTGATTGATTGATGGATGGATGGATTGATTTGACAGAGAGAGAGAACACAAGCAGGGGTGGGGGCAGGAGAGGCAGGCAAAAAGAGAGGGAGAAGTGGGCTCCCCGCTGAGCAGGGAGCCTACTCGGGGCTTGATCCCAGGACCCTGAGATCATGACCTGAGCCAAAGGTAGATGCTCATCCAGCTGAGCCACCCAGGCACCCCTTAGATCTCATTTTGAAAGGATTTTCTATTTTATTAATAACAGTGGCATGCACACAAATTTGTAAGTGCTACTAGTTATACACGTAAGTTATTATTTATTTACATACAAACTTTGGAGACTTAGAAAGAGCTCCACACTTGGTTAGCAATCAGAAGCCTACAGGTTGTAAACTAAATGTTGACCTGCAAATGTGGAGTCGGTGGTAGGCTGAATAATGGCCCCCCTGAATTACCCAGGTCCTAATCTCTGGAACCTGTGAATGTTACCTCATAGGGCATAAGAGGCTGTGAAGGTGTGATTAAATTAAGGTCATTGAGATGGGGAGATTAATCAGGATTATCCAGGTGGGCCCTAGATGCAATTACATGTATCCTTATGAAATGAAGCAAAAAGATTTGACACAGAAAGAAAAGGCAGTGTGCCCATCTCAGCAGAGAATGGGGGGAGGGGATGGGAGGAGAGAAAGGGAGGAAGGGAGAGAGGGAGAGAAGGAGATAAAATGCTGTGCTACAGTCATTGTAGATGGAAGAAAGGGACACAAACCAAAGAATGCAGCTCTAGAAGCTGAAAAAGGCAAGAAAACATTCTCCCCCTAAAGCTTCCAGGGAACATGGCACCACTGAGGCCTTGATTTTAGCCCAGTGAAACTGATTTTGGATTTCTGGGTTCCAAAACTGTAAAAGAATAAATATTGCATTGTTTTAAGCCACCAAGTTTGTGATAATTTGTTACAGCTGCCATAGAAAATTAATACAGGATTGTTCCCTGCTTAGATATGGTCAGCAAAAATGAAGGTCATGATTTTAGGTATAGGCCATTACTATACTTATAAAAAAAAATGGAGGGACACTTTAAAACCAAGGAAATATTGACTGAAACTTTGTTTTTAAATTGATGTGGTATGCAATGGAAAACTGGGCTTATTGCTAATGTAGAAACTACTTTAATTGAACAGTTTTTGAAGAAATTTGGCTCTATTTTTGGATTGTATCCACCCAGCCTGAGATGTGCCAAACCAACCCCATCTGTGTGGTTTACATCAGGAAGTGTACTTTTTTTTTTTTAAGATTTTTTATTTATTTATTCATGATAGTTACACAGAGAGAGACAGAGAGGCAGAGACACAGGCAGAGGGAGAAGCAGGCTCCATGCAGGGAGCCCGACGTGGGACTCGATCCCAGGCCTCCAGGATCGCGCCCCGGGCCAAAGGCAGGCGCCAAACCGCTGCGCCACCCAGGGATCCCAGGAAGTGTACTTTTTTAAAAGGATGTTTTGGGAAAAAATGACTAAAATCCTTACATGGTAGTTTAATTTCAACTTGAACTTCTTTATGAAAAATTAGAAAGCAATAAATAATATATGGATTATCAATTGTATTGCATTAATTAAACAATGAGGCCATTAGACCGAGGTGATTCTAATACCTTTGCAGCTGTTATAAGCAAACCAGAACCTAAGCATGTGAATGCCTCAAGATTAAGAAATCAAACCCTAAAGACCACCAGTTACAACCAGCCACCTAGGTGTTTCCAACTAAGGCAAAACTTAAGCTATAGCCAATCAAATCATTTCATTGCTTTGCTCCCACCTTTATTCTGTAGAAGTCTTTGCCCTGGCCACTTCCAGCTTGGCACGCCTAATTTAAATCCATTTTTATTCTCAAACTCCTAATATTTTTAATATGCCTCAGTTTATCTTTGAATAGCTTCTAAGTGTATTTATGGGTCAGATAGGCTCTCGATATCTCATGACTCAGGATACCATCAGATTAACCAGTGCATGAGGAATTTGGGTTTTTCCTCCCCAACTACGCTATATAAACAAATAAAAGAGTATGCTCACATCTTGGTAGCGACAGGATGGCATGCTCCTCACATATTTGGCTTCGCTTAAATTTTCTGGAAAATAAACTCACTTTATCTAGAAGTCAACATGGAAGTTGGTGGGTCATTATAATTAAAAAGGGGGAGTCCAAGTGAAGAATACAAAAATAAAACATCTTTTAATGAAACAGGTGTTCTCCTGGGAAGATTTGTGGGGGTTGGGCTGGGGAGTGAAACGATTTTTCAAAAAGCTTGGATAATTTGAAAATGACTGACCCCATTAAGCGTCAGTTTAATGACCACTATAGAAGGCTAATAAAAATAAACAACTATCCCTAAAGTACTAAACCATAAATTCTCAACCAGTGAGTCTATGTTTTGCAAAAGAAGAAAAAGATATCTGTGGATTTTTGTTTGGGAAGTTTTTTGGTTTGGTCTTTTTCAACAACAATAATATGCACTCTGGAGATTAATTCTCTGCCTTTCACTTCCTGGTCACAGATTACTTCTAAGATTCATCTTTGTTTTTGTATTCATTTTGTAGCATTTCTGTCTTTTCGCCATAAACACAGATACTGGAATAAGGATATGTAGACCTTCCGTAAGCAGGAAGAATGTAAAGCAATTTGCTACATATATACCCAATGTTTCAATCATGTCTAGCGTTTAAGGCTTATAAAAGCAAATTATTTGCCCTTTCTAAGTCCACTAAAACTCACTTGCCCCAAAGTGGTCTTAGAGTAGCATAGTTAATGAATTAGATACTGCTGAATTAGTAAATTTATACTCCCCCAAAGAGTATTTAGTAACTCAGCACATCTGCAATTTCTAAATTACTGCTCTTATAAACAAAGAGATAACTGGAGGCTACAATCTAATAGCTCTCTAAACACTTGCCTATTCTAGTTCATCACTGGGTGATATTTTTATGGGGATTCTTTCTATCATGTAACTTGATATAGGAATAAAAAGGTGACAGTAGCAGAAGGTAGGAGCAAGGTTTCTGGCTTGTGTGACAGGAAGCTTGGGCTCTGTTTCTCTAGTGAGGACCCCTGAACCATGGATCTAGCCTCAGAAAAATCTGGATCCGTGTTGATAACCAGGAATCCTATTCAAATAGTACCCACCAGGCTTCTTGGGAATAAAGCAAAAGATGACTTTCTGGCTGACAGTAGGCTCCTGTGACACAGACGGTATGACCCTCAAACAAAGGAATGGGACATTTAGTTGCTTGCATCTTAGGGAATATCGTGAGTAGTGCTAAGAATGACCTGGGAACCCCAAAGTAGAATAGGGTTGAGAGTCCTTGTCACAGACATTGGTTCCAATTGCAGGACTGTTTTCCAGTAAAACCCAGTTGGCTCTCACTCAGATGCCCATGGAGGGGTGGGCAAGCTTTTTTTGTAAATGGCCAGGTAGTAAATGGTGAGAGCCTTGGGTGCCAAGAGGTCAAATCAAGGATATTAGTACGTGTTTATATAACAAAAGAGAACAAATTTCCACACATTTAGTGCTCAGTAATAGTGATGTAGGATGGATCTTCTCATTCCGAAATAAAATCCAGTCTTGGCCCTGAGCTCAAAAAAACTCCATAAAACTTTAGTGCTGCTAAGCCATCAAACTTCAGCAGCATCAGGAAAATTAGGATATTCAGTTTCTACTGTTGGAAAAAAAACTCATGGAACCATCAGTGGCTAAGTCCAGGAGAGCATACGAAGTTCACCACTGATACTAATAGTTCAATAACACACGAAAGACTCAAATATTTTCTGTGAAGTATCTGCTGATGAAAATGTGGTGAATAACCACAGGCTGTAAACATTTTACATTTTCACAAGTTTTGTGAATTTGTTCAACGAAGCCTCTTTCTGTCCCACACAGATTTGTTTTGCCATGAGTTGTAACACGTCTTCATATATTCTCCTTCAAGTTGTCCTGAATGAGTGTTTTCTGAACTTTGAAAATACTCTCTCCCGTAGCTGTTGCACACAGACTATTCATAAAGGCTAATTCTTTAATCACTCCAAACTCTCATTGCCTCCTCAAATAAACAATTAGGCAGCATTGATAACATCTGTCAACTCATCAAGACCCAAGCAAAACCACTCACAACTATTTACTTGTTTTTAATTGACTACTGATGTTGCTCTCATGATCCTCAACTCTTCGAACAACTGTTCTCACCAAAAGGCCAATAGCTTGAAACAGGCTTATTTTCTCTGGACACATTTCTTTAACTGCTGCAATCAAACATGGTTTGATTAAGCCACCATCCGTAAATGGCTTTCTTTGCTTGGCTAAGAAAGGCTCACTTTTATTGTTTAGTTTTCTAAAGAAATTCTGCTGTGATGAGATATTCCATTTTAAATGTTCCAGTTTTTGTGAACATTGCTTTCCTGTGGATTGGGAATATTGTGATGAGTGCTCAGTCTGGTAATATTGACACATGTCGTATTCTTTTAACACAGCTATCATGTCAATGCATAAGAGATACAATATTTTGCTATCTGCTGTGGACTGTATGGTATATGAAGCTCTAACCCTTAATGTGATTGTATTTGGAGATAGGGCTTTTTTAGGAGGCATTTAAGGTTAAATAAGGCTATAAAGGTGAGGTTCTAATTCTATAAGAATGGCAGTCTTATAAGAAGAGTGAGAGTTCCCCCCCCCCCCCATGTATACACAGAGGAAAAACTGTCTACAAATCAAGGAGAGGGCTCACACCAGAGACTGGCCCTACCTATACCTTGATTTTGGACTTTATAGCTTCCAGAACTGTGAGAAATTAACTTCTGTTGTTTAAGCCACACAGCCTATGGTGTTTTGTCATGGCAGCCCGAGCTAATACACCATCTAATTTGATAGCTAGGTAATCCCCACTCCAATGTACCTTAAAGCATGAGAATCAAAATCTACTTTCTTTTTCTTGTTTTGACATAGTGGGTATTCACTGTAATTAAAAAGAAAGAAGTACAGTGTGGAGTTACGCATGACACTTTAAATGCTGTAGAGTTATAAATGTGTTGCTGTGATTTATAGCACACTAAGCAGTAGGATGAAGAGATGAGAGAACCACATTTGGTCTCTGTTGCCACTATTCAACTCTGCTGTCATAGCTCAAAAGCGACCAGAGATGATATATGAATGAATGAATTTGGCTGTGTTCTAATAAAACTTTGTTTATGGGCATTGAAATTTGAATCCATATGATTTTCATGTCAGAAAATATTTTTTCTTGTTTTGATTTTTTTCCCAATCATTTAAAAATATTAAAAATCTTACTAGAAGAAAGCAAAGAGGGAAAGATTCATGATGTTGGATTTGACAGTGATTTCTTGGATATGACATCAAAAGCACAGGCAACAAGGGGCACTTGGGTGGCTCAATGGTTGAGCATGTGCCTTCAGCTCAGGGCGTCGTGATCCCAAAGTCCTAGGATTGAGTCCCACATAGGGCTTTCCACAGGGAGCCTGCTTCTCCCTCTGCCTATGTCTCTGCCTCTTTCTCTGTGTCTCTCATGAATAAATAAATAAAATATTTTTAAAAAGCACAGGCAACAAAAGAAAAAATGGAGAAATGGGACTACACCAAACTAAAAAATTTCTGTACATCAAAGGGTACAATCAACAGAGTGAAAAAGCAACCTATGAAATGGGAGAAAGTATTTCGAAATCACTATATCTGATAAGGGGTTAATATCTGGAATATGTAAAGAACAACAATGAATTAACAACAAACACAAAATAACCTGATTTTTAAAATGGTCAAAGCTCTTGAGCAGACATTTCTCCAAAGATGATGTACAAATGACCAACAAGCATATAAAAAGATACATAACATCACTAACCATTAAATAATGCAAATCAAAGCCACAACAAGATGTCATCTCATACCACTCAGGATGGGTACTATCATAAAAGAAAAATTAGAAAATGATAAATGTTGACAAAGAAGTGGAGAAATTGGAACCCTTAAGCACTATTAATGAGATTGTAAAATGGTACAACCACTATGGAAAACAGTATGTGTTTCCTCAGAAATTTCAAAATGGTACTGCTATATGATCCAGCAATCTCATTTCTGGATATATTCCCAAAAGAATGGAACGCAGGGAGGGATCCCTGGGTGGCGCAGCGGTTTGGCGCCTGCCTTTGGCCTAGGGCACGATCCTGGAGACCCGGGATCGAATCCCACGTCGGGCTCCCGGTGCATGGAGCCTGCTTCTCCCTCTGCCTGTGTCTCTGCCTCTCTCTCTCTCTCTCTGTGTGTGTGTGTGTGACTATCATAAATAAATACAAATTAAAAAAAAAAGAATGGAACGCAGCTTCAAGATAGCAGCTCTTTGAGATAGCAGCACTATTCATAACAGCCAAGTGGTGGAAGCAATCCAAATGTACGTGGATGGATGAATGGCTAACTAACATATGGTATATACCTACAATGGAATATTTTTTACCATTTAATTATTTCTAATGTCCAGTGTTTATAATATGAGGGCCAGAGCTTTCTTCCCAAGTTTATAAATTTTTGATTGGCTTGTGAAGCCAATAGGGATATTCTTCTTGTCTAATTTGGTTTCTGGGAAGACTTCATTTAGGTCCTCAATCGTCATCCAATTATATGGAATTATGTTCTTTACCCTCTCCAGCTCTTTCTCATATTCCTCAATCCTGGTCTTTGAGAGAGATAAAAAGCACAACTTTTTACATCTTTTTTTTTTTTCCTGCAGCATCCACCTGAACAGTATATTTATTCTCTGGCACAGAAAACTTCAGGGCAATGAACTTCTTCTCAAAGTCATCTACCAAGCCAGCATTTACCTCACTGGCCTTGTAGTCAGCCCTGAGGTGGATTCTCAGGGAGAGTAACCAACGTGGAAGTGAGAGTCTCATTCTAGGATTTCTGGAAGTCAGCAGTGGCCTTCTGGTTTGGTGGTATGATCTCCCCCAAAAGCTACCCAGTCAATGGCTTTTAGAGCAAGTTTTCACCCAGCCATCTTGAGATCCTTCACCAAGCCCAGCGGCCCATGATTCCCCACAATAGAATATTATTCAGCCTTCAAAAGGAAGGGAATCCCATCACATGCTACAACACTGATAAACCTTGAAGACATCATGCTAAGTGAAATAAAGCAGTTACAAAAAGACAGTTTATGGGATGCTTGGGTGGCTCAGCGGTTGAGCGTCTGCCTTTGGCTCAGGGCATGATCCCGGAGTCCCAGGATCGAGTCCCGTGTCAGGCTCCCTGCATGGAGCCTGCCTTCTCCCTCTGCCTGCGTCTCTGCCTCTCTCTGTGTGTGTGTGTGTGTGTGTGTGTGTGTGTGTCTCATGAATAAATGGATAAAATCTTTTTAAAAAGTCTTAATCTTTAAAAAAACCCAAAAAGACAGTTTATGATCCCATTTATATCACGTATGTAAAGTAGTCAAATTCATACAAATAGAAAGTAGAATTGTGGTTACCAGGAGCTGGGGTGAAAGGGAAAATGGGGAGTTGTTGTTTAATGGGTATGGAGTTGAGTTTTTCAGAATGAAAATGTTCTGGAGATCTATAACACAACAGTGTAAATATACTTAATACTACCGAGCTGCACACTTTTTAAAAAAGAATTTATTTATTCATGAGAGACACAGAGAGAAAGACAGAGACACAGGCAGAGGGAGAAGTAGGCTCTCTGTAAGAGCCCAATATGGGACTTGATCCCAGCCCTTGGGGTTACATCCTGAGTCAAAGGCAGAGGCTCAACTGCTGAGCCACTCAGGCGTCCCTGAGCTGTCTACTTAAAGATGGTTAGGATGGTAAATTTTATGTCACAAAGAAGAAAACATTTTTAGATCATGTGCCATCCAAAAAAACAGACAGCAGGCCAGACTTGGCCCACAAGGGTGTCGTTTGTCAACCCTTCCTCTTTGGCCCAGCCTCAGGAAAGTTCTTCCAGGTTCCATGCCTGAGGCAGCTTGAAAGTGGAAGAATCACACAGCGTTGGAGAATATAATAGAACACCTGCAACACCAGTGGGCAAAAGACCCCTTTCTTCTTTGAAAACTTGACAGTGGATAGAGTGGTGAAAAGGATGAGGGCCACAAAAAAGAGACTGGAGAATGGTGGGAGGAGGATTTGTGAATGGTGAGGAATTCAAGAGCCTGCCTGGGGGAAGAAGAGGGTGTGTGGACCTTGACAATCCATTGCTCACTTTATCCCCAGGATGGTGTAGTTTATTGGAGGAAGAGTTAATCCATTGACTGGCTGTGTCAATTTAGGCAAGTCAGTGCCTCTTGCCTGCCCTTTGAAAGGGGGTTGGGTTGGACAACATCCCTGGCATTTCTGCCAGCCTTAAAAACCATGAGACTGACCAAGCCGATACAGTGCCAATGTCTTTCTCCCTTCACTCGAACAGCTTTAAAGACCAGGAGATCCTCCGTGTCTCTTACAGAGTCAATATTTTTGTTGTTGTTGTTTAGTAAGTAGGGGCAAAAAAAACAAAAAACAAAAAAAACCAAACTAATTAGAGTCTCTGGAGTCCCGACTAAGTCCATTTCCACAGCTGGGCCTTCCCTTGATACCTCAACTCCCCTTCCCCCGGGAACCTGAGGGACTGCACACAAGGAAGGGAATTGGGAGCCGTCGTTAATGGCTCCAGCAGTCCCACAGAGGCAGTCTCCTCCCGTTCAAGATCTCTGGTAGCTTTTCCTGCTCTTTCACAGGAATGGCTGGGGAATGGGTCTTGTTTATAGGAAGAATGTAAATCTTGCCGTTCACTTTGAAAAAAACAGCCTTCTGTGTGACAGCCTGGTCAAGAACAACAAGAGCCACATTGCTTTGGCTTTCTCAAGACTTCCTTTCCTCCCTCAGGGGCGGCTGCACAAGGGAAAGCAGGTGTTCAAAGGGAGTCGTGGAGCTTCCTCCTGCCAGTGGGTCACCAGAAAGGAAGAGGCTGCCTCACTCTTGGCCTCCAGGGCCTTCGGGCAGGGGGCCCTGGTGAGTCAGTTGGGCCAGTAGCTGCCTCGCTTGCTTTGCTGTTTGCAGCTGTGCCGTGATGTGTTTATTTGCATTCTCTGGGCTCAGAACTGTCTTGCCTTTTTGTCTCTGGCCCAAGGAAGCTCCAGTCAGAGCGGGGAAAGTTCAGCAGCACTGTTCCAGTTAAATGCACTGAAGTGAGAAATCGTGAGCGAGCCTTGAGACCACAGGACCAGGTTAGGCTTTCCAAAGAAAATGCCTTTCTTCATGGCATGGTGTGCTTTTGTTTACTGCTGGGGCCTGTTGTCCTGTGAACCTCAGGTTTGCTCAGAAATGTTCCAGGGGTTATCTCATTGCCATGATGTTTTGTCCCAGAATAAGGAAACTAAAAACTCATCGGCTCCCTTCGTGCGTTCATCACCATGCTACACCTGGGGCTTTAATAAGAAAAACTAAAATCTTAACAAGTCAGGAAACAACAGATGTTGGCAAGGATGTGGAGAAAGGGATAATCCCTTACACTGCTGGCGGGAATGCAAACTGGTGCAGTGCCAAACTGGAAAACAGTATGGAGGTTCCTCAAAAAGTTAAAACTAAAGCTACCCTATGACCCAGCAATTGCACTACTGGGAGCTTACCCAAAGGACACAAATGTAGTGATCCACAGGGGCACCTGCACCCCAGTGTTTATAGCATCAATGTCCAGAATAGTCAAACTATGGAAAGGGCCCAGATGTCCATTGACAGATGAATGGATAAAGAAGATGTGGCATATGTATATGGTGGAATATTACTCAGCCATCAAAAAGAATGAAATCTTGCCATTGGCAACGACATGGATAGAGCTAGAGAGTATTATGCTGAGCAAAATAAGTCAATTAGAGACAATTATATGATTTCACTCATATGTGGAATCTAAGAAACAAAGGAAAAGGAAGGAGGAGAAGGAAAAGAAAAATAAAATAAGGAGAAGGAAAAGGAAAATAGGAGAAGGAAAAGAAAAATAAAATAAGGTGAAATCAGAGAGGGAGACAAATTGTAAGAGACTCTTAATTCCCCAAAACAAACAGGATTGCTAGAGGGAAATAGGGGTGGGGGATGAGGTAACTGGGTGATGAGCATTAAGGAGGCCATGTGATGTAATGAGCACTGAGTGTTATATGCAACTGATGAATCACTGAACTCTACCTCTGAAACTAATAATACACTGTATGTTAATTAATTGAATTTAAATAAAATAAAAATTTAAAAATAATAAAATAAAAATAATTATTGTGAATGACATATTAATACTGCCCTGTAGACCTAAGGTGTGACTGGTTATACCCCACTTGCCCCTACGCATTTTTGTTTCACTCAACAAGCCCTGTGAGATAGCCAGAGTAAGAGTTTTCTCCTTACTTTACCAAGTAATGAAAATAAGGCCAAGGGATCCCTGGGTGGCGCAGCGGTTTAGCGCCTGCCTTTGGCCCAGGGCGTGATCCTGGAGACCCGGGATCGAATCCCACGTCAGGCTCCTGGTGCATGGAGCCTGCTTCTCCCTCTGCCTATGTCTCTGCCTCTCTCTCTCTCTCTCTCTCTCTCTGACTCATAAATAAATAAAAATTAAAAAAAAAAGAAAGAAAATAAGGCCAAAAGAAATTAAATAACTCGCCCAGCGTAGCAGTTAAGCCAAGACCTAACAGATGTTGCAGAACGTGGCACTGCCCACATTTTTTCAGAAAAGCAGATGTTGCCTACCACAGGGCTAAAAGTTCAGCCTGGAGGCAAGAGGAGTCGTTCAAAGCACGAAATACTTACACACTGGTTGTGAAAGCACTGCTGCCATGAGCCCTTCCAGTGGTTGTCCTGATGGCACCAGCCGCACACTCTCCCCCACCAGGGTCCCGCTGGGGTGTGGCTGCCCTGGCGCCTGCTAGCTTCCTCCTGCAGGCTCCCATCCTTATGCATCCAGGTGACCAGAGGTGCAGAACATCAGCTAGAGGAGAGGCGGTTCTCCGATGTCTGCCAGCACTCCCTTTGAATGCCTCCATTTAGCCCCTGATAAGAAAGTCAGCCTCCCCAGTACAACATACCAGATATTTATTTATTTATGTATTTATTTATGTATTTATTTTTATTTGCTAGACAGCGCATGCGAGCGAGAGACACAAAGAGGGAGAGAATCTGACTCTGTGCTGAGCTCAGAGCCCCACCTGGGGCTCCATCCCAGGACGCTGAGATCAGGACCCGGGCAGAAATCAAGAGTCAGACGTTTAACCCACTGAGCCACCCGGGCGTCCCCTGAAATAGTTTTGGTATCGTTCAGACTTATAATCAAGACAAACCAACAGCAAAACTCTAACATAAATCCCTATCTCCTGTCTTCCCCCTCAACCCCACTCCACAGTGGGTGCTCTGCTCCCTGAATAGGTGTCTGGGTGTTTGGTTCCCCACCCCCCGTTTCCCCACCCCTCCCACACAGTCAGCTTCAATTCACTTCACTTCGGGGTCTAGGGGTGCTAGGTCTTCTCAGGCTTTTCCTCTCTTCCTTGTATCCTACCTACTCATCTAAGCTGTCAGAGCCTGAGTTTTGAAAGTGACTGGCGTGGGTTACTTACAATACTTCAAGATACCAGGTGTGGGAGGTGGGACAGGAGTTATTTTTCTAGTTATTTTTTTTCTGCCCTCAAGCCATCTCATGTAATAAACACCTACAAAACAAAATGGTTTTTTGATTGTTCAGTGTTTGCGATGAGCATTGAAACATTTCTAAGATCCACTTTTAATATTTGATTACCTCCCATACTACAGGAAAATAGTGAGTCATCTCTAAATACAAGAGATATGTTTGGGAGGAGGGCATGCCCTTCGAAGGCATGACTCTTTAAATGGAAATAAGATGCCATATTTCTTTTTTTTAAGATGCTGTATTATGTGGTTAAGACTGCAGGTTTTCAATTTCTTTTTACAAGTGGTGAGAAAAAAAAAGAGAGACCTCTATAGATGAAAAGAGACTTCAGAGACCTATTAACCAAATGCTGTTATATGAGCTAGACCTTGTATGAATCATGAAACTGCTGTGGGAAAGAAAAAGAATGAGACAATTGGGGAAATATGAACACAAACTGGACATTTGATGAGACTAAGGAATGATTATCATGGTGGTGTTACGTGTTTTTAAAAAGTGCAATTCTTTCTAAGACATACATTGAAATATTTACAAGTGAAAATATGAAATTCTGTGTATGTGTGTGTGTGCGTGTGTGTGTGCACGTGTGTGTGTGTGTGTGTGTGTGTGTGTGTGTGTGTTGGATGAGGGCTGGATGGGATATGGATGAAAAAGATTGTCCATGAGTTGCTAACTGTTGAGGCCGGGTAATAGGCACACGGGCTTTATGATACTACCTTTCTACTTTTCTTTATGTCTCAACAGTTTAATAATAACAGACTTTTTAGTCGAGAGCTGAGATTAAAGTAGGATCTCCGTGAATGTGAAACTTGGCTCTACTTCCTAGCCATGTGATATCATTAGAGACATTAGAGACATGTCCCCTCTCTGAGCCTAACTGTCCTCATCTCTAAAGTGATGAGAACATGAAGATTGAATAAAATAATAGATGGAAAGACTTGAGCACAGAGCCTGGCACATAGTAAGCAATCAATAAATAGTAGATCTTATTCTAGCCAGTTATTTTGTCCAGTTTTCTGAACCTATAATTGCAGGCCCTAAAAGAATTTATGCCCTAAGAAGTTCTTGCCACTAAAGTAGAAGAGTTTTGCAATACGCAAGATGTCTACTGCTATTTTCCAGATGGGGAGCATGTCTGGGAAAGAGAGGCTCTGGTAGTAGCACAAGTGGAAATAATGGCAAAGAATCAGACAATTGGTCCTGAGAAATAAGAAAGTCTTGGGTGGCAGTGCTAAGCCTTTAAAAGCCTCCTTGAGAACACACAGCACCTGCTATTTCTTTTCTGTTTCCCCCTCTCCTTTCCACCCATGCTGCCTCATAGTGAATGTTGACTGCCTAACCAATTCTCCTCAGAGTTGTTTGGAATATAGATGGGAGAAAGACTGGTTGCAGCCAGTCTAGGAGTCCATCCTGTGCACTGTCTTCATGCCTCACATAGGACTAGAATGCTCTGTAATAGTCTGGTAACTCTTCTGACAAAAACTTACCAGATGCTTACTGTGTGCCAGGATACTGCTGGACACTAAACATATAAGATCTCAATGACCCAACTGTATTTTATTTTTTTAAAGATTATCTATCTATCTATCTATCTATCTATCTATCTATCTATCTATCATCTATCTATCTATCTATCTATCTATCATCTATCTATCTTTTTGAGAGAGAAAAAAAAGAGAATGAGTGAGGGGAGGAGCAGAGGGAGAGGGAGAAGCAGACTCCCCAGTGAGCAGAGAGCCCAATTCAGGGTTCAATCCCTGGGATCATGACCTGAGCTGAAGGCAGATGCTTAACCGACTGAGCCAGGTGTCCCTGCCTGGTGCCCCTGCCCTAACCCCATTTTAGACATGAGTAGACTGAGGTTTGGGAAGATGAAGTGGCTTGCCTGCTTCATCTTCCTAAAACTAGGAAGTAACAGAATTGCTATTCTGAATGCAGGGCTATCAGACACAGAAACCATGTTCCCTTAATTAGCTTGACCGTGGTAATCATTCACTCTGTATATGTGTGCCAACACATCATGTCATATACCTTAAATATATACAACTCATATGAAAATAATAATACAGAGACCTTGCCCCTTACTTCTATGTCTTTACTGTAACTTCACACCCATTGTCAGAATGAGGAGTAGCAACAGAAGGATTCTAGGTGCTATCTTTCTCCCTCTCAGAGCTTCATTAATATCTCAAAGATTCCTTCCCAGCGTGGTTTATATTGTAAAAGTAGTGATGTACAAAGGAAAAGGCGCTTTCGGATATGCCGGGTGCTGCACCGAGTAGTTCCATTTTGTTTTCATGAACTTGAAAGATACGCAGAACCAAAGCCTTGTTTTGCTGTCAGGTCATGGTGCTTCCTAAGGCCACGTGGCCTACGTAGAAGAGAAAGTTGCTGAACAAAGAGACTCTTCATGTGTAGGCTCAGTACCCAGCCCCTGCAGCACACGAAGGTTCCAGGGTAAGGGAGCAACGTGGATTCCATTGAGCTCGGCTGGAAGGGAGAGGTGGGCTGCCAGACAGGCCTCTTGCCAGCTCTGAGTCATTGCAGGCTTCCCGAGCCCAGCCAATTTACCTGCTTTTCAATAAGATCTTTATTTGTCCTTCTATTCTCGTCAAAAGCTGTTGTCATTTCCTTTTCTGTCTGGAGACACTGGGAACTGCCTCCAGGCTGTGTGACCACGCTGGTCCCTTGTGCAACCCCCAACTCATCCAGATGAAACACATCTTAGAATTCCCCTTGTTTGGCCTTTTCTTCCTTCTTGGGCAAAAAGCGTCCTATTTCTCCCATTTCCAGAGCTTCAGCTATTCAAAATCTTTCTTGGGTCAGCAAGCAGCTGGGGTGTTGGGGTCAATGAAAAGTGCTGTCCGGGTAGCTCTGGTATCATCAAGTGGTTGCATTTGGAGACATATGGATTCACAGGATCAGAACGTGGTAGATCTGCCAAGCAGTCAGAAACTGCCAAACGGGGGGCCAGATTAGAGTGACTGCAGCTCGGTTGTGAAAACTTTCGTTTTGTTCATTCAATTCTTCTTTTATTTTTTTACTCCAGAAACACTTCTTAAATGCCTATTAGAATATCAGGGTCTTGGCCCCACCCTCAGGAAACTCATCTTGAGGGAGGGTAGATGGACACGTAAACACACAGTAATAATACAGTGTGGCCAGTTCTGTATCAGAGAGCGGTTTAGAAAGTACATTTTATTTTTATTTTTATTTTTTAAGATTTTATTTATTTATTTGACAAAGGGAGAGAGAGAAGCAGGCTCCCCACTGAGCAGCGAGCTGGATGTGGAGCTTGATTCCAGGACCCTGAGATCATGACCTCAGCCGAAGGCAGCCACTTACCTGAACCACCCAGGGTTCTGAACCACCCAGGTACCCCTAGAAAGTACATTTAAAATCAATAGTCCTGGTTTAAAGGATATGAAATCTCCTATGTTCCCTCTAAAGCATAAGGACAATGGATGTACGTAGGTACATGGCACCAGAACTTCACAGATGGCCAGCAGAATATCTTTTTTTTTTTTTTTTTTTGCCAGCAGAATATCTATATCTAACTATTGGGGTTCCAGAAAGCCAGGATGTTGTGATTAGCTAATGAGATAGAATTTTATCCTTAAAAGCATCCTATGGATTTAACACATCATGCTCAGCTCATGCCAGTAATTTCTTTTCATTATCTCTATTTTCCAAACTTTTTATCAAACAATTTAATAAATACCTCAAATGTGTGTATATTATATATAATATAATAAGTGTACATATATATGTAATCTCATATTACAAAAATTATTTTCCTCATTATTAAAACTAGGGGTCAGGAAGTTATCAACTGCTTTTGTAAATAAAACTTTATTGAAACACACACACATACAAAAGCATCCTATGGGGAGGGCAGGTGACAAGCAAGTGGACAGCTAGGATTGCCCATTGGGACTGAGGAGCTAGCCATGAGGGTTCTGGTTCAGGATTCAGACTCCTAATCCATAAAAGGACCTGAAGAACAAAGGAGACCTCGATCCCAGAGGAAATCTATGGCTGAGTCTGCAGAGGAAGGGCATAAAGTAGGACTTGAAGACAGGGATGGAGGTAAAAACAACATAGGAGTATATTACCTATCTTCCAGGTGGTAACTAGAATATAGGGAAGCCACGAAGCAGGACAGGAGCCCTGCTGACAGTACCAGGGCGGGCATAAGGATGTGCCGCTCAGATCTCTCACTGCTGGTAGAGGAACCAAGCTGCTGCTGTGCTCTGAAATCATTACTGGATTTGCACTGAGGCCACACTTCCTACGGGCTGCTCCTGGGCAGGGAATGGGCATAGCAGGGACACTAGACAGCCCTGTTCATGGGAAACACTGGATTCCTTTGACTGCTGACTGTCTCAAAGATGCCATGATGGTCACGTTAACCTTTTTTTAGAACAGCATGCAGGTTAAAACACTTCCTTCTGACTGACTTTCCTTCCTCCCTTCCTCCCTCCCTCCATCCCTACCTAGGGATTTCCTTCCTTCCTTCCTTCCTTCCTTCCTTCCTTCCTTCTCTCCTTCACTCAGGGTCAGACCTGCTTTGCATTGCGCTACATACTGATAGCTCTCCCAGACTTTCCCCCTGCTTTCCATTTCCTATTATGGGGTTTGCCCCAATAAATTTCTTATGCTTTTTTGTAAAAGATTGTATTTATTTATTCATGAGAGACACAGAGAAAGAGGCAGAGACACAGGCAGAGGGAGAAGCAGGCTCCCTGTGGGGAGCCTGATGCAGGACTCCATCCCAGGACCCCAGGATCATGACTTGAGCCGAAGGCAGATGCTCAACCACTGAGCCACCCATGTGCCCCATCTTATGCTTTCTTTAAAAAAAAAACTTTGCTTCTTTATTTATTTAGAGAAAGATAGTGCAAGCAAGGGGAGGAGCAGAAGGAGAGGGAGAGAGAGAATCTCAAGCAGACTCCATGCTGAACATGGAGCCTGATTCGGGGCTTGATCTTGTGTCCTGAGCCCAAAATCATGACCTGAGCCAAAATCAAGTCAGTCACTCAACCGACTGAGCCACCCAGGCACCCCAAATTTCTTATGCTTTTAATCCTCTTTTTGCCTGCTGCTTGAAGCACCTGGACCAACATATGTGTGGTTTACAGGATCTCAACAAAAGGAGAGTTGCAAGGACAAAGATTTAATTGGACAGTCACCTAATGTTTTTCACATTCCATTCTGTGAAAAATGTAGATTCATTGGGTAGGCCTCAGGGCCCAGGCACAGTGCTAGGCTCTAGGAATTCGGTAATGAACACAGTGAACAAGATGTCCCGATTTATCGGGAAAGACAGCAGAGATCAAGTAAGTAATTAGGATGTTACTTGTCACTTAAAAAATGTTTTTGTCACTTAAAAAAAAATCTACTGATATAGCTCAAACCTTTTACCATGGCTTATAAGTTTTCATGATCTGGCTCCTACCTATCTGTCCATCCTCCTTTCTCATTGTGTCCATATTGCATGCTGCACCAGCTAGCATGAAGTACTTGCATTTCCCAGAACTCTCCATCTTCTTCTTACCTCTAGGCTTTCCCCCAAGATAGCCCTCACCCACCAGCATTAGGACACATCTATCCACCAAGCTTAGTACAATCTTCTGTGAGCAACTGATGGCACTCCTCCTCTGTGTTCCTGTAGCACCCTGCACCCTGGTCATTGGTTTCACCACAGGCAAGTAAATGGCAAACTACAGAAAAGAAAGATGCTAGGCACAAGAAATACGTATTTCGTCTTTCCAGATCGGTTGGCTCATATTTAAGAAACAGTATCTCCTCTCTTTCTGCTCAAGCCAAACTTGACTTCTGTTTTGTTGCAGAGACTGCTAACTGCCTCCCCACTGTCTGTTCTTCCCTGCCTCTTCACTGTAATGATGTGCCCAGATATAAAAATATCTCACTTCCTAGTCTCTTGCAAATGGAAATGGACAGTGAGATCCAAGCAGAAGTTGTGGGGCAGGGCTTCTGGGAAGCCCTTCTTGCCTTTGACCCTCCCTTCTACCCACTGCCTGGTATTTGAATGTGATGCTTAAAGTTCCAGCAACTTGGGACCATGAAGGAAAGGTCAAGAGAATTACAAACAGCCCTGACATTCTTGAGCTGCTAAAGCAACACCAGTAACCGCCTACCTTTGGACTTCTCATTACACAAGACAAATAAACCCTCATGTGTTTCAGCCACTGTGATAATTTTTTTTACTCACAGATTAATGCAATTCTGAACCAATCCACCTCAACAAGTTATGTCTCCTTCTCCTTAGCTGTACTTCTGCCTGGAATGTCTCCCTTCCTACCATCCTTTCCCCTCAATCTCTGCCTACCAAATCTTATCCGTCCCTGAAGACTCAGTTTGAACAACAGCCACTTTATTTTTATTTTTTATTTTTTTTATTGGAGTTCAATTTGCCAACATATAGCATAACACCCAGTGCTCGTCCCCAACAGCCACTTTAAAGGATTTTATTTTATCCTCCCTCAATCTAGATGTGCTATTTCCCTCTTTTGACTCATTCTTCTTATACTGTATCTGGACATCTGGACCCCTTTTGTGGATTTATTCCACAAAATATAAATATATGTATAAATAAAATTATAAATATAAATATATATTGACATTCATCTATACATAATTCTGTATGATAGGTATTAATGCTCATATTTGTTTATTATTATTTTTAAAAATTTTATTTATTTATTCATAAGACACACACAGAGAGAGAAGCAAAGACACAGGCAGAGGAAGAAGTGGGCTCCGTGCAGGAAGCCCGATGTGGGACTTGATCCAGGGACTCCAGGATCATGCCCTGAGCCAAAGGCAGACTCTCAACTGCTGAGCCACCCAAGCATTCCTAATGCTCATATTTGTATTATACATTTCTTTGTATTTTTCTGCAAAAAATAGCAGACACATTGTAGATATTCAATAAACCCTTGTTGAATTAAATATAAACTTACAATAAAAATATAACTTCTCTGGGACACCTGGGTGACTCAGGTGGTTTAGTGACAGACTCTAGATTTTGGCTCAGGTCATGATTGAGGGGTCGTGAGATCTAGCCCTGTGTCAGACTCTGTGCTCAGAGTGGAGTCTGCTTGGGATTCTCTCTCTCTCCCTCTCCCCTGCCCCTCCCCCTGCTTGTGTGTTCTCTCTCTCTAAATAAATAAATTAATTAATCTTTAAGAAAGAAACAGAATTTCAGGGATGCCTGGGTGGTTCAGTTGTTGAGCATCTGCCCTGGTCTCAGGGCATGGTCCCTGAGTCCCGGGATCAAGTCCTGTATCGGGCTATCCCCAGGGAGCCTGCTTCTCCCTCTGCCCATGTCTCTGCCTCTCTCTCTCTGTGTCTCTCATGAATAAATAAATAAAATATTTTTAAAAAAAGGAAAATCATAACTTCTCTTTATTTTCTTTAAAAGATTTTATTTATTGGGGCATTTAGGTGGCTCAGTTGGTTAAGTGTTTGCCTTCAGCTCAAGTTAAATCCCCGGATCAAGCTTCACGTCCGGCTCCCTCTTCACTGGGGAGTCTGCTTCTCCCTCTGCCCCTCACCCCACTCATGCTGTGCTTCTCATTAGGGATTTTATTTGAGAGTGAGAAAGCACAAGTAGGGATGTATTACACATCTTTGTATCTACCTAGCACTGTGCCTGACATATAGCAGATACTCAGTAAGAGATTGCTGAATGTCATCTTACTTGACATGTCTGCAACATTTAGAATTATTGACCACAGCCCTCATGAAACATATTTCCTCTCTGCTTTCCTGACACTGGATTCTCTTTGTTCTTTCTCCCCCCAATAAGTCATTTTTAGTTTTCTTGGCTGAGTCCTCTTCCAACAGCCCTTTCAGTTCTTCAAGACACAGATTTTTTTCCCTCTCTTTTCACTTTTATTAAATCTCAAAAAGTTATTATTACCACATTATCTCCTTGAATAGATCATTCCTTTAACATTCTTTCTACTCCGGTCTTCTCAAACTTCATTAAGATGCATTTTGGACATTTTGCCATCTTCAATGACTCCTAACCTCTTTCAGGCTTTTTTTTGTATCTTTATCTCCTTGTACTTTTGACTACATAATATCATCTGACCTGTTTTCCAATCCACAGATTCTCTTTGGCTCTGTTTAATCCATCAAGGGAGGTTCTATTTTGTACTTAAATTATCATATTTTTTATTTCTCAGAGTTCCCTTCAGTTCATTTTTTTCAAACCTATTACTCAGTTTTCATAGTTGATTTCTTTTTTTAAAGTTTTAATTTGGGGGCACCTGGGTGGCTCAATGGTTGAGCATCTGACTTTGGTTTGGGGCCTAATCTCGGGGTCCTGGGATCAAGTCCCTCATCAGCCTCCCCACTGGGAGCCTGCTTCTTCCTGTGCCTATGTCTCTGCCTCTTTGTGTGTGTCTCTCATGAATAAATAAACAAATAATCTTCAAAAAATTTTAAAAATAAAGTTTTAATTTTAATTCCAGTTGGTTAACATATAGTGTTCTATTAGTTTCAGGTGTCAACAGTGCCATGCATCACTCTGTGCTTGTCACAAGAGCACTTCTTAATCCCCATCACCTATGTCCCCCATCTGCTATGCCCCTCCCCTCTGGTAGCCATCAGTTTGTTCTCAGTAGTTAGGAATCTGTTTCTTGATTTCTCTCTCTCTCTCTCTCTCTCTCTCTCTCTCCCCTTTGCTCATTTGTTTTGTTCCTTAAATTCCACATGAGTTAAATCATATGGTATTTGTCTTTCTCTGACTAGTTTCACTTAGCATTAATCTTTCTAGTTCCATCCATGTCCTTACATATGGCAAGATTTCATTCTTTTTTAAAAGATTTTTATTTATTTATTCATGAGAGACACAGAGAGAGACAGAGACATAGGCAAAGGGAGAAGCCTCCCTGTGGGGACTGTGATGTGGGACTCGATCCCAGGACCCCGGGATCACAACCTGAGCTGAAGGCAGATGCTCAACTACTGAGCTACCCAGATATCCCAAGATTTCATTTTTTATAATGGCTGAATAATAGTCTATTGTGTGTATATATATATATATATATATATATATATATATATCACCTCTTTTTTATCCATTCATCAATTTCATCAGTCAATGCACACTAGGGCTGCTTCAATATCTTGACTATTGAAAATAATGCTACTGTAAACATAGGGGATATTCTTTTGAATTGGCGTTCTTGTATTCTTTGGGTAAATACCTACTAGTGCAATGACAGGATCATGAAGTAGTTCTATTTTTAACTTTTTGAGGAGCCTCCATACTGTTTTCCAGAGTGGCTATACCAGTTTGCAATCTCACCAACAGCGTGCGAAGCTTCCCCTCTCTCCACATCCTTGTTCACACTAGCTGTTTCTTGTGTTGTTGATTTTAGTCATTCTGATAGGTGTAAGGTCATATCTCATTGTAGTATTGATTTGCATTTCCCTGATGGTAAGTGATGACGAACATGTTTTCATGTATCTGTTGGTCTTCTTTAAAGGAACATCTGTTCATGTCTTCTGCACATTATTTTTAAAAGATTTGTTTATGTATTTGAGAGAGAGAGAGAGAGCATGAGATAGAACAGGCTCCCTGCTTCTCTCTCTCTGCCCATGTCTCTGCCTCTCTCTGTGTCTCTCATGAATAAATAAATAAAATCCTATAAAGAAATAAATCAACAAACAAACCTACTTTGTTGAGTGTGTTTATCATGAATGGATGTAGTACTTTCTCAAATGTTTTTTTCTGAGTCTCATAGTTTCTTTCCTAATTATTTAAAAATTCTTTCATTTAGCATATCAAATGTACTTATTTTATAGTCAATATCTGATAATTTTGGGACGCCTGAGTGGCTCAGCAGTTGAGCGCTTGTCTTTGGCTCAGGGTGTCATCCTGGATTCCCGGGTTGGAGTCCCACATCAGGCTCCCTGCATGGAGCCTGCTTCTCCCTCTGCCTCTCTCTGTGTGTCTCTCATGAATAAATAAATAAAATCTTTTTTAAAAATCTGATAATTTTTATATCTGCAGATTTTGCAAGTCTGCTTCTGTAGACTCCTGTTCATAATGGCTTGCTTCTTTGTAGGTTTAGTGATTTTTTTTTCATTGTGAGCTCATGATCTTTGGAATTTTATTTGTGGGAATTCTTTGAGGCCATGTTAAAACTCTTCCAGAGAAAATTTTCATTCACTAGTGCAATGTGTCCCAAGGCATTATCAACCAAGGAACACTATAAACTAATGTTTCTGTTTGGTGGTTTTGAAGACACAGACATGGTATTCTGCTCACAAAAGTGCTTGAGTGTTAGCATGTGGTTAGGAATTCTCAGAGGAAAGAACTTTTCTCCAAACCTCATGCCTGATCCCTAGGTAGGTATCTTTATGTAGAGAGGGAGTTTTTTTTAATTACTCACCGAGGGAGTCAGCCTTAGAGGATTTTAGCTTTATGGTAGGGTCTCTAGTCAGCCCACCTACCTCAATTGGGTCTCACACTTTATCCCCTGCCTCTGGTCCTACCACACGGTCTTTTAATACCAACTGTAGCCACCAAGGATAAGCAGATTTGGCCCAAGACAAATTCTAGCTTGATTGCCTCTAGAAAATCAGGCCCTGTTGTTTTCTCTCTTTCCTTTGCTTAACTTTAGCTCAGCTTCACTTTAAAAACAACATGGAGGGGAGCCTGGGTGGCTCAGTCAGTTAAGTGTCTGCTTTTGGCTCAGGTCATGATCCCGGGGTCCTAGGATTGAGCCCTGCATTGGGTGCCCTGCTCAGCAGGGAGGCTGCTTCTCCCTCTCCCTCTGACCCTTGTCCCGGCTCATGTTCTCACTAGCTCTATATCTCTCTTTCAAGTGAATAAATTTCTTTAAATCATAAAAAAATTAAAAACAACATGGAACATGTTTTTTTAAAGATTTTATTTATTTATTTATTTGAAAGAGAGAGAGAGAGCATGAACAGTGGGAGAGGGAGAAGCAGACTCCCCACTGAGCAGGAAGCCCGACTCAGGGCTCAATCCCAGGACGCTGGGATCATAACCTGAGCCGAAGGCAGATGCTTAACTGACTGAGCCACCCAGGTGCCCCAACATGGAATATATTTTATCCAGATTTCCAGGTACTCTTTTCCCCCCCAGTGTTGCACTTGCTGGGGCAGAGGCTAAGCAGGCATTCTTTATTAAAAGAGTATTCTCCATACACTTATTCTATTGTCAGAAACAGAAATAATTTTGTCATTTAACAATATTCCCCTTGAGCAGTCTCATTTCTGTTCAGATTAGATCCTCTCTCGGGGGGAGACTCTTATATCTACCTTCTTGCCTTTTCCCTGTGTTTCGGGTATGACTAGCCACTGCCTACTGCATAGCCTCTTACAAATCACCTAATGCAAGGTCTCCTCCCACCTCCAAATTTACTCTGTTCTGCGTCCCCTGTCTTAGGGGCACAATAAACTGCCTAATCAATCAGGGTAGAAATATTGTCATCCCCTTTAAACCATCCTTTTCCTTCATAGTCAGTTACCAACTGCCCTGATTACCAGCTGTTTTAGGGTAGCTGGTTCTACCCCATTGCCCATGAAAACATCCTGGTTCACTCTCCCACCGATCCCTCGCCTAGACAATATCTCTAGACACATGACAGGTCTTTGGCCTCTAATCCATTGAGATACCCCTTCCATTATTGAAGGTGCCACTGAAACTCTCCAAATCACAGATCTGCTCATCTCACTTGTCTGTGCCAAAACCATTATTGACTTCAGAAAGAAAAAATTCCTGACTTCTGACTTGGCGTTCAAGCTATGTGACAATGGGGTGCTAATCTTTTTTTTTTAAGATTTTATTTATTTTATTTAGAGAGAAAGAGAGAAAGGGAGAGGGAGAGAGAATCTCAAGCAGACTCCCTGCTGAGCATGGAGCCCAAAGTGGGACTTGATCTCAAGACCCTGAGATCACGACCCGAGCCAAAATCAAGAGTCAGTTGCTTAACTGACTGAGCCACCCAGGCACCCTGTGGTGCCAATCTTTATAGTGCTTTAATTGAGACCCTCTATTCTGTGATACATGTAATGCTCCTGTTAGATTGTATTTGTCATTCTGTGACTTAACTCCTTTACCTGAAATACTCTTTCTCTCACTTCCACCTACCAAAATCCTACTTTTCATTTAAGGTCCAGTTCAATATTTGCTCCATCCATGAAGTCTTCCTGAAAATTAATTACTCCTGAGTCTGTAATAGTTTGCTGAATCTTTTATGTCTCTTCCTACATCGTGTCTTTTATTAGAGGCCATTGTGTGTGTTTCTGTTTCTTCTCCTAACCAGACATCAAGTCTTTGAAGGCGCTAGAGCATAGTGGTTATATACTCCGGCTCTGGACTCAAATAGACCAATAGATCAAACTCAAACCTTGAGCCCATCACTAGCTGTGTGACTTTGGGCTCGACTCTCTGAGTCCCAACTCACCTATAAGAGAGGGTGTAGTCGTTTTGTAAAGTAGAAAGCATCTAATTGATGTAAAGCCATGAGCACAGTGCCTGGCACAAATTAACTATTGAATAAATATTCGCTCTTATTATTAAAGGCAGAACCTGCTGCCTGTTCATCTTTTTATCTTTCCAACATTTCCTGCAGTGTCTCCTCTTCCCCCCTCCCCCCTTCCTGTTCTAGGGCTTAGTCTGGTACCTTGCACAGACTAAGTATCCAGTAAATTCTTCTTGAGTGAATGCTGAAAACATCACACAGTTTTTATAGAAATCATTTCATTCAGTCTGGGCCAAAACAGTTGACATTTGTATGAGACACCAACAGACAAATGCTTATGGGCTGTCCCAGCAAGATATATCAATGGCACATCCTGTCTGAGCACCAAAGAGCAGCCCCTTTCAGTATTGTGTGAAGAAGCTGGCTTTGCTAGGAATGGTGAAAGAGAAAGAGGAGGTTTCATATCCTAGGGAAGTGTTTGGAACTTAATGAGAAGTGTGGGCTGAGAAAATGACCCTGTTCTTTGAAAAGCAAATGCAGCTACTGAAAGTGAGGCCTAGGCCATGTGTGAGCAACAGAGGCCAGAGATTTGCACAATCTTTTTCCTGGCCTGTGGTGAATTTGGAATCAAACCCACTCAGCATTTTACTCTCTATAGACACAGCACATTTTTTCTCTAAATCCTCACTCTCAGCATGCTTCCTGACCAACATTCCTGATAAAACCAATGAAACCAAATGGGGCTAGATATGAAGTTGGTCTGCTCCCTCTTTCTCATTCCAGCACCAAAACAGTTTGTGCTCTGACTTTCCATTCCTTAAAACTACCGATATTCCAAAAATAAAAAATAAATAAATAAATAAAAATTTAAAAAGACTACTGATATTCCAGAAGGATCAGTATTCACTGGGATTCCATATTTTTTTCTGTACTATTTCAAAGATGAATGTACTATGTTTGATGGCAGACCTATTGTAATATTCTCAGTAAGTTTCCCGTAAGGGTGAAACATTTTAAAATCCAATTTTGGTCATTCAGCTCTTCCTGAATTATGTCTTGCCTAGCTGCAAATCCATCAAAATGCCTAACTGACACTGTATGTGTTTTCAATTTTATTTGTCTTCTAAATTTGAGAAAGATCCAGACTTTTGCTGCTTTAAGCTAACTATTTTAGGAATGTTGAGCTTTATCATTCAGAGATGATAAAAATGGAATTTTTCTTTAATAGCCTAGAAAACTCAATGGTATTCCTGAGATCTGATTATTGCCCCTTGGGTCAAGAGGTATGGAATAGCTCAATGACATCATACGTGCATGCACACACAGAAAATGCAGTGGAAAGACTTTGTTCTTGAATGAAAGCTATACATGGCTGCAAGACTGATCTTTATTTATACATGTAACCCTTCATTCCTAACCTGACTCTTCCTTTGGAAAAATCAGTGGCCCCAGATACTGTGAACATTATTCAGTTTCATCCCCTAAAACGTTTTTGCTTTCCTAGTATCTGTCCCCTTCCTCCCTAAGACCTGTCTTGCTCTCGGTTAGCTGTCAAATAATCACTGGCAAGGTCTTGGCTGATAAGGTTTAAATGGGTTTCCAACAGTGGTGTGTGTGTGTGAGAGAGAGAGAGAGAGAGAGAGGAGACTGAGACAGAGATAGACAGACAGGGAGGGAAAGGGGAAGGAGAGACAGAGGAAGGGAAGTGAGAAAATAGTGGGGGTTGGCTGGGGCAACCATTTTAAAGATCTAGAGAATGAAGCTAGGATATTGTGTTCTGGCTGGGAATTTCTAGTATAAGAAGTTTACTTTTTTGGCTAGCAAGAACTTTAATACTAACCACTTTTCAATACTTTCAGGAATGTTTCTCACTGCAGAATTTCAGGGGAAGTAAATTTGGGGGCGGCTCTGTAAGGCAGAGTGACCGCCTCAGTGATGTCATGGGTGAGGTGCTGCTACACAGCATCCCCGGCTCCAATCATTACTCAGAGCTTATTGAATCAGAGACGCAAAGAGTGGGAAACTTTCTTGCCATATCATATAATCTGGACAGGCCACTATGAGCTCAATTTGCTTCAAAGGTTGGATTTTTTTGGAGCTGTCTTCTTTTCTCTTCTAGTACCAACATGTTCTAACATTATCGAAGAGGTAGACTTTGAGGTGAATACAAACCTACATCTACGCTCTCAAATAGCCGCCAAAGAATAATTGACCATACAAATTCCCCTGGAAAAGTAGCTGGATCTTTTATTTATTTTTTTTAAGGAGTTTTACATTTTTATTTGAGAGTGAGAGAGAAAGCATGAGCAGGAGGAGGAGCAGAGAGAGAGGCAGAATCCCCAGTGAGTGAGGAGCCCAGACATGGGGGGCTCCATCCCAGGACTCAGGAATCATGTCCTGAGCCAAAGGCAGACACTTAACTGACTGAGCCACCCAGGCGCCCCCAACTGGATCTTTTAGATTGCGTTTATTGCCTGACCTCATTTCCAAGTCTCACCTTTTAATCATGCCTGTGATTTAGATGAAGCTTTGGGTTACTCCTCTCTTGTCTGCTCAGACAGTACCAATGCTTTTCCTTTCAGTTCTCTCAACACCAAATGCCCAACTCTCTTGGGGCCTTGGTCGAACCAACCCACTGGGAAGGCACCTTTGCTTTTATTTTTTATTGAAGTATAATTAACATAAATGTTATATAAGTTTCAGGTATATATCGTTTTGGTTTGACAATTCTATACATTACTCAGCACTCACCATAATTAAGTGTAGTTGCCATCCATCACCATACAGCAATGTTATTATAATATTGACTCTATTCTCTAGACAGTACTTTTCATCTCTGCGATTATTTTATTTTTATTTTTTGCTTTTCAAAAAATTTTAATATATCACAAGGCCTGCTTTAGTGACATGCTAGTCCCATCAGAAAATAATTCCAATAATCCTTTGTCAATAATCCAATAATAACATGCAAGTTGACCAGCCAACTCTTTATTTCTAAACCTCTGTGTACATATGTGTCTTTTAAACCAAAGCCACGGGGCTCAGGTGACTCCTCCTTTTACACCATGCTTTCCACCTGTTAACTGACCAGTGTCTGCCCCCACCTGCAGAAGGGTGGGCAGGGCACATGGGAGCCTTATAGTGGCAGTGAGGGAATACCAAGTCTCCACTCAGTAGGAGATCTTTATTTCCAGACTAGTCACCTCAAATCTGGTTCTCCATGACCAGAATGTTTTCCTCCTTTAGGAAAAAAAAAATACACATATCTGCACACCCATATATATATTTTTTGTTTTTACATTTAAATATAAAAATATTACTGTGCTTTGTGTTATAAATGGAGGACCAAGCAATAAAAACTTTTTCTGCTAAGGTGGGTCAATCCATCCTTACGCTGAGCTTGTCTTCAGGTGAGGGCCATCTCGCCCCAGGTAGGGAAAGCCTTGCACCAGGAGGATAGGAGGCATATTCCCGCTTGGTTCTCTCATAAGTCTCACTTTTAATAGAAAGTTGGTTATAACCTTATACGAAGTGGAACTTCCCACCAGGAGGGGAAATCCTAACCTAACCCCAGAGTAAGTAACCCTCCCCCTCTCAACACTCAGCTACCTCAAAGAAAGAGCCCTCCCCCTCCCTTCACAAACACTATTCTGTGTTCAGATAGCTACCCCTATTGGACAAACACACCTGATTAAATGGGAACAGTGGTTATGTCTCCCCACCTCCTCTCTACTAATGTACTAGACAGCTTCAGTGACAGGGGAAAAAGGGGGGGGCGTGTAAAAAGATTAAGAATGTAACCCCTCTATCCTGGCCAAAGAAAGCAAGAGATATTAACTGGGCATAGGCATAAAAAAAGACCTTGACATTCTGCCCTTTGAGTTACAGCTATTAGGACAGTCAAGAGAGGGGCAAACACGGAGGCAGGATGGAGAACTAGGAGGGGTTCGATGGCTGCAAGTCTAGTCCACTTAGTTTTTGTACTGGAAGGGTTCATCGCCAGTTTCGTTGAGAAGACATGTGCGGATGAGAGCTTCTGTCACTGAAAAGGGGTTGCAGTTGGCAGAGGGGCGACGGTCTTCAAAGTAACCCTTCTTCTCCTGGCAGACAGTCCAGGGAATGCAGGTGCTAGCACCATGGTTGGCCACGCCGGCGGAAAAGTCGTTGATGTTGGATGTCTCATGGAATCCAGTTAGGCGCTGGGCATTATCCAGGCTTCCCTTGGGTTCGCAGCTCGGATGTGGTACTGGTGCCACTTGCTCAGTTTCTCAATGGACTCCTCAATGTACTTTAGACCATTCTCCTCTCACATGGTCTTGGTGCTGAAGTTTGTGGCAGCCTGCACCATTCCAGTTTCCAGGAATGGGCTTAGGATCAAAGGTTGCTATCACTCTGAAGTCTTCCATACATGATGCAAGATGAAACAGGCCACCCAGAGATGATCTCCCATGTTGATTCCTTCACAGGGTCCTAACTGGAATTCCCACTAGGCAGGCATGACCTCAGCATTTGTCCCAGCAATCTTGATGCCAGCGTACAAGCAGGCCGGTAGTGAGCCTCCACGATATCCCTGCCATAGGCTTTGTCTGCTCCCACGCCACAGTAGTTTGGACCTTGGGGCCCAGGGAAGCCACTGGAAGGCCAACCAAAAGGGTGCCCATCTGTGCCCGTGACAGTATATTCCTGCTCCATTCCAAACCAAGGGTGCTGGTTGCTCACCATGTCCATTATCCGTTTACAGGTATGCCTTGAATTGGTTTTTGCCGGCTTTCTGTTGTATTTGAAGACTTCACAGAACACCAGCTTGTTGGAGTCCTTGCAGAAAGGGTCGCGAAACATGGCAGCAGGGACAAGATATATGTCACTGTTGGAGCCTTCAGATTTAAAGGTGCTAGAGCCATCAAAATTCCATCCAGGCAACTCTTCGACACCCGTGGGCTCACTGTCCAAGGTCCAGGTCTTGCAACATAATCCTTCTCCAGTCCAGTCAATCCAAGTATACATAGCTTGCACTTTCTCGCCCTGAGGCAGGGACATGTACACCTGCTTGATGCCTTTGTTCAAGTGGGAACTCACGGAGGTGGCCATGGTGGAAGTTGTTCTGGGTGGCTAGCAGGCTAGCAGGAGCAGGGCGGGCAGGCCGCGAGAGCGAGGTGTGGAGAAGAGAGGCCCGGTGTGCTGCTCAGAAGCTCCGCTCTACTCCCATTCTCAGCCTTGCCGATTTATTTATTTTATAATTAAAAGTTTATATCTCTTAATCCCCTTTATTGATTTTACCCCTCTTCCCACCCCTTCCTCTCTGGCAACCAGCAGTTTGTATTTAAGAGTCTGTTGTTTGTTTTGTTTTTTCAGATTCCACGTATAAGTGAGCTCATATGATATTTGTCTTTCTCTGATTTATTTATTTCAACTTAGTATAATACCTCCTGAGTCCATCCATGTTGTCACAAATGGTAAGATCTTATTCTTTTTTATGGCTGAGTAATATTTCACTGTGTGTGTGTGTGTGTGTGTGTGTGTGTTGTGTATGTGTTTTATCCATTCATGTATGGATGGACACTTGGGCTGCTTCCATATCTTGGCTATTTTTGTAAATAATACTGCAATACACATAGGGGTTAAGAGCACCTTTGCTTTAGGTATCAGGCTTATTTGTGGTAACATTTTGTGATTTACAATACTTTTCCTTGTGTAGTCTTTCATCTTATGGGACAGACATAAGCATAAGGGTAGATGAGCCTTTCCCAACAGTTGAATTAGGGCCTCCTGAAGTCGAAAAATCCTTCCAAAACTTAATACTTCCTGTTTTCTGCTCCTGCCTGCTTTTGCTAATATATCTCCAGAGAAAGACTGTTGATCTTCAAGAAGTGCCATTTTAGGGGCACCTGGGGGGCTCAGCCCATTAGGCGTCTGCCTTTGGCTTGGGTTGTGATCCTGGGGAGCCTGCTTCTCCTTGTCCCTCTGCCCCTCCCCCACTTGTGTTTTCTCTCTCTCAAATAAATAAAATCTTAAAAAAAACCCACAGTGTCATTTTGGATAATGGAACATTGGATGGGGAGAAAGGGGCAGCAGAGACCCTTTTAGCACCCCTCAGTCATACAGTGTAAGTGTCTAACACTTCATATCCTCAAAAGCCACATGCACAGTGAAGAGAAAGGGAGCTTCATTGCTACCACACCATTCCTACCCTGCCTATATATCCTAACAGTTGGGGGTACTTTATTTTTTTTAAGATTTTATTTATTTATTTATTTATTTATTTATTTATTTATTTATTTGACAGATACAGAGTGCACAGGCAGGGAGCAGCAGGCAGAGACAGAGGGCTGAGCAGGGAGCCTGACCAGGGCTTGGTCCAGGACCCCAAGATCATGACCTGAGCTGAAGGCAGACGCTTAACTAACTGAGCCATCCAGGCACCCCTTGGAAGTGCTTTAAAAACACTGCTGCCTGTGTCCCACCCCCAAGAGATTCTAATTTAATTGGTCTTGTGTGCAGCCTGGGCAGCCAGATTTTTTGGAAGTACCCCCTCCCAGGTAATTTTATAGGTAGCCGGAATCCACAACCACTGTGTTACAGTGTGAAGAGTCCTTTGCTTGCTGACAAATGGCATCCTGTGAGAGGATCCCACCAGCAATCTATTGATGTAATATTAGGGTTTGATGGAGTTTTCCTCTTTCTTTTTTTTTTAATTTTTTTTTAATTTTTATTTATTTATGATAGTCACAGAGAGAGAGAGAGAGAGAGGCAGAGACATAGGCAGAGGGAGAAGCAGGCTCCATGCACCGGGAGCCTGATGTGGGATTCGATCCCGGGTCTCCAGGATCGCGCCCTGGGCCAAAGGCAGGCGCCAAACCGCTGCGCCACCCAGGGATCCCGAGTTTTCCTCTTTCAAAAATCATCTTTGGAAGAAAAAAAAACAGGTGAGGGCCAGAAATGATGATCAATACTCATCAAGCTGAATTCTGATACTAAACCTTCTTCTGACTGAACCTCAACAAATACTAGTAATATTAGCTTTTGTTCTTCAGCATTAGTTATTAATCTCCATATAATACCTAAGGCTAGAGTATTGCTGTTGCCTGGGACTGAAGGGATTCCCAGTAAGTGGAATTTCAGTTTTCAATATGAGCGTTCTGGGGAAACTGCGATGAGCAGGTCACTTTAGGTACATAAGAGAAGAGGGTATAAACCATATAATTATTTGCACTCATACCCTGAGGAAAACAAATTGGGAAAATGTTCAATATGGAAGTCAGGCTTTTTGCAAAAATCTACCTCTTTTAGGGATAATTGCAGTTATTCTGTTTTATTTTGCTGGTACAGTCCTCCAAAGAAGTTCACTATAACCACTGTAACAAAAATAGCAAATACAAAACAAAGCAACAAACTAAAGAAACCCACCAAAGCTCCATAGTCACCAAGGACTTTTTAACCTGTATTTGTGTACCTTGGAGTTTGGCTCCTGCCTAGTGATTGTCGAGAGGCACTTGGGCAGTTGGCGTGATGGATGGTGTCAGCACAGAAGTCCAATTGTGATATAAAGCCCAGAAAGAATCCATCTCATCATGGGGACGTTGTGTGGAAATAGAGAATGGATCCATAACTGGCCATCACACGAAAGCTTTTCAGTTGGAAGGTACCCATGAGTGGTAAAACATGTCATGTTGGTATGTCCACATCTGATGCGCCTGACTCAAATCTGTTTTCTATAGGACAAAGCTATTCTGTTATTCTTGGATGGAAAAGGTTTAGAGTTGACAGATGGATCCTACATAAACTTAGGAGGTATGCAGATGTTAGGGTACTAACAAAGGCATTTTTAGGACGAATTACTTATAATAGTTATATGGGTTTTATGGTAGTTTGTGTGTTTTGAATACAAAGTGGCAATGTATATAGTGATTTAAAGTTGATTTGGGGTAGCTCAGCGGTTTAGCGCCTGCCTTTGGCCCAGGGTGTGATCCTGGAGACCCGGGTTCGAGTCCCACATCGGGCTCCCTGCATGGGGCCTGCTTCTCCCTCTGCCTGTGTCTCTGCCTCTCTCTTTCTCTCTGTGTCTCTCATGAATGAATAAATAAAATCTTTTTTAAAAATTTGACTTTGGAATCAGGCAGATGGGTTCAAAATCTGGTTCTTCTTCAGACCTTGTCATGTGACCCTGGGCAAGTTATTTAACCTCCCCAATTTTCCATTTCCTTATATTTATAGTAGAGAGACTTATACCTATCGTTTTGTGTAATTCACACAACAATCCAGCAAGGGAGGTATAGTTCTCCCTAATGTCAATGGGTTTCTCCACTGTTGACATTTCGGGTGGCATAATGCTTTATTGTGGGAGCCTGTCCTGTGCATTGTAGGATTATGTAGCAGCATCACGGGCCTCTATCCACAACTACCCCCTCCAAATTGTGACAATCAAAAATATCTTCAGACATTGCCAAAAGTCCCCAGGGTGGGGGGTGCTGGTGGTGGTGGTGGTGGTAGTAGGAATACATGCCCTGGTGGGAATCTACTGAGTATAAAGTGGAACAAGTGTCAGACCTGGCATAAGTTGGCACTCATTAAGTGATATCTATTAGGTTAATTAATACTATATCAAAATTAGAACTTTTATTATTGATGCCAAACCTTAAAGCTATGTCAGTATATTTAATTATATCTAAGAATAACCTCTCAGACTTCTTTTAAAAAAAAAAGATTTATTTATTTATTTTGACATAGAGAGAGAGAAAGAGAGAGAGAGAGAGAGCAGGGGAAGGGGCAGAGGGAGAGAATCTTCAAGCAGACTCCCTGCTTAGCATGGAGCCCGACACAGGGCTTGATCTCAGGACCCTGAGATCATGATCTGAGCTGAAACCAAGAGCTGGACACTTAACAATTGAGCCCCACCCCCAGGCACTCCAGATTTAGTCTTTTAGACTGTGTAAACCAGTCTTATTATGCTAAGAGGATTACGAGAAAATATTACTTTTCTACCTCATATCTCCAGCATCTTCTAGGCCTGCAACTCTAAGATGTTTTAGATTTACTGATGTGTTGTACAACCACTTAAATAACCACAAATACTACTTAAAAGTAGCTCACTTATAAGTGAATAATTGTCAGGAATGGTGACATTTGCAACTTTGAGGCATTTAAGGCACAACTCTTTCTTCCATCTAATTTGTTTTCCCTTTCCTCACATGCTTGCTCTGCAGAAACCTCAACTCCTACTTCACTAATAAGTTTTGGCCATCCAGTGCAAGCTTCCTCTGCTACCAATAGCCCATTTCCCACTCTTTGTCCTATCATTCTTGTTCTTATTAAAGGAAGAAGAGTCTGGGACACCTGGGTGGCTTAGTGGTTGAGCGTCTGCTTTTGGCTCAGGCATGATCCCAGGGTCCTGGGATCGAGTCCTGCTTTGGGCTCCCTGCAAGGAGCCTGCTTCTCCCTCTGTCTATGTCTCTGCCACTCTCTCTTTGTCTCATGAATAAATTAAAAATATAAAAAAATAATGAAATAAAAATAAAAGAAAAAGAGTCTCCTTGATGAGTCTTCACTCTTGTGCTACCCTGTTTCTGGAAAGACCTTGCAGTAGCATTTATGGCTTCCTTAGCCACATCTGCACTGTATTCCTCTCTGTTGGCTCCCCCCCCCCCCCATCAATCATCCAATGAGATAGGCTTCCTCCATTAGAAAAGCCCTTTGCTACTGACTTCTGAAATTGCAGTCTTATTTCTTTGCTGGGACACACATGCTTCCTTCCCAGGTTTTTTCTGATGTTTTGTTTTGTTTTTGTCAAATCTCCTTTGTTTGATCAGCCCTTAAATTTTTGTATTGTTCAGTGTTCTGTCTTCAGATCTCTCATCTCACACTACACCAACTTACTTTACCCTCACCTAGGGATATCTCATTTTCTCTCAAGGATTCAATTACCAACTACTTGCTATTGTCCCCCAAATCTCTAACTCTGAACTAAATCTCCCTCCTGAACTTGAGATACGGTTAGCCAATTGCCTACCACATACCACCACTACGATGTCCAGTGGGTACCTTAAAATCAGTATGTTCAGGAGCACTTGGGTGGCTTAGTGGTTGAGCATCTGCCTCCGGCTCAGGAAATGACCCCGGGATCAAGTTCCACATCGGGCTCCCTGCGAAGAGCCTGCTTCTCCCTCTGCCTATGAAGAGTGCCTCTCTCACTCTGTCTCTCATAAATGAATAAATAAAATCTTATAAAATAAAATAAAATAAACATGTTCAAAACGGAACTTATCATATTATATTGTCAAAACTACTCCTCATCCAGTGTATTTTATTTTATTTTATTTTTTTCCATTTGAAAGTAGTCATTTATTAACTGACCAGATTACAAAAATAATCATGGTAGATACCTTAGTTCATCCTTCTAATAAGCCCATTGATCTGGTCTTCCCTGTTGCCAGCATCTCCACCTTCTACAAAATGGGTGGTCTTTTTCTTCATTCCGCTGCGTGGAGAAGATAATCTGAAGGGCCATAAAAAGTTGTTGGCTTCTTTGAAACATTTTCCAACAGTATAGACCTCGTGAGTCAGATCCTCCATGCAGATGATGCCATATTTACCAAGAGACCGAGCAATCAATGTGTTATCTGTCAGGGCAATTCGCTTCTTGTTGATCTTGCCATAACCACGCTTGTAGATCAATTCATTCACTGACTTCAGGTTTGGGTACCCCCATGCTATATATGGATCCACAATTCTTAGCATGTTAACTTAAGCCTTGTTGAGCTTAACAAAGGTGCCATTGAAGATCTGGCGAAGGCGAAGAAGCTGCAACACCTTTCGAACCTTTGGGCTCACACCATTGATACCTCTGATCCTGATGACAAATGCCAACTTGGGTTCTGCAGGCACATAGAAGTTGCCAGCTTTTCTCGCCATCCTCGCCATGCGAATGTCAGTTCTGTACATCTGCCTGTATTCCTTGTGGTAATGCTTAGCCTTTTCATAGATAAGCTTCCTCCTTGCCTTTCGAAGCATCTTTTGGGCAAACCTTTTTCTCAGATGCTTGATCTTCAACTCCACGAAGTTCCTTTGCTTTTGCTTAAGGGTTTCTGGCACAGCAGGAACCTTCTTCTTCTTCTCTTCTGCACCCTCCATGGTTCCAGCCGGAAAAAGAGGAAGTTCCAGTGTATTTTATATCAGCATCCACTCAGTTGTCCTGGCCAAAAATAATGGCATCATTCTTGGTTCTTCTCTTTCCCCAAATCTCCCACACCAACTAGTCAGCAAGAACTGTCAGTGCTACTTTCGACATATTTATTGAGTCCACCCACTCCTCTCCGTTCATATTAACACCATCATCTCTCTCTTAAACTGCCCAAATAGCCTCATTATTGGTCAACCTGAACTTAATCTTGCCCCAGTGTACATGCAGTCAGAGAGATCTATTTTTTTTCTTCAGAGGGATCTTTCTGAAGCAAAATTGATTGTATCATTCTCCTGCTAAAACCCTTCTGCAGGGATCCCTGGGTGGTGCAGCGGTTTAGCGCCTGCCTTTGGCCCAGGGCGCGATCCTGGAGACCCGGGATCGAGTCCCACGTCGGGCTCCTGGTGCATGGAGCCTGCTTCTCCCTCTGCCTGTGTCTCTGCCTCTCTTTCTCTCTCTGTGTGTGTGTGACTATCATAAATAAATAAAAAATTAAAAAAAAATAAATAAAACCCTTCTGCAGTTTCCCAATACCAATCTGGATTAAATTCAAAGTCTTTGATGCGGCTCTATAACATTCTTGCGGCTCTATAACATTCTTCATCAGCTGACCCCTGCTGACCTCTTCAACAATCTCTCTACAAAATCTCTATTTCTTTCAGAGTGATCATACTTTCTTTTCTCTCTGGATCACCACATTGGGTATTTCCCGCTCAGGTCACCCTTTGCCTCTCATTTAGCTAATTCCAACTCATCCTATAGGTCCTGGTTTAAATGTTACTTCCTCCAAAAAACCTTCCAGATCATTCCAATCTGGGATAGGTGGCACACCTTATGTGCTACATTAGTATCCTATGTCTCCCTATGTTGCACTTAATAGTTAGTCTTGTAATTGACAGTTTACTAGTCTTTCTTCTAGACTGTATCCTCCACGAGGGTGTTTTTAGGCCTCTGATGCTAATTATACAGGAGATGTGCAAGAAGTATTTGTGAGATGGAATTGAATTCAGTGTCACCAAGGAGCCTTACCAAATGCAAAGCTTTTATTGTCATTTTTAATCTTTCTGAATACTCAAATTATTTGATCCTTCCCTGTGTTCTTAAAATTATTCTTTGTTTTCAGCAACACATTGTCTGTAGATTCCCTTTCTACGTTTTTGACAATTTCTAGTCCTTCTTGTTTGCTGACCCCTTCCCTGTCCCTTAACTTTGGACATTTCACCCAAGACTCTATTCTTCACACTTCTACTTTTTTTCTTCACATTCATTGTCTGGAACATAAAAGCATTAAAAAATATTTGTTTCCTTCCTTCCCTCACTCCTCAGAAACTCATTTAATCTCGTGGCTTCAAATATCTCCCAGATCCATGTTTTAATCAGAGTAATCCAATGGAATATTGGTCACCTGACACTTCAAATCAACTAGAAATAAATACCGTAGCACCCAACCACCCCAATTCAGTTAGTTCTTGCAATATAATCTCTGTGTTTGTCAGTTGAAACTAAGAGTCTCCTAATCACTGGGGCTCTATACATCAGGCATCTCTAGCTCCTTCATCTACTTTATGGGATGTATGTTCTTAGCCATGACAACTTAACACCATTTCCTTTGAAATGTGGCTCATGTATTGACTCCTTTTTCTCTTTTATCCTTCCACTATTCTCTCATCTCTTCACCCTTAGGTTACTATAACAGATACTATAAAAGACATCTTCCTGGTTGACCTTCCTGACCTCAATATCACCCACTTTCAAATATGTTCTGTATACTGTTGCCAGGCTAATTACTCACACGCTGCTTTCGTGGCCTGGGGCTTTTCATATAGTAGATTCGATAAATATGAGAACAGCAGTTCACTCCCCCTCAAGAACTTACAGTGACTACAAATCATCTGCTAGGTCCAAATTCCTCTCTCTGACTTTTTTTCCATCCCTCTGGCCCTAACCAACTTTTTCAGCTTTCACACAATTCTCTACTATTCTACGCATTCTCCTTTGGTGACTGGCTAAGCTTCTTGCATTTCCCCAAACATAGCCTACTTCTTTCTGTTGTACTTGCTGGATCCCCTACCTGACCAAGCCCACTACCTTGCCAGTGCTAAAAGCCTGATATTTTTCATATTGAATGAAAAAGTCGCTTTTTCTCTTGATAAAATTAATATAGCATGATAGAATTAATGCTTATTCTGTGCCCCCTTTGTTCCTTGTTTGTATTTAAAACATACATTACTTTCTTGCTGGCATCAGCAATATGCACGTCTGGACTGTAAACTCCACGAGATCAGGGACCCTTGTTCATCCTTTAATCCCTGGAAGCATCCAAACCAGTGCCTGGAATGCACATAGTATACACTGGTTAATTATTCTTGGAATTGGATTGGCCACATCTGCAAGTTCCTTATCCACCCTCTTCCCCATATCCCCACTCTTGGTTTTTATTTCTTTAATAGTCAGGCAGCTCTCTTTGAATAAAATCCAGCTGGACACACTCAGCTCTGGTGAGACTCTCCCAAGTTTCGGCAGAAGCAGCTTCTGGATGTCTGCCTAATTTCCAAGACTCATCAGGATCTGGCTCTCCAATTTATATACCCTTGCTTCTCATTTGTTTCTAAGCATGTGTCTTCCATTCCACATTATGTTAAATCTTTCAGCTCAGTCACTGTTCACACTCTTGCCCATTCCAGAAATACTTTTCCCTTATTCTGATCAAATCCTCCCCAAACTTCAGACTCAGCTTAAATCTTACTTTATCCACAATGTCATCTTTAACTGTTTGAGCCCACGTTTATCTCTCCCATGTCTGAATTCCTTTGGCAGAGATAATGTAATATCTTATGATATTCTCGAACTCCACGATGCATGTGTCTCGTTATTTTCAGCAAGAGTATTGGCTCTTCCAGGGCAGGACCATATTTTAATCTTCTTTGGTAATAGTGCTGCTGATTATTAGGTTGATAAGTCAACAGAGCTATTTTCATCCCTGTTGCTAATTTCTCCTAAGTTGAAAAAACTCTTAGAGCCCCACAGCCTACTTTTGCCTACAAAAGAGCCACAGAACTAGGTTTGTGAGAACGCCTAAAGATCAGTCACTATGACACAAAGTAACAGATTTTTAAAAATCAACTTTTTTGACAACTAAATCAGAGTTTGTTCACAGTCTAGCTGGCTGTCATGCAAGAGGTTAAGACACCTGGGAAAAGAGTGAATTAAAAATGGTTGATTTTTGTGGCCACTAGAGAAACGTGATTGAATAGGCCCCAACAAATTAATCATTATCTTTATCATTTTTTTAATTATGGGAGAAAAGGTCTAAGTTCTGGATGATGAGGTTTTTCTAGGCCTAAAATCCACATGGATGGTATTTGAACTTCCACCATAGATTTAGTCCATTCATGAATTTAAGAAGTTGTTAAAAAAAAAGGCCTGACTTACTAAGCCTGCTTTGAGCCAGAGAAGTATACTTTAGCTCCACATACAACACAAGGAAAAGCTGAACAAAAGGCATAGTGTAGCTTAGGCTTTGTGTGAATCGCACTCTGTATTTTTACCATGTGTAGGGGGTAGGGGTGGGAGTGAAAATAATAGCGTTTCTCCCCTTATTTCTGTATTTTAGGTTCATTCCTTATTCTAAGGAATCAGTTTCCTCTTAGGCATTTTAATATTTTTCTCACACAATGAACTGGTTAGGCTAACTGCATTTGAATTTTCCTACTATTTCTTTAAAACCACTATAATAAACTATGCTATTGACCATGTCAGAAGGCAGATGAGATCAGACACTTTATGGAGGTCTGGCTTGCTTCTTACAGTCACTCATTTTTATATATTTCTATTAATAAGGATAAAACGTTACATTCTTTCTTTGGTCTCTGTTTTGTCTTTTCCAGCTGCCACAGAATGTGAACTATTCTATCATCAAAGTTCCTCTGAAAGCCTTTAACCCTTACCAGTGGCTGGTCACTGCTCTAATGGGTCACTCTAGTCATTATTTTGTATGGACCGCCCATGACTACTTACAAAAGTATTCAATTAGAAATGTTCCCTCAGGGCAGCCCAGGTGGCTCAGAGGTTTAGCGCCACCTTTGGTCCAGGGCGGGATCCAGGAATCCTGGAGACCCGGAATCGAGTCCCACGTCGGGCTCCCTGCATGGAGCCTGCTTCTCCCTCTGCCTCTCTCTCTCTCTCTGTATCTCTAATAAACAAATAAAATCTTAAAAAAAAAACTATTAAAAAGAAAAAGAAATGTTCCCTCAATTTAACAAAGCTTTCTGGTTTTTTTAAAAGCACTTAGAAATAATGTCCATGCAGAAACTTGAATATGAATGTTCATAGTGGCATTATGCATAATAGTCAAGAAATGGAAACAACCCAAGTGTCCATCTACGATGAATGGATAAACATGTTACATAGCCACACAATGCAACAGTACTTAGCACTGAAAAGAATGAGGTACTGACAGATGTATCTACTGTATAGATGAACCTGGAAAACACTAAGTGACAGAAGCCTGACAACATATTATTGTGGGGCACCTGGGTAGCTCAGTGGTTGAGCATCTGCCTTGGTTGTGATCCTGGGGTCCTGGGATCAAGTCCCACGTCAGGCTCCCCACAGGGAGCCTGCTTCTCCCTCTCCCTATGTCTCTGCCTCTGTCTCTGTGTATCTCATGAATGAATAAATAAATAAGATCCGGAAAAAAAAAAAGAACACATTATTGTATGATCCCATTTATATGAAATGTCTGGGATAGGCAAATCTATATATAGAGAAAGTAGATGTTTGCCAGGGCCAGGGGGAAGGGGTGAATAAAGGGTGATACTAATAGGTATGGGTATTCTTTTGGGGTGATGAAAATACTCAAATTAGATTGTGATGGTGGTTGCACAACTCTGTGAATATACTAAGAAACTTAGAATTGTATATTTTAAATGGGTTAATTTGAATGGTATGTGAATTATGTCTCAATCTAAGAAAAACTTAGAAACCCCACTTGAGAACATGACTAGATCCCGATTTCAAATACTGGTTTTGCATCAGCAACTCCAGAGGTAGAGAATCTGAAATCTACATTCTTTTTTCTTTTCTTTTCTTCTTTCTTTCTTTTTCTCTCTCTCCCTCTCTTTCTTTCTTTCTTGAGAGAGAGACAGAGGAGGAGGAAGGGGCAGAGGGAGAGGGAGAAAGAATCTTAAGCAGCCTCTACCCCCAGCGTGGAGTCCAATGCAGGGCTCGATCTCCTGACTCTGAGATCATGACCTGAGCCAAAACTAAGGGTCAGATGCTTAATTGACTGAGCCACCCAGGTGCCCCTGAAATCTACATTATGACAAATTTTGGGTGATTATTGTATGCAAGTAAAGTGTGAGGATCACTAAATTAGAAGATACAAACCTCCACTGTCTCCATGAGGTACAACTGGAAGTGTCTCCACTCACGGAGAGGTTAGAGCCACTCTCAAGTGAGTAATACCTTCCTTGTTTTTTCTGTTGTTATTGTCATAGTTTGAGTATTAACGTTTTGATGGATCTTTCTTTGTGTACCTACTTTTAATTTCCAAATCTTTTATTCCTGTGAAAGAAACGGTGAAGACACAGAAACCACGAATTCTGTTTCCTACTAAAGTTGGACAGTTGTTATCACTTTCACTTCTGAAGGCATTAGTAGAAAAATAATTCCAGTTTTCCTTCCTTCCACAGTTAAGGAGGGAAAACCGAGATTCACATTGTACAGCAAGTTAGAACTCCGTGAAGTTAGAACTTAACGATTTTCTGTCTTGAGTGGCTTTTGCTCAGCTATCATCAAGGTTTTTTTTAAATTGTACATCTGTCTGTGATTTCCTAGAAGATTTGATTTCCTAAAAGATATGTAATGATAACCATATACCACATTCTAGCTCTATGAAGAAAAGTCTCTTCCTCCTATGCCATTTTAGAAATTGAAGTTCTCAGGACGCCTGGGTGGTGCAGCCGTTGAGCGTCTGCCTTCAGCTCAGAGCTTGATCCCGGTCTGGGATCGAGTCCTGCATCGGGCTCCCTGCGAGGAGCCTGCTTCTCCCTCTGCCTGTGTCTCTGTGTGTCTGTGTGTGTGTCTCTCATGAATAAATAAAATCTTAAAAAAAGAAACTGAAGTTCTCTCTCCTATTGTGCCTATCCAGAAAATGAATTCTGTATAATAATCAAAGCAGTGGATCAATAAATACTATTGGAACTTAAGGGCTGAATAAATCCTCTGATTATCATTATGGAAAAATCCTTTTCCTGTCAGCAATTCCAGCTGATCTTGGTGATCTTAGTATCAGAAGTAACTCAACAAACTGGATTAACATTTGATGGATGACTGACAATATACTAATTTTAGTGATTGGGGATGCCTGGGTGGCTCAGTGGTTGAGCATCTGCCTTCAGCTCAGATCATGATCGCGGGGCCCTGGGATCAAGTCCCACATCCGGCTCCCTGCAGGGAGCTTGCTTCTTCCTCTGCCTGTGGCTCTGCCTCTCTCTGTGTTTTTCATAAATAAATAAATAAAATCTTTTAAAAAATGATCAGATAGAACTGGTTTAGGGAAATATAGGGTAAATATAGCATGAGTCTACAAATCCTATAGATATTTCACATTGATGGAGTTCCTATGCCATTAACTATGCAATAATTCATGTGGTAAAAATGTTAGGACACTCCTAGATCATAAGTGTTTTTCAAATTAAAAAATGATATCCGCAGAGCATAGTTTAGGAAGTTTTACTCATATATGAGAAAACCATTTCTTATTTCCTGAGAATCTAAACATATGAAATTTAAATGAACACAGGATGGGGTTTAATGATGTATAATTACTTGAAATCTGATTTTCACGTGTGAATGGTTAGCAGTTAATGCTCATATAGTCAATAAAATCCAATATACATTCATTGATCTTCTCTAGTGATGCCAGGAAGTGCACTAGGTAGGCATTGTACTATTAGATGAATAAGAGATGGTCCCTGACCTTGAGGAGTTCAGCAGAGGAAGTAGCCAGTCTTACTGATTCATAAACTATATCCATAATAATAGATTACGGTTCTAGGTACTAAAAAAAAAATTCCTGGGAATGAAATACTTGGCTGAGTATTTGAACTTGGCAAAAGCTAAAAAATCTTCCCTTTCATAAAAGTCACAATGATATGTAGGCCATGATAATAGCATGAAATTCCAAATGCTAGGCAATAAATTATGTTGGGTTTTGGATAAACTATTTCTTATAATTGTAATAGTTAGACATACAGATTGCACATGTCCTGTCACTTAGAGAGTCCTGCACATTCCCTGCATTTTCATGAGTTTAAATGTATAATCTTCGCACTTTGTTATTACAGTGCTTGACATTTAATTTCTGAAGTCTGAAAAAAGAAAAAAAATAAGCAGAACACCAACCAATGTTAAAAGTCCTCAATAATGTTTATATTTCAGTAATTCGAGGAATATCTGCTTTAAAAAAAGAATTGGTTGGGAGATTTTTTTATAGTCTTGAGTCTATTTTTGGTCTATTGGAAATAACTTGGATCTACAAGATCATGCTGCTCTTTGTGAATGGAATTTTGGATATAGCAGATTGTACTGACTACCCTTGCCAGTAAGTCTAGCAGACTGAAGACTGAAGTTTCTCTCACTAGTACTCTTTTCTTCTCTTTTTGTATCACAGAATTTTCTAGATCTTGATATTGTATTAAAAAAATTTTTTTAAAAATACTATTTATTTATTCATCAGAGACAGAGAGAGAGAGAGGCAGAGACACAGGCAGATGGAGAAACAGGCTCCCTGCGGGGAGCTCAATGCAGGGACTCAATCCAATGACCCCGGAATTGCACCCTGAGCCAAGGCAGATGTTCAACCACTGAGCCACCCAGGTACACCGGAAATTGATCTTAACTAAGGTAGCTGATGGAAATAATTTCCCTTTTAACAAAAACTGTATGGAAAGAAAAAGTTAATTTAGGAAAATATGTCACATGACAACATTTATCAATTTGAAGCATCAGATAATCCTTATAGTCTAAATCCAGTTTCCTCCAAAATATTTCACAATAAATACAACCTGACTATATTTTGAAAACCAAAATTCTATTTCCAGCTACTCATACTTTTTTAAAAATAGACCATTTTAAAGAGTATTTTGGGGTTCACAGCAAAATGGAACAGAAAACACAGAGATCCCATATACCCCCTGCTCATATGCACACATGGACCTCCCCCATTACCAATATCCTGCACCATTTGTTACAGTTCATGAACCTGCACACACATATCTTTATCACTCCAAGTCTGCAGCTTACTTTAAGATACATTGTTGGGGCACCTGGGTGGCTCAGTCAGTTGAGTGTCCTTCGGCTCAGGTCATGATCTCAGGGTCCTGGGATCGAGCCCGCATTGGGCTCTCCAGGCTCTCTGCTCAGCAGAGTGCCTGCTTCTTCCTCTCCCTCTGCCTGCCACACTGCCTACTTGTGCTCTCTTTCTCTTTGTCAAATAAATAAATAAAATCTAAAAAAAAAAAAAAAAAAAAAAAAAAGATTCACTGTTGATGTTGAGGGCACCTGGGTGGCTCAGTCAGTTAAGCGGCTGGCTCTTGATTTCAACTCAGGTCATGAACTCAGGGTCCTGGAATTGAGACACGTTGTGCTCTGTGCTTAGCTGGAAGCCTGGTTGAGGATTATCTCTCTCTCTCTCTCTCTCTCTCTCTCCCTCCCTCCCTCCTCCTGTTCGCATGACCTCTCTCTCTCTCTCTCTCTCTCTCAAAAAACAAATCTTTAAAAAAATGATTCACTATTGATATTGCATATTCTATGGGCTTCAACAAATGTATAATGACATGTGTCCACCATTAAATATCCTACAAAACAGTTTCATTCCCCTAAAAATCCTCTGTGCTTTATTTATTTGTTCCTCCTTATCCACTTTTAAAAAGCCAAATTGTTCCATATCTCCTATCTGACTAATCTGGGGTTTCTCAACCTTGGACTCTTAACATTTTGGACCAGATAACATTTTTTTTAAAGGGAATATCTTGTGCATTGTGGGATGTTTTGTGGCATTCCTGGGGCATCTATTCAGTAGAGGCCACTCTCTTTTGTGACAGCCCCAAATGTCTCCAGACCTTGCCAAATGCCCCTTGGGAATGAGTAGCAAAATCATCCCCTGATAAGAACCACTGGCCTAATGTAAGTCATACTCCACTTTCAAGACAATGTCTGTATTATTCTGCTACAACTTGTACAGTTAGTCATTAAATGCCAGTCAACAAATATTTATTCTGCCTACTATGTGCTAGGCCCTAGCCAAGAGCTATTAAATTTTTTTTATGTATTAGAAGTGTTAGGGCAGAGGATGAGCTGTTAACAATAAATGTAAAAAATGCATAGCTATGCATGGTAGCTACATTGAACCTTGAGGCATGATCATCAAATCAGTTAGGCCATCTTTAGAATCTTCTGACCATTCACAGCAGCATGAACCCAGAGGGAAAATGCATTGCTAGATCTTTAAGATTGCTTAACTGATTGGACCTGCTTTGCTGTGGTCTGGTTCAGCAGTCACACAAAAGATATGGATGGTGCCCCTACAGGGAAATAGTTCTGAATAATTAGCCAGGGGAGGTCAGTTCGACACAAATCTCCACCCCCACTCCACCTCCACCACCACTTTCCCGTGACAGCACAGAATTTTTGCCTGATATCCAATGGGCAATCGCCAAGCACCACAGTCGTCCTTTCATTTAGCCTCTGTGGGTAGAGACAGAAGGTGGTGATAAGCTGGAATCCTTTCTCGTTTGCTCAGTACCTATAATGTTCTGGTTGCTAAATGCTGGAATGTAACTGTACAATGGGAGATTTTACTTGGAGATTCTCCTTGTAAAGATTTAGGCATTAAAAGAGTCAGTTTGTGAGATAACTGGCAGAAATGAAAGAGGGAACTGAAGCGATAGGCCATGACATACCTTAGCACAACTTAACCTCTCTGCATATGGCTTCAAATTTGGGGTCTCCTCCACTTTCTCCTCTTTATTCAGGGGGCAGACTTACTATAGTCATTTTTATTTCTCCTCACTTTTGTTTATTTGGCTTTACAAAAGTATTTTATTTATTTATTTGACAGAAAGAGCACGCACACAAGCAGGGGGAGCAGCAGGCAGAGGGAGAGAGAGAAGCAAGTTCCCTGTTAAGCAGGAAGCCCAATGTGGGGCTTGATCCCAGGACCCCGGAATTATGACCCGAGTCAAAGGCAGACACTTCACTAACTGAGCCACACAGGCGCCCCTATTTGGCTTTTTTTTTTTAAATGAGGGATCAAAAATAAATTAATTCAGAATTGACTCACTAAAGACCATTTACCACATTTAACTTAGTTTTGATATCCAAGGCACTTCCTGGAGGATATGCGATGACAAATTCCTTAGTTCTTAGACTGAACTGGTAGGTATATTCCACATTTGTGGACCTGAGAGTTAATCTTCTCATTTGTAAGTAATTTGTAAGATCTGTTGGCTATTATAATTAATATAAACTGAACCACGATGTATGGCTGGGAACTCAGCAAAAGGAAGAAGAGGGAAGGGTTTGAAAAACGAGGCAAGTTTGAGCTGTATTCAAAGGATGATCAGGTTCTGGAGTTGGGGTAAGGGACAGCAGCAGGGCTAAACATTTGAGGGTAAGACCTGGTATCAGATGGTCTACTGGGATTAGAGCAAGATACCAACTAGAAGAGGAAGCCACTCAGAGCAGAATCCAGCTCCCAGGGACCATGACGGTAGAAAGGATTTCTTAGAGAATCAGAGGACTGACCGATCAGGCTGGTACCCTCAAGGTGGGAATTGTAGCCCTAATCAGAAAACCCAGGGCAAGGGGCGCCTGGGTGGCTCAGTGGTTGAGCATCGACCTTTAGCTCAGGGTATGATCTCGAGGTCCTGGGATGGAATCCCGCATCGGGCTTCTGGCAGGGAGCCTGCTTCTCCCTCTGCCTGTGTCTCTGCCTCTGTGTGTCTCTCATGAATAAAAAAATAAAATTAATTTAAAAACCAAGGCAAAAAGCCAATCATAGAGCTTAGCCCAACACTGTTGCGTCAGAGAAGAGGACACAGGTCAGGGAACATACACCAGACAGAGGAACTTGGACAGCCATGTCTATCTGTCACTGGTGCTGGCAGAACGAAATACCCAATATCCTAATATCTCGCTCTCTCAGGCCGTATTCGGCAGACTACTCTGAGCCTCTGGCAGAGCAGGGCAGGGAAAGGCAGAGGTTAATAGAAGGCTACCTCCTACCCTTTGTCTCATTCAACTCCTCTATCTGCCAGTGCTTCAATAGCACAAAATCATCATACTTGTTGATTGCTAACTTCTCTCTGCTACTTCTATCAGAATTGAGTGCAACTTCTTAGGGAATTAGACATGATCAGGCCCTAATTATTGGGCTAGGAGATTTCTGCGTATCCGTGGAGTTTAGACACCAAACCAGGGTTGGCAAACCTTTTCTATAAAGGTCCAAGAGTAAATATTTGAGGCTTCGCAGGCTGTGTAGAATCTGTCATAAGTACTCAACTCTGTCACTGTAACATGAAAGCAGCCACGGACAATATATAAACAGATAGGTGTGGCTCTGTTACAATAAATCTTTATTTATGGACCTTGAAATTTGAATTTCATAAGTGTTCATGTGTTGTGAAAATATTATTCTTCCTTTGATTTGTTTCAGCCTACAAATGTCAAAATCGTTCTTAGCTGGTGAACCGTGCAAAAACAGGCAGCAGGCCATAGTTTGCAACTCTTGTACTAAAAGAAGTGACTTATTTAGAGAGAAGTGATTTAACTAATTCTGGTCTCCAATACCACAATCAGGGCCACAATATATCCTACTGATAAGATTAACCTTGCTCCAGGCTCTGGTAAAAATCAGGCCACAGACAGGAACATTATAATAAACTCTACCTATTATCCACTCATAAAATCAGTCTGTGTGATGGTTCTGCTCTATTTCTACACTTTGTTCTGGTAATAGAGCTCTGATATGGCTGTGATTGATAAAACCACTTGAATTGCATGCCAGTCCCTATAAATATAGTTTCTTGTATGTCTGAGTTTTGCTTGGCATCCAGTTCCTACAGAGCTAGAGTCTCACCATGACTCCCAACCCAAAGTGCTCCTGGAGGTGGGAGTGTTGCATTTTTTTAACTTTTGAAATTTTTAAAAATTGATACAGAGTTGATATATAACATTATATTGAATAATGATTCAACATTTGTACATATTGTGAAATGATCACCACAGTAAATCTAAATATCATCTATCACCATACAGAGTCATGAATGTTTTTTCTTGTGATGAAAACTTTTAAGGCCTACTCTCCTAGCCACTTTCAAACATATAATACATGATTATGAACTATAGGCAATATACTGTATATTACAACTCTGTGACTTATTATTTTCTAACTGGAAGTTTGTACCTTTTGATCCCCTTCACTCATTTTCCCCATCTTCTGACCTCTGACTCTGATCACCACCAATCTGTTCTCTGGTTCTATGAGGTTTTTGTTGTTGTTGTTGTTGTTGTTTTGTTTGTTTATTTTTAAAATTCCACATATGAGTGAGAACATACATTATCTTTCTTTGAGTTATTTCTTTGAGTGTAATACCTGCAAGTTCCACCCATTTCATTGCAGATGGTGACATTTCCTTGTTTTTATGACTAATAGTGTTCCAGGGTATGTGTGTGTGTGTGTGTGTGTGTGTGTGTGTGTGTGTGAGACGTTTTCTTTATCCATTCATCCATTGATAAGCACTTAGGTTGGTGGGAGTGTTGTGCCTATGGTCAACAGCCAGGTTCCTGTGATTTCCCTGATGTCAACTCTCTACCTGCCCGAATCATCCTCTTGTGGTTGGTCTAGTTCTAGGTTTTGCTGACCTGGCCGATCTCAACAAGCTTAAATGAGGCATATAGCATCATATGAACAGAGAGACATGTAGGAAAAGAAAATATATAATAATAATATATATCTTGGGGCACCTGGGTGGCTCAGTGGTTAAGTGTCTGCCTACAGCTCAGGGCGTGGTCCTGGGATCAAGTCCTACATCGGGCTCCCCAAAGTGAGCCTGCTTCTCCCTCTGCCTATGTCCTGCTTCTCTCTGTGTCTCTCATGAATAAATAAATAAAATCTTTAATAATAATAATAATAATAATAATAATACACATCCAAAGGGTGTCTTTCAATAACTTTTGTTATAACCCCAAAGCAAATGGTAAAATCTTTTGTTTCGTTCTATCTTTTAAGAAGCACAAGTATTGGGGCGCCTGGGTGGCTCAGTTGGTTGAGTGTCTGACTCTTGGTTTCAGCTCTGGTCATGATCTCGGGGGTCATGGGATTGAGCCCCACATGGGGCTCTGTGCTCAGTGCAGAGTCTGCCTGTCCCTCTCCCTCCCTACGTTCCCCTCCACCCTCTTTCTCTAAAATAAATAAATAAAATCTTTTTTAAATTCACAAGTATTGAGAACTAAAATTTTTTCTTGCTGCAATGGCTGCTCAACACTGAGGTAAAAATTATATGTACCCAGTAAAATTCTTAGTAACTACATCAAAGCACAGTAAAATAAAAAGTGTTTATTTTTGGGCTTTGCAGTCCTGTCAAGTCTCTAAGTTCATTTTTCATGGTTTTGGCTCATTCTTGACTAATTAAGACTGTTCCAAAATTTTATGGAATATGCAAAGTGATTCAGTTTGGTATTTTTAATAATTCTCTATCACATGTACTGAATTCTACACTATCATAGATTTCCCCAACTACCAATGTATAAACTACTTTTTTTTTTAAGATTTTACTTATTTATTCATGAGAGACACACACACACAGAGGAGAGAGAGAGAGAAAGAGAGAGAGAGAGAGAGGCAGAGACACAGGCAGAGGGAGAAGCAGGCTCCATGCAGGGAGCCCGGGGCGGGACTCGATGCCGGGACTCCAGGATCATGCCCTGGGCTGAAGGCGGTGTAAACTGCTGAGCCACCCGGGCTGCCCTAAACTACTTCTTCAAGATGAAACTATACATTATAATATAGGTGATGCATTTCAGCTTTTCATCAACATATCATACATTCTTTGCAAAGGCAATAGGAAAGAACTGTATGGAAAGCTCCTCAGGGATCCCTGAGTGGCTCAGCGGTTGAGTGTCTGCCTTCCGCCCTGGGTGTGATCCTGGAGTCCCGGGATCAAGTCCCACATAGGGCTCCCTGCATGGAGCCTGTTTCTTCCTCTGCCTGTGTCTCTGCCTCTCCCTCTGTGTCTCTCATGAATAAATAAAATCTTTTTAAAAAATGAAAGCTCCTCATTTTGAGTTCTTATATTTTCTAGGATGAAGTCTAAGAATGTGTATTACCAACCTAAGTGTCATACCTGGTCTTTCATCAGCAGGAAAATGGGTCATCTGTTCTGTGCCAGGATTTTCAAATGTGGCCAATTATGAAAAATATGCATTGCCTGTAATTCAGTGACACTCGAGGATGGAGATAGCATGACCAAAAGATTTAGAGTGTCTATTATTAAAGACCAAACCTGAATATAATTCCAAAAATCAAATATCTAGACATAGTGCATACTTTTGGTTTCAAAGTAGAAATATGGATTTACAGTTATCTGTTAGTCTCCGCAACCAGGACAGGCCTATATACTGCCATCAAATTGGCTCTTTTTGACTACTTTGGTTATATGTATTCAGCTATCTTACTTGGCACAGACTAACAGATTGATACTTTGGGAACCATTCCAGGTTTTTTGTTGTACAAATATTACCTGAGAGCAAAATGTAGTGAATATATATTTGTCATGTGGGAAAATGGGTCTAATTGAACCACACAATTATTTTTTAAATTTAATTTTAAATTCCAGTATAGTTAACATATAGTGTTATACTAGTTTTCAGGTGTACAATACAGTGATTCAACAATTCCATACATCACCCAGTGTTCATCATGACAAGTGCCCTCCTTAATCCCCATCACCTATTTAACCCATCCTCCCACCCACCTCCCCTCTGGTAACCATCAGTTCTCGAGTTAAGAGTCTGCTTCTTAATATTTCTCTCTCTCTCTCTTTCTTTCCTTTGCCCATTTTTTGGGCTTGTTTCTTAAATTCTATATATCAGTGAAATCATATGGTATTTGTCTTTCTCTCTTTTGCTTAGCATTATGCTCTAGCTCCATCCATGTTGTTGCAAATGGCAAGATTTCATTATTTCTTATGCCTGAATAATGTTGTATTGTATATATATACTATGTCTTCTTTACTCATCAGTTGGTGGACACTTGGGCTGTTTCTATATCTTAGCTATTGTAGATAATGCTGCTAAATACATCAGGTTCCATTTATCCCTTTGAATTAGTATTTTTGTATTCTTTGGGTTAATACCCCGTAGTGTGATTGCTAGATCATAGGGTAGTTCTGTTTTTAACTTTTTGAGGAGCATCTATACTGTTTTCCACAGTGGCTGCATCAGTTTGCATTCCCACCAACAGTGCAAGAGAGTTCCTTTTACTCCACATCCTCACCAACAATTGTCTCCTGTGTTTTTTATTTTAGCCATTCTGAGAGGCATGAAGTGATATCTCATTGTAGTTTTGATTTGCATTTCCCTGATAAGGAGTGATGTTGAGCATCTCATGTGTCTGTTGGCCATCTGCATGTCTTCTTTGGAGAAATGTCTTTTCATGCCTTCTGCCCATTTTTAAATTGGATTATTTGTTTTTTGGGTATTGAGTTGCATCAGTTCTTTATATATTTTGGATACTAACTTTTTATCAGATATGTCACTTGCAATATCTTCTCCCATTCAGTGAGCTGCCTTTTAGTTTTGTTGATTGTTTCCTTCACTGTGCAGAAGCCTTTTTATTTTGATGAAGTCCCAATAGCTCTTTTTTTTTGCCTCGCTCCAGGAGACATAACTAGAAAAATGTTGCTGTGGCTGATGTCAGAGAAATTACTGCCTGCCTTCTCTTTCTAGAATTTTTATGGCTTCAGGTCTCACATTTAGGTCTTTAAACCATTTTAAATTTATTTTTGTGTATGGTGAAAGAAAGTGGTCCAGTTTACTTTTTTTGCATGTTGCTGTCCAATTCCCAGGTATGTTATTATTTTGGGTGCAATTGTAAATGGAATAGTTTTCTTAATTTCTCTTTCTGCTACTTCATTATTATAGAAATGCAACAGATTTAGGTATATTGATTTTGTATCCTATGACTTTACTGAATTCATTTATCAGTTCTAGTAGTTTATTGGTAGAATCTTTGGGGTTTTCTACAAAGAGTTTCATGTCATCTGCACTTAGTAAAAGTATTACTTTTTCCTTACCAACTTGGATGCCTTTTATTTCTTTTTGTTTAATTGCTGTGGCTAGAATTTCCAGTACTATGTTGAATAAAAGTGGTGACAATGGACATCCTTGTCTTGTTCCTGACATTAAGGGCCAAACGCTGTTTTTCCCCATTGAGGATTATGTTCATTGTGAACCACACAATTCTTAAACACAGGGCAAAAGAAAGATACTTTGAGTAGCAAAAGAAACATGGGAAAATACAGAAGAAATGAAGGATGGTGCTAATCTAACCAGTTTCACCTTCCAACTGCTTTCATTGGTTTCAAACCATATGCATGATTCTCTGTTCACCGTTTAGAGCTTGGAACCATAGCAAAGAAGCAGAAAGTCTTTGCTTTATTCGATTCTTTGGTTTAGATAACAAGAACTTTTTAGTCTAATATTCAAACTTAGAACTACAAAGTTTTTGCTTAACCTCATTTATCTTTGATTGATCTTACATCTGTAACTTCTTTCTCCCATAATGAACATTATAGTGATGTGGAGGGACCTATGGGATCCCAGCAGTGTTTATTAAGATGTGACAAACTGGGATGTCTGGGTGGCTCAGTTGGTTGAGCATCTGCCTCTGACTCAGGTCATGATCCCAGGGTCCTGGGATCGAGGCCCACATTGGGCTCCCTGCTTACTAGGAACCCTGTTTCTCCCTCTACATGCTTGCTCTCTCTCTCTCTCTCTCAAGTAAATAAATAAATAAAGTCTTAGAAAAAAAGATGTGAGAACCTGGAGTCTAAATGGTGATGGGTATAAGTTAGAAGATCATAGGAAATTGGAGAGAAAAGAGAAAAGGAGATAATAGTATAAGATGTCTGATAAAGTGGGGCTAGAGGTACTTCACCTGTAATCTCACTAGACAACAAATAGGTTATGCACACAGGAATCACGTAAAGTCTGTATTATGTGGGTAGTTCCCTTCCCTGGATTCTGTGGGAACATAGGTTTTTCCTTATTTTGATCTTGTCACGGCCATTTAGGCTTAGGAGGAGTATCATATGTTGGTTGTCTGTTGTGCATGGCAGAGGCAGATTGAGGAATAGAACTGGCATGGATTCCTAGGCCGATGTTCTTCCCACACACCATATTGTTGTTAAATACCGATGGTTTTAACAAATTACTCTCATTATTTTTTTGATTGCTGCTTACGAATTTTTTCTACATTTCAGTACATTCTGTCTGTTTGATTTGGAGCTGGTTCTGCATATGAAATTAATCTGAGGGGCAGGATCTTCCCCCATTTAGGTGTTTAGAGGAGCCCCCTTGCTCCCACTGCCCCCTTAGGTCCCTTTCTGCACCATGAACTCATAGGAAAATAGGAAGGAAACTGATAATGTTAATATAACCAGTTTTACCTCACAACCTTTTTAAAAATAGATTTTGTTTATTTGAGAGAGAGAGAGAGAGAGAGAGAGAAAACACATGAGGGAGGGGCAGAGGGAGAATCTCCCCACTGAGCAAGGAGCCTGACGTGGGGCTCAATCCCTTGACTCTGGGATCATGACCTGAGCCGAAATCAAAGAGTCACATGCTGAATTGACTGAGCCACCCAGGTGCCCTTCACCTCACAACTTTGACAATGTTTTCATGGGACCATTGGCTTAAAATCATTTCTGCAGTTTTTTGTTCACTGCTTAGAACTATGACCAAAGAACAGGCAGCTTTTCCTTTATTATACACATTTCTGTTTATAAATTTCCCATCAGCAAAGTCAATTATAAACCCGTAGGGAGTATTTATAAATTCCTTATGAAGTCAGTACTTTTCAGTACTCACTTTTATCCTTTGACTACTTCATTTACCACTTTTCTAGAATGTGAGTCACCCATTCAGGTGCTCAACTTTTTCATCCCTCAAATTGTGTTTATTTTTTGTTCTTGACCTTAGTACCTTCACTCTGTTTTAATAGGACCCCATAAATTCTTTATAGCCATTAACTTGCCCTGTATTTTTTTCTCTCTCAATATTGGCTGAAAGGTTCTTGTGTGACATTTTCTGAGCCTGTGTTGCTACATGGACTGGTGGGTTGGAAGTTAGCCTCCAATTATGATCCTCTCCTTTAAAATTAAAGCATTAAAACTCAAAAGTCTCAAATAACTCTGTATTGATTATGCCTAACCTGAATTTCTTTGATGGCAATCTGTAATTTCTGAGAGTCATGCCAAAAGTTGCCACTGGCAGGCCTTATGCTGTAAAAGGGACATGCACTGAACAGAGAACTGATACCAGAACTTTCTTGATCAGTCTTATAATTCCTCAATGAAAGACTCCCCAGAGGGTGCCTGGGTGGCTCAGAATTTTTTGAAAGCAACTATTCGGTTGCATTTCAGATAAAATATGCCTTCAAATGATATATTCTTTCACTGATTTGGAAAATAGACTTATTCCCATGACAATAGAGGATATACTTCTGTTTATTTTTTTATTTTTATTTTTTTTACTTCTGTTTAATTTTACATTGAACATTCTTTCATTTCAACTCTTATTTATTGAATGTCTCCACTATAAAGCCACAGTGAGCGAGGGTTTGAGAGGGGAATATGAGGATCAGAGCTGAAATATGGAGATTATAAAAAGTTCAGGTGAATGTGGTGAGACCCCCAACTAAGTTGAGGGCAGGAAGATTAGAAAGGATGAACAAGTCTATATTATTTGATCCAGACTCTGAGGTAAGTATATGTTATTTGAAGATCTGCCATTCATGTTCATACCAGATATTGGAATGTTCTTGAATATTACATGCCCCAAAATGATGTGGATAAATAGGAAGAAAGAGCTGACCATATGTGTTTAAGGGGATATTTTGATGAAAGATAAATATTTATTCTGAATTCTTAAGAAGTGACTATGAGATAAACAGCTGTGGAGAGCTCATTAGAAAGATCATCACACAGGGGCACCCTGGGTGGCTCAGTCAGTTAAGCGTCTGCCTTCAGCTCAGGTCATGATCTCAGAGTCCTGGGATGGAGACCCGCTTGGAGCTCCCTGCTTAATGGAGAGTCTGTTTCTCCCTCTCCCCCGCCCCTCCCCTCTGCTCATGTGGTCTCTCTCACACGCTCACTCTCTCTCTCAAATAAATAAGTAAAATCTTAAAAAAAAAAAAAAAGGAAGGGGGATCCCTGGGGGGCTCAGCGGTTTAGCACCTGCCTTTGGCCCAGGGCGCCATCCTGGAGTCCCGAAATCGAGTCCCGCATCCGGCTCCCTGCATGGAGCCTGCTTGTTCCTCTGCCTGCGTCTCTGCCTCTCTCTCTCTCTCTCTCTCTCTATCATAAATGGATAAATAAATCTTAAAAAAATAAAAATAAAAATAAAAAAAGGAAAACTCCAGATGGTCCCCTCATTTTCTGATGTCTTTATTCCCATGAACTAAAGACTTTTAGCATCATCTTCCCCCACAAACTATAGTTGAGAACTCTTACTAGCTTTTTTTCCACGTTTTCATCTTGCACAGAGACACTTCTCCCTTGAGCCACCATCTTTACAGCTTTATGCTGTGTTTCACCAATGTTGGCTCCTTCCTGTTAGGCTTGTCCTTTATATGCTTTATGCCTATGCTGCCTTTCTTTTGTTGCTCTTGCCAATATGATATCACCCATCAGCTGTGCCTGGTGTGATTGGCCATGACTGGACATGACCAAAGGAGGCCCCAGTGAGGATCAAAATGGAAAACTCTCAGATCCTGGAGTACAGGCACAGCACAGTAGAGACTGCCTCAGTTCTGGACCAGCAAGAAGTCCAAGGCCTCAGCATAGAAATTGGACCTGGGCTATATGACTACCTGAAAAGTAGTATTATCGCCTGCTATCACAGTATGAAACGTCTCTGGGTGTTGAATATGGGGGCAGAAAGGGTATAAAATGTAGCAAGCCCAAAGTTCACACCTCCTCGGGCCTGGTGGGTATTGCCCTCTGTGTGGGATGGCTAGTCTATAGAACTTAACGACATGCCTCTGAGAGATGCACGGGAGGCCACAGGGCAGCCAAGTCAACTCTGGTATCTTTATCTCATCTTTATCCTTTGGGCTGCTGATCTACTTTTAGAGTAAGCCAAAGGAAAAGTGGCTTCTAATGTGGGCCAGATTCCCCAATTTTGCCTCATGTAACCGGCAATCTGCTGCTCCTTTTCATATTTCCACTGCTCTGTAGAATTTAGCAGCAGGTCTACAGGATAATGCATAAGAGGAAAGAGCTCTGTGGGAGACTTTGATTCACTCCTCTCTTCATTTTTAGTTCCTTTCCCTACCCCCTGTGATCCTAATTTCTCTGGACAGTGATCCTGAGCATGTGATTACACTCATATTGAGTAAAATCAGTTATTATTTCAAGAAATATTTTTTGAGGGGTGGCTAAGGGAGAGGGAGAGTCTGAAGCAAAATTCATGTTGAGCATGGAGCCCAATGCAGGGCTCAATCCCACAACCCTGAGATCACGATCTGAGAAGAAATTAAGAGTCAGATGCTTAACCCACTGAGCTACCCAGGAGGCTGGCTCCTGCCAAATTTCTTTTATGTATCAAGAAGCAAGCCTGTCACTCCCACTGGAATGGCTACAATAAAAAAGACAGGCTATAACAAGTATCAGTAAAGATGTGGAGAAATTGGAACCTTCATACATTGCTGATGAGAATGTAAAATGGTGGGACTGCTGTGGAAAAAAGTTTGGTGGCTCCACAAAAAGATAAATATAGGCAGCCCTGGTGGCTCAGCGGGTTAGCGCCTGCCTTCAGCCCAGGGTGTGATCCTGGAGACCCGGGATCGAGTCCCACGTCAGGCTCCATACATGGAGCCTGCTTCTCCCTCTGCCTGTCTCTCTGCCTCTCTCTCTCTCTCTCTCTATCTATATCTCTCTGTCTCTCATGAATAAATAAATAAAATCTTAAAAAAAAAACTGCAAAGGCATTCTTAAAAAAAAAAAAGATAAATATAATTACTATATGACTCAGCAATTCCATTCCTAGGTTTATACCCAAAAGAATTGAAAACAGATATTCAAACAAAAACCTGTACATGAATGTTCAAAGCAGTACTATTCACAATAGCCAAGAAGTGGAAACTCTCCCAATTTCCACCAATATACCAGTGGTATATTCATACAATGGAATATTATTCAGCCTTAAAAAGAAATGAAATTGTGGCACATAAAACATGGGTGAACCTCAAAAATGATATGCAAAGTGAAAGCAGCCAGACACCAAATACCACATGTTGTACAATTAAGTTGATATGACATGCCCAGATCCATAGACAGAAAGCAGATGGGTTACCCAGGGCTTGAGGTGAAAGAACAGATTCACTGTAAATGAGCATGAAAAGTTTTATTGGGATAATGAAACTGTTCTAAAACTGGAAATATGGTGACCGTTACATAATTCTATAAATTTACTAAAAAGTCATTGGACTCTACATTTAAAATAGATACATTTCATGTCATGTAAAGTACATCTCAACGAAGCTAGTGGTTTTTTGTTTTTGTTTTTCATTTTTTAAAAATTTTTTGTTTGTTTTTCATTTTTTAATACAGATTTTACAGGACGCCTGGATGGCTCAGCAGTTAAAGCATCTGCCTTCGGCCCAGGTCATGATCCTGGAGACTCAGGATCGAGTCCCACGTCAGGCTCCCTGCATGGAGCCTGTTTCTCCCTCTGCCTGTGTCTCTGCCTCTCTCTGTGTGTCTCTCATGAATAAATAAATAAAATCTTTTAAAAAATACAGATTTTACTACTTATTTTAGAGCTAGAGAGAGATCACAGCAGGGAGAGGAGCAGAGGGAGAGGGACAAGCAGACTCTGAGCTGAGTGCAGAGCCTGATGAGGGGCTTGATCCCAGGACCCTGAGATCATGACCTGAGCCAAAATCAAGAGTCAGACACCCAACCGACTAAGTCACCCAGGTGCTCCCCCACCTTCGCTTATTTTTTAAGAAGCAGGCCTAGCTGACTGGCATTCTTGAACTTTACTAGATTGGGAAAACTTAGGATAAGATACAGGTGAAGGGTACACTGTCCAGGGAAAAAAGTGGAACATTCTAATGATGATATATCACACTTGAAATCATTATTAGGCTGTATGTTAACTAACTGGAATTAAACAAAAACTAAAAAAAAGTGAAACATTCTGAGAGATGAGAGTGAGAGAAAGAAGGAAAAGTAAAAGGCTAGATACTAGATATAGGAGTGTTCTACCCTCCTCCATCCACCCCACCATCATAAGGATGAATCCTGAGGACTTGAGTGAAGATTTGACAAACATTTTACAACCAAGTATTGAAAATAGGGTGGAATTATGCCCAATTTGGTCTATGGAACTCTGAGACACCACCTTTCTGAGATCCCCCTCACTAACGAGAGGTAATCATAACAGAAGAGAGATGGATACAAAGCATATCTAGGCAGAGAGAGAGAGCCATGCCTTCCTCAGCAACTACTTGGCATAGACTGATCTAGAAGTTTCCACATGTTACCAGTGGAAGACATGGAAAATATCTGAATAAAGAGCCAACAGACCTGCCATGGGGCCACAACTAAGGAGCAGTGACCCCATGGCAGGGACTGGAGCTAGATGGAGAATGCAGTTGACCTCCAGAAGATCTGAAAGGCAGGCAAAGGTAGAGGTAACACCAAGTCAGCAAGGTGGTGAACAACTCTGGATGTAAATGGACCAAGAGCATAGACCCTATGTTTCACAAGCCCTGGACTTCTGAATAGATGCCAGCAGGATGGCCAATGTTGGAGGAGTAGGGACATCACTGAATACATTAGTATAGAGTCCGGTAAAGAACCACACAGAGATGCCTGTGTTCAAATGGCTCCTCCTTCTCTGTCACATCCTGGGGAGAAAGGACATAGAGGTGGGGGGATTGAAACTCTGAAACACAGAATTATCCAAAAGGACTGATTAATCCAGAAGATGTTATTGTTAGTGGAAGGAGACTGTTTTCTTCATAGTTTGGTATAATAAAAAAACAAATTGACTTAGTCCCCAGCTGAGCACAGTAGACCAAGGCCTGTACCTGGCTGCTCATCCACCTTACTGTGAAGGGCTGTAGCAGAGTCTAGGAAACCATATTGGGCTCTGCAGAGTCGTCTGTGAGCCATTGACATCTTTGGCATTGGAGATTTGATCAAGATGTCCATAGTGAAGCTAAAAGCAAAAAGATCTAAGGCCAGATTATATGGTCCTTTGAAAACCTCAAACTTTGTCTATTAACCACTATAATAGATTTAAGAACCAAGTGGAAATGCTAAATGCCTGAATCCACTTTATACATGGAGACTGGATTCCCTCCAAGCTAGGGCTTTGTAATCTTGGGTCTATGGATGGACTGTAGTTAGCACATGAGTACCTTGAACATTAAGTGTGAAATAGGATATACACATATGTGTGCCTTTCTGGATTGATGTTTTGTAACTTTTGTGAGTTTTCCAGATGGAAAAAGGGTTAACTTTTCATAGAGGGGGCAGATGAAGCTTGAGAAATGGGTGAGCCCATCCAATGTGGGGACAGAGGAAGGTCCCAAGTGGGACACTAGGAAGTCAACTATAAGGTGTCAGACATCTTTACAAAATGATGTGCAGGGACACCTGGGTGGCTCAGTGGTTGAGTGTCTGCCTTTGGCTCAGGTTGTGATCCCGGGGTCCTGGGATCAAGTCCTGCATCAGGCTCCTCACAGGGAGCCTGCTTCTCCCTCTGCCTATGTCTCTGTCTCTCATAAATAAACAAATTAAATATTTTTTTAAATGATGCGCAAATCTTTGTCACACAAATTGCAAATAGCATGACTGAAATTCATGACATGGAGATCATTATTATAGACCACCAACTGACCTGGGGCTTAAGGATGTAGTTTAGGATGCACAGGAACACTTTGAAATGGGATGTGAAATCTCCTGTGGGAGAGGAGCTATAGCTCCCAAGGAACCTTAGAGAAGGACTTTGACCCCCAAAGGTTAAAAACCATTCACTTAAACTCCTGGCAATGATAGTGATTCAGGTTCCTTCCTATGTCAACTCCCATCTTCCCATCTTCATATAACCCTTTCTCTCTCTTCTCTTTCTCTCCCTCTTTGTTTTTCTCTCTCTGTCCTTCTGACAAAGCAGTGCCAAAGAATGCAGTCCAACAGGTGCATTGGTTAACCCTTAATTAACTAGAGATTCATAACCCTTCCGAAGTGCGCTCTCTCAGGTCTCCTGAGTGCTTGACTCCTGAACTGCCATGCAGGAAGAAGATTACTTAATGGAACAGAATAGAGAACCCAGAAGTGGACCCTGAACTTTATGGTCAACTAATATTCGAGAAAGGAGGAAAGACTATCCATTGGAAGAAAGACAGTCTCTTCAATAAATGGTGCTGGGAAAATTGACATCCACATGCAGAAGAATGAAACTAGACCACTCTCTTGCACCATACACAAAGATAAACTCAAAATGGATGAAAGATCTAAATGTGAGACAAGATTCCATCAAAATCCTAGAGAAGAACACAGGCAACACGCTTTTTGAACTCAGCCACAGTAACTTCTTGCAAGATACATCCACGAAGGCAAAAGAAACAAAAGCAAAAATGAACTATTGGGACTTCATCAAGATAAGAAGCTTTTGCACAGCAAAGGATACAGTCAACAAAACTCAAAGACAACCTACAGAATGGGAGAAGATATTTGCAAATGACCTATCAGATAAAGGGCTAGTTTCCAAGATCTATAAAGAACTTATTAAACTCAACAGCAAAGAAACAAACAATCCAATCATGAAATGGGCAAAAGACATGAACAGAAATCTCACAGAGGAAGACATAGACATGGCCAACATGCACATGAGAAAATGCTCTTCATCACTTGCCATCAGGGAAATACAAATCAAAACCACAATGAGATACCACCTCACACCAGTGAGAATGGGGAAAATTAACAAGGCAGGAAACCACAAATATTGGAGAGGATGTGGAGAAAAGGGAACCCTCTTACACTGTCGGTGGGAATGTGAACTGGTGCAGCCACTCTGGAAAACTGTGTGGAGGTTCCTCAAAGAGTTAAAAATAGACCTGCCCTACGACCCAGCAATTGCACTGTTGGGGATTTACCCCAAAGATACAGATGCAATGAAACGCAGGGACACCTGCACCCCGATGTTTATAGCAGCAATGGCCACAATAGCCAAGCTATGGAAGGAGCCTCGGTGTCCATCGAAAGATGAGTGGATAAAAAAGATGTGGTTTATGTATACAATGGAATATTACTCAGCTATTAGAAATGACAAATACTCACCATTTGCTTCAACGTGGATGGAACTGAAGGGTATTATGCTGAGTGAAATGAGTCAATCGGAGAAGGACAAACATTATATGTTCTCATTCATTTGGGGAATATAAATAATAGTGAAAGGGAATATAAGGGAAGGGAGAAGAAATGTGTGGGAAATATCAGAAAGGGAGACAGAACGTAAAGACTGCTAACTCTGGGTAACGAACTAGGGGTAGTAGAAGGGGAGGAGGGCGGGGGGTGGGAGTGAATGGGTGATGGGCACTGGGGGTTATTCTGTATGTTGGTAAATTGAACACCAATAAAAAATAAATTAAAAAAAAAAGATTACTTAAGCACAAAGGCCATGGACAAAAAGGTTTGGGCCGACCACATAATTAGTATCAAAGTCATATACACGGTGAGGTATCCCCTCTTTGATTGTAGAGGACATTATAAATGAGGAAGGCCATTGGCAGGAAGAACATTTCATGGGGTATTTATCATTATGGATCAGGCAGAGAAAATTGACAGACCTAATGGGTTAATAGGAATTCTTAAGCAATAACCTCAATCCATGATAATTTAGTGAACAGGATTTAGATAGTACCCCTCTTCATTAGCAATACAAATATTTCTTCAAAATGGAATTAAATTACAAAAGACGATTATGTTTCTTCACTTGCCAAATTACAAAGGATTGAATTCTACTTGGTTGTGTGGATAACACTTAGCCTTCATCATTCCCCAAGAACCATTCACGAGGCCTGAGTAATAAATGTCACTTTGCCTGGGCTTCCATCTTAAAGGAAGCTGATCTCGGCATCAGGGAAAGGTCTCCAGGAGCAGACTGGCTCTCGGATAGGACTGCCTCACAATAACCTGGTATTCAAATGGTCCATATTTAGCACTATACTAAATACTTTTGGGGCCACCTGAGTGGCTCAGTAGGTTAGGTGTCTGCCTTCAGCTCAGGTCATGATCTCAGGGTCCTGGGGTTGAGCCCCATATTGGGCTCCCTGCTCAGCAAGGAGCCTGCTTCCCCCTTTCTCTCTCCCTTTGACACTCTGCCTGCTTGTGTTCTCTCACCCCCTCTCTCACAAATAAATGATAAATCTTTGAAAAAATAAAATTAGGGAAAAATCTTAAAATTAAAAAAACACAAAATAGACAAATGGCCCATTGTCATAAATCTATTTAAGAGGTAGAATCAATAATTGAAGTCAAGTATGCCTGATATAAAACCCATGTTCTTTCCACACAAGCATACAACTATTATAGTCAAATAATGTAACTGAATTGATTGATGCACATAACAATCCTGCAAAGATGTCATCTTGACCAACTCTATTATACTCATTTCAAAATTATGGAACTTGTCTTCAAGAATATCTTCTAGAAAAAAAAGAATATCTTTGGAGTCTATAGATTATGATTTCAATTCTTCTCAATGGTGGTAAATTTTAGTTCTTTGAGGGAGAATTAATTTTTGGAAACTGGCAAAATCATTATATTGATTTAAACTGGAAATACATGCATGGCTTAAGGTAAGCATCTGACTAAGCTAAGCATCTGACTCTTGATTTCAGCTTAAGTCAGTATTTCAGAGTTGTGGGATGAAGCCCACCAGCATCAGGCTCAACCTGCCTAAAATTCTCTTCTTCTGCCCTTCACCCGCGCTTACACACATACACACATACAAACACACTCTCTCTCACTCTCTCTCTTTCTCTCAAAAAAAAAATTAATTAAATAAATACAGATAAGTGTTATTAAACTGGATAATACGGTTTGAGTGGAAGTAAGTTGTATTTATAACATAACAAGTTTATTTCCATGCCTAATTTATACACTGGCTCAGTACCTAAAGATTTCATGAATTAAGGAGTAGACGGGTAAACAAATCTTCCAAGAGGATCACACTTTGACTTTGAAGGTCAGCACTTATTAAAAAATATGGGTTCAGGGATCTCTGGGTGGCTCAGCGGTGGATAAAAGAGATCATCATTTTATAGTGAAAGGACTAGGGGCATGAGAGCTAGGTGATTCCTATTCTAATCCCATTTCTGTCATGATACTAGTTACATATGCAACTGTCAGCAAGTCATTTAACTTCTCTTGACTTGTTACCTCATCTGTAAAATGGGCAATTTTGCCTGGATCTATAAAGTCATTACTGCTGTCAAATGTACAATTCTATAATTCTGAACAAGGGAATCAGTCAGGGTTTTTGTTTATTTGTTTTTAGTGGGAAAGGAAGGTGGATCTGATAGGCACCTTATTAAAAAAAGATTTTATTTATTTATTTATTCATTAGAGACACACAGAGAGAAGCAGAAACATAGGCAGAGGGAGAAGCAAGCTCCCCGCGGAGAGCCCAGGATCACAATCTGAGCCGAAGGCAGACACTCAACCACTGAGCCACCCAGATGCCCCTGATAGACAATCTGAAGGTAAGAATCTATTTGACTCAGCCACTGATTAAATGTAGAGCTCAAGAGGAGTTGTCACAAGACTTCCAAACATCAAAGCTGAGTAAGAGAGAAAAGGCAATGCTATTACATTAGTTCAATGGAAATGGGACTCAGCAAGATAAGCTCATTTTGGTGGAAGGACATGGTAAATTTAATTTTGGATGTTTGTTGTCCATGGACAAGGTATCTGTGTTGCACAACTCCAAGAGGCAATATTTATATGGCAGTCAATAAATGGCTCACCTCACTTTGGAGTTGTATAGTACATAGTCTGCACAACCATATACGACAGTCTTGTCTCTGGACATCCGTGTAGAAATGTCCAAAAGACAACTGGATATAAGTTTGGTGTTTGGAAAGAAGGATGCCTGGGTAATGTTGGCATACAGTTGCATGGTTAGAGGTGGAGAATACACAGAATGTACATAGAAATGTACAGAAAGAAACACATGCTATGAATAGAACCAACGCTCAACTGTAATCAAATATATGATTCAGATAGATTTTTTCCATATACCTATACTCAAGTATTACAAATGTTTGTTTTATAGTAATTAGGCTATTCTCTATCTCATTTTGTACATAATATTGCATACAATATCACCTGTACTGAATCTTTTATAGCTTAATTACAGATTCCTCACATCCCTAAAAATCAGATGATTCTAAAATTAGCAAAAAACTACAGGTTGATTTGGTTGAAAAATGAAAAAAGAAAAAGAAATGTATTGCCCAACAAATGCATTCAAAAGTTTTACTCTTACAAGAAGAGATTACATTATAAAATGGGCAAAGTCTTTATCTTCTTTAGTTAAAATGAGGAACTCCTCCTGAATTGTGTTTATTCTTATGTATTCACTCTGCACATTGCTATCTTGAATCTTTCTGGCTGATGGCTAGTCTCTTTTAAAAACTTTTTATCCCTTGGAGGATGTCAGACTGAGACTGAATTATGACACAAAAATCGAACCTTTCTATTAAGAGGACCATCTATGCTACTTTTGAATTAATCCAATTGGTCTTTGTGAACTCTCACTAGAGGATACATAGTGTGACTAAATAACTTGACAATTTGAACAAAACAGATATTTCTGAACCCATTTTTAAAGGATTTTATTTATTTATTCATGAGAGACAGAGACAGAGAGAGAGGGAGAGAGAGAGAGGCACAGACACAGGCAGAGAGAGAAGCAGGCTCCATGCAGGGAGCCCGACGTGGGACTCCATCCCAGGACTCCAGGATCATGCCTTGGACCGAAGGCAGACACTCAAACGCTGAGCCAGTCAGGCCCCCAGGGGTATGTGTTTAACTATAGGAAACTATCAAGCTGTTTTCCAGAGTAGTAGTGCCATTTTATATTCCCACCAGCTCAACATTCTCACCAACACTTGATATTATCAGAGATTTTTTTTTAGGTTGGCCATTAATACATAGAAACATCTCATTCTGGTTTTAATTTGTATTTAACTAATTACTAATGATGTTCAGCATTTTTTCATGTGCATTTTGCTAACCATACATCTTCTTGGGTGAAGTGTCTCTTTAAATCTTGTCCAATTTTTGAATTGGGTTATGTTTTTCCTTATTATTGATAAAATAATATTGTTAATACAAGTCCTTTATCAAATACGCAATTTGCAAATATTTTCCCCAAGTCTGTGGCTTTTTTTCGCATTATCTTAACAGTCATTCAAAGAGCAGAAGTTTTAAATTCTGATGGCATTCAATTTGCCAATATTTTCTTTTATGGATGGTACTTTCGGTGTCACATCTAAGTAAACTTTGCCTAACCCAAGGTCAAAAATATTTTCTCCAATCCTTTCTTCTAGAATTTTACTCTCTTAGGATTTATATTTAGGTCTGTGCTTTCATTTGAGCTCATTTTTATGTAGGATGAAAGATTTGAATCAAACTTCTATTTTTTCGTGTGTATTAATATCTCATTGTTCTAGACTGTCTTTCACCAATGAATTGGTTTTGCACCTTTGTCAAATGTCAGTTGATTACACATCTATTAGAATGTCTGAAATTTTAAAAAGCCTGATTATACCAATTATTGGAGAGGATTTGAGCAAGTGGAACTCTCCTACATTGTAACAAATTAAATATATACCATTCATATTACCCAGCTGTTCTACTCCAATATATTTACCCAAGGGAAATGAAAATATTTGTTAGTACAAACACACAAATGTTTTTGTTGAATTTATTTGTAATGGCCCTAAACAAGAAACAACTACAATTTTCGTGAAGAGGTGAATTACAGTATATCCATACAATAGAATTCTTAGCAATATCAAGGAGTGAACAATAGATTAACGTGCCATCATGGATGAATCTCAAAATACTTATGTGGATGAAAGAAATAAGACCAATTATGAATATATACTGTATGATTCCATTTATGTAAAATTCTAGAAAATGAAAACGCATCTATAATGACAGAAAGCAGATCAGTGGTTGGCTGGGGACAGGAGTGGAGAGTGGGGAAAAACAGAAAGGACAAAAGAGTAAAAGGAACATTTTTGAAGTGATGGATATGTCCATTATCATGACTGTGGTGTTGGAGATATATAGGTACATGTATCTCCATATATGTATGTATGTCAAATGTCCAATCTTATCAAATTGGATACTTCAAATGTATTTTTCATATTGAGTATTCCGATCAATAAATATGGTATAGCTCTCCATTTATTTAGGAATTTTTAAATTTCTTTCATCAGTGTTTTATAGATATTGGAATAGAGATCCTACACATATTTTTTTAGATTTATATCTCAGTATTTAAATTTTTGGTGTTATCATAAATGGTACTATTTTTCAAAAATTTGAACCCAATTGTTCATTGCTCACATATAGAAAAATAGAAAGAACATTTATATATGCTACAAATATACTAATTCCCTTAATAGTTCTAGAAGAGTTTTTATAGATTCCTTGGAATTTTCTATGCAAGATAATCATGTCTTCTGTGAATAGAGATAGTTTTATTTCTTTCTTTCTAATCTGTGCACTTTTTTTCTTGCCTCATTGCACTGGCTAGGTCTACCAGTCTGATGTTGTATTACACTGGTAAGAGCAGACATTCTTGATTTGTGCCCAGTCTTAGGAAGAAAGCATTCAGTCTCTCACCATTAAATATATAAAAGCTGTAGGGTTTTTGGTAAATTTTCTTTATCAGATTAATAAATTTAACTTTGAAGCCTGCTAAGATTTTCACTAATATTTTTTTATAAATGTTTGTTGGATTTTGTCAAATGGATTTTCTCCATCTATCAAGATGATCATATGTTTTTTCTTCTATAGTCTGTAGATCTGGTGAATGATAATGATTGTTTTCCAAATGTTCTTCCTATTTAGAACTTTAATCCAATAAGTGTATCTTTGTATGTGGAGTTAGATAGGGTCTCATTTATATTTTTCTTCAAATAATGAGCTGTGTTCCAAAATGTCTTTCTCCTTCAGCCTATTCATGTGGAGAATTATATTGATATATTTTCTGCTTTTAAACTATACTAGAAAGGTAGATTGCATCCATATTGTGTCATTGAATAGGGAGTTTGTGCTCACTTTATCAAGCACTGTGGAACAATGACACTTTAATGAGAAAAGTAATATTTTATATAGGTTAATCTGGCCCAATTGTGTAGGACAGATTGAAACAAGAAGAGACAGAAGATAGATGATGGATAAAATATATATATATGTATATATACCCACCATATGACCCAGCAATCCTCCTCTTAGGTATTTCCCAACAAGAAATAAAAACTTATGCTTCACAAAAACCTATATGCAAACTTTCATAGCATCTTTAAATCCTTCAACTGGTAAATAAACAGTGCAGTAGATCTATACAATGGAATGCCACACGGGCACCAAAAAACAACTATTGAAATGCATCACATGGACGAATCTTAAATTCATTATGCTAAGTCAAAGAAACCAAACATTAAAAATATACATACTGTATAGTTCCATTTATATGACATTTGAGATAAGACAAAGCTATTGGTATAGAAAATAAGTTTCCAGGGATCATGGGTTGAGAGGGATTGACTGTAAAGGGGCATCCTGCCTTATATTTTGCCTTCAGTGGTGATTATGCAACTCCATGCATTTATCAAAATTCATAAAACTGTACATTAAAAAGAATGGATTTTACTGGATAAATCTTTTTTAAAGGTTTTATTTATTTATTCATTCATGAGAGACACACAGAGAGAGGCAGAGACAGAGACATAAGCAGAGGGAGAGGCAGGCTCCCCGGGGAGCCTGATGTGGGACTCGATCCCAGGACACCAGGAACACTCCCTGAGCCAAAGGCAGACACTCAACCACTGAGCCACTCAGGCATCCCTGGATATAACTTTTTTAAGTAAATAATTTCTAAAAGGAAAAACGGACAATTCACAACTGAAGAAATCCAAATGGACAATAAACCTACGAGAAGATCTTCAACCTTCAACCTTATTTCAACCTTCAACCCAGTATCAGGAAATGCAAATAAAAAGTCCCTATGAAATAACATTTCCTACTCACAAGGTTAGCAAAAACTAAGAAATGATTTTGAGAAAAGGAAATTCTTATAAACTGCTGGTGGGTGTGTAAAATGATAAATTTTGGAGAGCCACTTGGTAATGTTTTGTAAGTTTGAAGATGCATATAACCTATGACCTAGCAAGCCTGCTTCTTTGTTTGTATCCTAGAGAAAATCTAGCACATGTACACAAGGAAACTTACATGCACAAGAATGTTAAGTATGGTATTATTTGTAATATCAAACATTAGGAAAAATTTATACGTGAGTCAAGAAGAATGTATAAATAAATCTGACATTTATATAATGGAATGGTCTACAGCATTTAAAATGTAGGAACAAAATCTGTGTGTATCAAATAAATATCAATAACAAAATGTGGAGTGAACAAAACAAGTTGCAAAATAACACATATGGTATGCTATTTACATAAAGTCTGAAGACAAACAAAACAATACTACATCTTGTATATTGATAAATATGTACTTAGCAGTAGTTTAAAAACTTGTAAAGGAATATACCCACTAAATGTAGGACAGTGGTTACCTCTAAGGAGGGCTGAAGAGGAATGAAATCTAGGGAACATCAACAGAGATCTTCAACTGTATATATAATGTTGTATTCCTTTAAACAAAAATATGAAGTAGAGCATCTCGCTGGCTCAGTCGGTAGAGCATGCAGCTCTTGATCTCTTGTAGGTTCTAGCCCCATGTTGGATATAGAGATTACTTTAAAATTTTTAAAACTTTAAAAATAAACAAACAAATAAAAATATGAAGCATCTCTGGCAAAATGCTGGGAGTTGATTTGTTTTCTTATTCTCTGTATGTTTCACAAAAATGCATAAATAGAAAAGTATTCATATAAAGATGTCCTGCACCATCTCAAATCATCTCCCATTGCAACAGTGGCTTATGTGCCATACTTTGGGAAACGATGCCACAGGGGCTTAAAATACAGACCACAGAATTTGGGTGCAAGTCTTACCTCTACCGTGTACTAACTGTGTAGTCTTAGGAAAGTTATGTAATATCTTTAAGTGGCAGTTCCCTCTTGGGTTGATTGCATTAACATCTATCTCATAATGTAGTTGTGAGAATAAAACAATGACTTAAGGAGAGTTACGAAGGGTAATGACTCAAAACGGTACATTTTCTGGAGGCGCCTAGGTGGCTCAGTTGGTTAAGTGCCTGACTCATGATTTTGGCTCACGTCATGATCTCAGGTTTGTGAGATGGAGCCCTGCGTCGGACTCCATGCTGGGCATGGAGCCTGCTTAAGATTCTCTGTCTTCTCCCTCTGCCCCTCCTCCCACCCCTCCTTCTCTCTTTCTCTCAAAAAAAAAAGTACATTTTCCAGCTAACAGGAAGTACTAAGAAATGGGAGTTGTATCATTTATTATCTAAGGGGGAGAGGTCGAGAAAGACATTCTAGGAGAAGTGACACTTGATTGGAATCTCAGAGGATTTTGAAGAATTAATCAGTTGTGCCAGGGAATCAAGGAATGTTTTTGTACAAAAAGGCCAGAATAGCATGTGGCAGAAACCTGGAGGTACATAATCGAACTTGGGGAGCATCCATGAACAAAGCCAAGCATTTAATTTTTGTAGTCATAGTCTCTGACCATATTTCACCTCCAACCTTGGGTGTATCCTTTCCATGAGTGGGACAAATCAAAACACACTTTGGAGATGATGATGAATTGCTTAGAGATGAATGGAAGGAATGATGACGGCCTGCAGACTTGAGCAGACTGTGTTGTCAAATGCTAAAAACAGAACTGGAGGGAAACATGGTGAACGCATCTGAAGATGATCCCCCTTTTCCCTACGTTTATTTCTCTGTTTTCCATAGCATCTCCATTTTCCAGACACACTTTCCAGATGCACTCTGGAAAACTAGTCTGTTCAAAGAGCATTACACAAATTATAAACCTTTAAACAAGATTGCTGTAACTGAAGAAATTAGCTTTTTGTTGGGGTTCAATGGCTGAGCAATGGACTGGATCACTGCCTGTCTGGTTGGCTGGCTGAATTACGTTAATAACTGGACTGGGAACCTGTAGGGTCTGGCTATTATGCTGCCTTAAGGAGCAGAACATCTTGGAATGATTCATATCAGTACTTTAAATCTTAGACTTTATGACAGTCAAAAATTAAAATTGAATACAAGATGGCTGATGTGGCAGTGCCATATAGCTATAACCTGACTGTAATTTTTTTTCTTACAAATAAAAAAAAATGGACCCGAGGGGGCAAAAGTAATAAAATAGTGAAAGAGCCTGTGGAATAAATTAAAATTCTGTGGCCACACTGCCACAGCATTATACCCAAACTGTCTGGCCAATCATATCATATTAGCAACCATATATCAGACGGGTAGGACCAGTGAGCTTGAGCCAATTCTCTTTTCAATACCTATGTCCTCAGGGGAAAAAGGAGAACCAAGACTCTAGTAAGCAATCACATGTTCAGTGGTATGAAAGGGATGGATATTGGGGCTAAGGCATTTTCCCCTCTGTTCCAAAACTCTGAAAATGATAATTATTCAAAGATGTCAGAAATCAACAAAGAGCAAGAAGGGCGATCGATGATTACCCAACTAGAAGAGAAGAGAGCTTACCAGAACAGTTCTAAGCAAGTCAGGCATCCCAGCATCCCAAATGACAAAGGATGCAAATTCATGGTTTGGCTTGCCCTGTTTCCTGAACGCTGCCATAAATTCACCTCCTAAGTATATTTGTTTGACAACCCATGAAAACATTCATAGAGCTATTCTTTCAGGAAACATAAAATGAAGATTGTCAGTTTTCAATGACTGAAAAGTTTCATAAAATAATTTTTTTAAAGGTCACCAAGTGAATTTTACTAAAATGCATTAGTTTAAGTTTTTTTTAACTTCATAGATTAACTTTTATCTCATTCAGGCCTTAAAATATGCCTCCCTCCTGAAATAAGCAGTTTCCCATTTTAGATGAAAGAGACTAGCACGGAGTCCCCTTGAATGGCAGAGGTTGTGCAACCAGGGTCTGAGGTCCGAGATGACCTGACATCCAGGGCCATGCGGGAGGGAAAGTCTCCTTTCCTGGAGGGCGGCAGATGCAAGATGTCCACCGTCCTCTCCACCAGGTCCAGAGAACCATAGCCTTTCCAGCAGTCGCCCTTTATCCCTGGTGTCACCTTCCATAGCTTTGGTCACCCACCGTCAACTGTGGGCTGGAAGCAGATGCTCCTTCTGCCTCAGCATCAGGTCACGAGTAGCATAAGGCTACATCATCATGCCTATGTCATTCAAACCTCTTCATCTCATCACGTAGGCATTTTATCATCTCACATCATCACAAGATGGGTAAGTACAGTAAGCTATTTAGAGAGAGACGACATTCACATAACTTTTATGACAGTATATTGTTATAATTGTTCCATTTGTTATTAGTTATGGTTGTTAATCTCTTACTGTGTCTAATTTGTGAATTCAACTTTATCATAGCTATGTATAAGAAGAAACAAAGTATATCTAGGGTTAGGTAATATCCCAGGTTTCAGGTATCCACTGGGGGTCCTGGAATGTATTCCCCCCAAGATAAGGGGGAGGCTACTGTACTTCAAAAGGTGAATGTTGTGGAGGGATGCATCATGCCTGGAAGTTCCAAAAAGCTCCTGCTCAGACAGGGTGGAGATAAGGTGCACACAGAGCAATGTCCGGATGCTGGGCTAGGAACGGCTGCTGTGGGCTGTCAGCTACAGTGAGGAAAGTCCCTGCCCCTGCAGTTGCAGGAGCCTCAGGTTGTCCTCAATCACTAACCACACTTCCAGAGGTCTAGCAGATGATGAAGGGCACCCCAGTTGCTGGGAAGTGCAGGAGCTGAACCCCAGGCTTGGGCTTTCCCTTAGAGGCTCCTAGCAGTAAAAGCCCTTCCCGACCTTATTCTCATCGATATCACAATATGCAGCAACCTTATACTCCTGTTTGCCCACATTCCAGATAGTGAAGGCTGCCCCATGTGGGAGGATCCTTTCTTCCAGAATGTGGACATAGTAGGTCTAGATGGTGGCCTTGAGGATGGAATGTATGGCCATGTGGGAGAACCTCCACTAGCATGACCCCACCGATCTTTCTGAGGTGGCTGTAAAAGAACAGCAGATCCTTTGGCATAGTCCACAAGAGGGAGAGAGAAGCACCAACCATTGCTGGTGTTTCCCCCCCGTGTTGTGAATTTTTCATTCCTACTATTGAATCTAAAGGCAAGCCATTTTAAGGTGCCTGGGTGGTACAGTTGGTTGTGTGTCCAGCTCTTGGTTTCAGCTCAGGTCATGATCTCAGAGTCGTGATCTCAGGGTCATGAGATCGAGCCTGATGTCTGGCTCTGCGCTCAGCACAGAGTCTGCTTAAGACTCACTCTGCCTCTCCCTCTGCCCTTCCCCTTGCTTTCTCTCTCTCTCTCTCTCTCTCTGTCTCTCTCTCACTCAAATAAATAAATAAATAAATAAATAAATAAATAAATAAATAAATAAATCTTTAAAGGCAAGCCATTTCAGTATTAACTAGAGCCCCAGAATCCCCGAGATGATATCCAAAACAATGGGTACAAATATGACTTTATAACCCTTCATTGCCCTTATCTTTAATGACTTCGCAAGCACTTCACATATATATTCATATATTCATTAATTTTCGTATCTGAATCTAAGGCAGCCAGAGAAGAAAACAGAAACTGAAACAAGTAATAGACTTTCTCACTCTCATGCTGTGGGCTCCACAAAAGGAGAAAGAGAGAAGTTAGGGGAGCCTCTTTTAGATTTTTCTGGGTGATTAGAAGAAGCAGATGGAAAAATCCTTGAAACCTAGACACTGAGAATCAAGGAATGTGGGAAAGAATTTAAGAAAGAAAATTCTTCATACTTTTAATTAAACAAACCATATAAATCAAAAGTGCACATGGAGCTGCCAAAAGGAGAATGTGCAGTCTTGGGAGTAGAAGCTGCTTGTTTTTACTTTGTTGCCTTACCAAAGGGGGTGGGGGGAGCTGGTTTGGCAAAAATACTAAAAGTTCAGTGTTTTGAGTTGAAATATTTTTTCCACAACCACCCCCAACAGGAACTTTTATACATAAAATGTTGTCTTGCATTCTTCAGCTCTTCATTCTACACAAATGGAAAAAAATTCATTTTGGAATCATGATCCTATTTACCCCTTGCCATAAGCCTTGCCCATGCCATGTACATTAAAGCTGCAGTAATTCCCAGGGGGTAATCATGGGCCTTCTGATTGCAGAAAGAGAACAGGGACCATGTGTGTTGTGCTCTGAGATGTCATATGCCCCCATCTCCCAGGAAAGAAGCCTGTAAGAAGGCTGTAAACAGCTTACAGAACCACAATAGGAGCATTTTTGGCAATCGAGAACTAAAGCAAATATTCATGTGAAATCCAAGACCACCAAGTAAAAGATTCTGACTGTTCCTTCCTGAAGGTTTGCCTTATAGTGTTTAAAGCTTGGAGTTGCCTTTTAGAATGCAATACATCTTTTGGTCTGCTACCGCAACTCCTGCTCTGCTGGGCTCTCCGACCCCTTTCCTCCCTGATATGCATGTGCTCTCTCAACTCAATTATTCAACAGCACAGTTATGAAGCTGTGGAAGGCAACATCTCATACTTCATTATACCCAAAAGGAACAAAAGTCCTTGTTCCCTAACCAGAAGCTTAGAGCCTCAAAGGGCCACAACCCTTTATTGGACTAATTGAAATGTTTAGCTTAGTTTTCATATATTTAGACTGAATAATAAAACATTATGTTCTTGTAAAAATATTCAAATAAAAAAGTATTCATTTAAAAAATAATAAAGAATATTTTCTTCCCTCAATACTGCTTCCCCAAGAAAACTTAATAGCTGGGAAATAGCCTTGTAGATAGAACCTCTTCAATGTTTATAAGGATTTCTATGCCTTGTCCAAATTTCTCTGTGTTTTAAGAAAATAAACGGAATTGTAGTGCTCTGAAATTTACTTTTTGAAATTTCATGTAATGAGCATATTCTATATCGGTATACTTAGATGCATTTCATTTTTTAAGCTTTTATGATGTCACATTGTATGAATAAACCATAATTATTTAACTAGTCCTCTATGGATTAATATATAGGTTGGTTGGTTGTCCAATGTTTGCCATTATACCACAGCAGAAGTGCAATACCTGTAAAGTTTTTACTAAAAATTGCTTTTTATCTGATTGTGAGAGTAGGATATGTTCACTGTAGAAAACTTGCAGAATCCAGATCTTCATCAACTTATAATGGGGTCAGGTCCCAACAAACTCATCATAAGCTGAAGATATCATAAATCAAAAATGCATTTAATGCACCTAACCTACCAAACCTTATAGCTTAGCCACACCTACCTTATATATTCTCAGAACACTTCCATTAGCCTACATGTGGGCAAAATCATCTAACACAAAACCTATTTTATAATAAAGTGTTGAATATCTCATGTAAATTATGAGTACTGTTTCAAAAGTGAAAAGCAAAATGGTTGTATGGGAACAGAATGGTTCCCATCAGTTGTTGACCCTTGAGATCAGTGACTGGGAGCTACCACTGCCCAACCTCACCAAAAAGGATTATATTGCCTATTGCTAGCCTAGGAAAAGATTAAAATTCAAAACTCCAAGTATGGTTTCTACTGAATATGTAACGCTTTTGCACCATTATAAGGTTGAAAAATCATAAGTCAAGCCATTGCAAGTCAGAGACTGTACAGAAAATTATAAATAAGATTAAGGACACCTGGAATCCTACCACTAAAATATAAACATTTTGGTATATAATGCTTCAGTCTTTTATCTGGGCAAGAGAGTAAGGGGATGGCTGCTTGTGTTACATTTTTTGCTTTTAAACTATATTAGCACCAGGTATAAGAAATTCTGTTAGTCTAAGATGCATTCTCTCCATCTTCCTTACTGAAGAAATCTAATTCTGTCCAGTATAGCAATGTTCCTAGCGAAAAAATGTTTCCCAGTGTTCTTTGAAGTTAGGAGTAATCATGTGACATAGTTCTAGATGAATGAGATGTAAGGGAAAGTTTACTGGAGGTTTCTGGCAACATTTGACTTGCTTCATATAGGCAGCACCAGGTTCCCTTGCTATTTCTTTTTTTTTTTTTTTTTCTGGCCTGGAGCAAGCATGTGAGGCGGGATATGGAGCAGCCACCTTATGACCTTGAAGTGATAAGCACGAGGACAAAAGCCACAGGCTAAGGATGGTAAATGTAAAGACAACAGGAACCTGGGATGCTGATGACATTGTGGATGCAAGGCACAAGCTTTGGATATTCTATCTCCACATTTTTTTGTTAGATGAGAAAAAAATAAAACCTTATTTGAATAAGCTACTATAGGGGATCCCTGGGTGGCTCAGTGGTTTGGCGCCTGCCTTCAGTCCAGGGCCTGATCCTGGGGTCCTGGGATGGAGTCCCACATCAGGCTCCCTGCATGGAACCTGCTTCTCCCTCTGCCTGTGTCTCTGCCTCTCTCTCTCTCTCTCTGTGTCTCTCATGAGTAAATAAATAAAATCTTTTAAAAAAATGAATAAGCTACTATAGTCAGGGTTCCACTATATACGACTAAATATAATTTCTGAGACTCCGTATATGCAGGTTTCTTTATCCTACTTGGGTCACTGGACATTACATTGTGAGCAGTCCCCCCATGCTGTTAAACATTTCTTTTTTTTTTTTAAGATTTTATTTATTCATGAGAGACACAGAAAGAGAGGCAGAGACACAGGCAGAGAGAGAAGCCCGATGCGAGACTCCATCCCAGGACCCTGGGACCACGACCTGAGCCAAAGGCAGACGCTCAACCACTGAGCCACCCAGGTGCCCCTAAACATTTCTTAAAAGCATGACTTCTAATGACTGCATAATATGTCTTTATATAGGCATATCATTATTTATTACCATTCAACTGCTGAGCTTTTAGGTTACTTCTAATTCCTAAATTAAACTTATAATGGATTTATATGGATAAATATTAATTTTGGTTACATGTTTGTTTTCTTAAGGTATATTTCTAGTATTGGGATTACGATGTCAAAGAGAAAAACAATTTCCAACATTTTAAGAAATACTGTTTTACTGGAATATTTTTTCAAGTTAACTCTCCAAACGGCAGCAACGTATAGCATTTCTTTTTTTTTTTTAAGATCGATTCATTTATTTTATTATTATTTTTAAAGATTTTATTTATTTATTCATGAAAGACACAGACTGGGGGGGGGGGGCAGAGACACAGGCAGAGGGAGAAGCAGGCTCCCTGCAGGGAGCCTGATGTGGGACTCCATCTCAGGACTCCAGGATCGCGCCCTGGGCCAGGGGCAGGCACTAAACCGCCGAGCCACCCAGGGATCCCCTGATTCATTTATTTTGCAGGGGTGGGGCGGGGAGGGAGAGAAAGAATCTCAAGGTGCTGAACACGGAGCCCCATGCGGGGCTCGATCTCAGGACCCATGAGATCACCACCTGAGCCGAAACCCAGAGGCCCAACTGACTGTGCCACCCGGGCGCCCTTAGAGTAGCATTTCAAAACATATCCAACAACACTTAAAAAATGTTTTTAGTTACTGACAATAGAGGAATGATGGTATTTTATTGTTGCTTTAATTTCTAGTTTTCAATTGCTAGTTTTCGTATTTATGTCCCCTCCATCTTACTCTCTTAACACATTATAAAAGACAAGCATTTTAAAACACATTATAATCATATATTATTAAAAACGAAGTCTCCAAGTCACATTACAGCTTTCAGACACACTGCTATTAAAATTATTATGGCATCTAATGAACCCATTATTTCCCTGGATGTTTAACAAGTGAGTGAGTGATTACTCCAGTTCTGCTGTGATTACAGACTTTGTTTTGATGTCCTTCAATCTTCACATACACATTTATCTTCTCTGAGCATGTCACTGGGGTATGATTCCGAAGTAATGATAATTTCATAATAACAAATAATAGAAATGCCCACAATGAGGCAAGCGCTACCCTAAGTGCTTTTACATATATTAATTCATCCAAACTTCATAACAAAGCATGAAGCAGGCACTAGTATAATTCCCACCTTACAAATGAGGACCCTGAGACATAAAGAGGAAAAGTAACAAGGCACAGTGTCACAGTTTCTAGGTGGTGACACTAGCTTAGGAACTCAGTGGTCTAGAGCCCTGCTGACCATTATCATATGATGTTTTATCAGTCAGTACGACCGTTTTATTAGAGTCATCAAGAAGCTGGAGAGTCTTTTGCAATGTGTTTGAATGTTATCACAACTTTACACTGAACATGGCTCTCAGGGGTGGCTTGTAATCATGTTCATGAACTTGCTGTTTGAACCTAGACTGGCTCTTGAACTTCCCTGAGTCTCAGTATCTGAGCTACATTTCTTCCAGTACAACATATCTAGCCATTTCGATGGTCCTTATGTCAGATAGTGATTGGCTTTGTGGTAGCCCAATCAACTGTTCTGTAATCAGCATCAATGATAATTAGAAAACCCCAAAGCCATCCGAAAATGGTTGACTGTGCAGCCTCTGTTCACATGGCCCTCAGGCACCTGGCAGACCTTGGGGGAAAGCTGATTGCTCCCTAGAGCTGCGGACCTGCCAGGAGGGAGCAGTATGGTCAGAGAGTTAGAGGAGAGCCCAGAGAGAAGACAACCCAGCTGCTGAGGTTGGCAAGCAAAGAGGGCTTCCATTAAGCTGTTAGATGATGAGAAAGAAGAGTCAAGGGGCACCTGGGTGGTTCAGTCTGTTAAATGTCTACCTTTGGTTCAGGTCATGATCTCAGGGTCCTGGGATCGAGCCCCGCATCAGGCTCCCTGCTCAGCAGGGAGTCTGCTTCTCCCTCTCCTTCTGCCTTCCACCCACTCGTGCCCTCTCTCTCTCTCTCTCTCTCTCAAATAAATATATGAAATCTTTTTTTTAAAAAAAAAGATAGAAGTCGAAACTCTTGCAAGAGCAGCCCCTTGTTCAGCACCATGGCCCCACATGAGAACACCGTGATGTTTTTTATGAGAGTCACCATACCACAGTTCTTTCTGAACTCCAAACCAAAGTGTGTTAAGTACTGGGAAAACTTCACAGAAAAGCAATTTATTGGTTGTTATGAACAAGGTGAATGGATAATATTTGGGGGCTTTAACTCTGTTCTCAATATACCCTCCCCTTTTAAAGAGAAGTAACTTGCAAGTTCAGGGATTCATGAAGTCCAAGCTCATAAAGGAAGAAATTCCATAGGGATAGAGGACCTTTAAAACAGAAAAAGGGAGAAGGCTTTTCTTCTCACTAGAAATGGATTCTTCCAAGGTGGGGGGAGAAGAATGAAGTCAAAACATAAGAGCTTCTTGAAGGCAACCAAGAACCTCTTATTTAATTTCATAGCGCTTCTAGCTCAGAAGCATCAGGACACTAGAAAGTAACAGATCTGAGCTGTTCTCAGCATGGAGGTCTGCATGTGGAGCTGGCGAAGTTTCCTGAGCCCCAAGGGCAGTGGGAAAGCAACCAAGGAAGGACCTGTGACTCAATGGAACCACGTGAGCCAGGAGAGTGGACATCTTAGCAGTAACCTATACAGACCTCTGATTAATAACTATATGCCCGTCCTCTCATCACTGCTATCACCCCGATGCCCCCCGACACCTTGGCACCCACATAAAGTTGACAGTGTGATGTCAACAACCTTGAGAAGACCCTAAGGAGGGCGGAGGTTAG